>NC_013487.2:15640293-15652089 GCF_000004555.2 Caenorhabditis briggsae | reverse complement strand
AAAATGAGCCCAAACACGAATAGGCTCCGTCCACTTTAATTTTTCAGACGCGTCGCGGTCGTGCGTCGCGTGTCTAACAGAACTTTTCAAAATGGGCGGAGACTAGTCGTGTTTGAGCTCATTTTGAAGCTCTCAACGTGCTGAATTCGATTTTCTTGATGAAATTCAAAAAATTTCAGTTTAAAGAAAATTTTCACCTGCTTTTTTAAAAAATCAATAGATCAGTGTCATATGAGTTTGTGTTTGAGCATGAAAACAACAAATCTGCCAAATGCAGGTGAAAATTTTTTCCAGAAAATTCGATTAAGTTTTTTTTCCGGCGAAAACAAGCTAATCTAGCCACTTATTTTTAGTCAAAAATAATTTTTTTCTAGAAATTTCTGAAAATGTGCTGGCTCATCGAAATCATCTTTGCCTTCTTGTTTCCGGTAAGTACTGTTGTATGTGTGTCCAGATTTCAAAATTCGAAAATTAAAATTTTTTTTTCGAAAAATTTCAGCCAAAAAACCATTTTCAGCCAAAATAAAAAATTCCAGACGATTTCCACAGTTTTTCAGCTTGAATTTCATCAAAACTTTGAATTCAGCACGTTGAGAGCTTCAAAATGAACCCCATATTGCCTAGGGTCCGCGCATTTTGAATTTTCCTCATGAACACGCGACGCACGACCGCGACGCGCCAGGAAATCTAAAGTGAGCGGAGCCTAGTCGTGTTTGGGCTTATTTTGAAGCTCTCATCAAAGCAAATAAGTAGAACGCAAAGGTGTTCAAAAAATTTTCAATTTTCAGCCAGAAAAGCTGAAAAAACTATATCAAATTCCCAAAAAATGTTTTATGGAATTTTTTTTACTGTATTACCTAAAAACTAAGTTTTTGAGTGTTTTCATGAAACGGGAATTTGAAAATGTTTCAAAATGAGCCCCGTATTGCCTAGGCTCCGCCCACTTTGAAAATTCCCATCGATACGCAACGCACGACCGCGACGCGTCTGAAAAATGAAAGTGGGCGGAGCTTAATCGTGGTTGGGCTCATTTTGAAGCTCTTAACGTCCCAATCTCAATAAAAACAGTTAAAAATGCGTTTAGGAACTTTAAAAATCAAAAAACCGGAAAACTAAACTTTTGGCGACAGACAATTTCCAACCATTTTCAACCAATTTTGGATCAATTTGGCTCACATTTTCTGGAATTTTTTTGCTGAAAAAATCTAAATTCGGATTTTCAGCCAATTTCCGTGCTTCTCACCGATGGTTGTGGGCTCCAGCTGCTCTTCAACGTGCTGCTCACCTGTCTCTTCTACATTCCCGGCATTATTCACGCCCTTTTTCTCATCTGTCGTCATAAAAAATGAAAATAAAGTGCGCTCTATAGACAATTTTCTTTAAATTGGTTTAAAACTGTCAAAATTGGAGAAAAATCAAATTTTTTTTGAAATTTTTTCTCAAAAAATCTGAAAAATTCAAACTTCGCGCTGAAAATCTTACTTTTTCTGAAAATTAGGAATTTCGAATACTTCCAACAAGTTGGAATTCAAAGACGCTTCAAAATGAGCCTGAACACGACTAGGCTCCGCCCATTTTGAAGTTTCGCCGAGATACGCGACGCACGACCGCGACGCGTCTGAAAAATCAAAGTGAGCGGAGTCTAGGCAATATGGGGCTCATTTTGAAGCTTTTTTCGAGCCGAATTCAATAAAAATACTCTCGATTCCTAAATTGTCGAGAAAATATTTAAAAAAAAGGAAAAATTCCAAAAAAGTCATATTTTTTATTTTCTTGAATTATTTTCTAATTTTTTCTCAAATTTTTAGGTCGTTGTGTTTTCTATGGTTTTCAGCGTATTGTTAGCTTCAAAATGAGCCCAAACACGACTAGGCTCCGCCCACTTTGAGTTTTCCCATTGAACACGCGACGCACGAACGCGACGCGCCTATAAAACCAAAGTGGGCGGAGCCTAGGCAATACGGGGCTCATTTCGAAGCTCTGAGCAAGCCGAGTAAAAAATAAATATGAAAAAAATTTTTTTTGAAAATTTTCAAAAAATTCAAATTTCGCGCCAAACCAAAATTTTCAAAACTATGCAAACTCGCTCCAATGCAAATCTCCTATATGCTCAGCTTGAAAATAGCTAAAAATCATGCAATTAAAGCTAAAAAAGCTTCAAAAAAAGCGGAATTTTTCTGAAGAATTCAAATTTCGCGCCAAGCCAAAATTTCAAAAATTCAAAAAAAAGTCTCCATGGAGCACATTTGCACTTTATTCGTGAATTTCTGGTTAATATTAATCAAAATAACAAAAAACGGGGACGAAAAAAGGAAAAAATGAATTATGAAATGGAACAGATCGATAATCGGGTGGGGAAAAGGGGGCGGAGCCTAAAAGGGGGCGTGGCCTACGATGGGATGGGCGAATTGGAAAGCTCTAGAGCAAAAAAATTAGAGAAAAAGTTGAAAAATTTGGCGCCAAATTTGAAAAAATTCAAATTTTGGGGCCAAAAAGGGGGCGGAGCCTATTTTTGTGGTTAAAAATCAATAAAAAGTCAGTTTTACGCGTTTTTTCTATGGATTGGGGGTCAGAAAATCGATAAATCAATAAAAACTCGCCTATTTTTTGAGATAATTAAGGTAATTAGAGGGTGGGGAGGTGCAATTATGCAATTAGGGGTAATTAACTACGGGAAAATCGATTTTAGAGGTTTTCGGGACCAAAAAAGACGATTTTGGGGTCAAAAACGCTCAAAAATCGATATTTTAAGAGGGAATTGTGATTGATTCGCCGTATCTCGCCATGATATACATCAAACTGAGTCCAGAGAACAGGCCGACGGTCTGAAGGAAGAGAACGTAGATTCCGTGGCGGAGAGAGACGTTCAGCGCTTCTTCCATCGCTTTCTTCATTTCTGGCATCTGGAAATTTTAGAAATGTCGATTTTTGAAAAAAAAAAAAAAAAAAAATTTTTTGTTTGGAAAATTTTTTTCTAAAAACCTCAATTTCAGTCAAAAAAAATTTGTTCCAGACAATTTTCAGAGCTAAAACAATCTCAAATTCATATTTAGAACATTTTTTGCTCCAAAATGAGCCCAAACTCGACTAGGCTCCGCCCACTTTAACGGGGATCCTCAAAAGGGGCGTGGCTTAAAAGTGGGCGGCGCCCAATCGAATTTTAGCGCAGTTTTTGAAGCCAAATTTGTTGGAAATTATTAAAATGCTGATTTTTTACATTTTAGTTTCAAAATGAGCAGTAATTCGACTAGGCTCCGTCCACTTTGAAAGGATGCTTTGAAAGTGGGCGTGGCCTAAAGTGGGCGGGGCCTATCTAGTCAAGTTTCGGCTCATTTTGAAGCATGTTTGATTTCAAACGCAATGGAAATATCGACAATTCTTGAATTGTCCAGGAAAAAAGAAAAATTCCAAAAAATTTTTTTTGAAAATTTTCTGGAACTCAAAATTTTCCTTTTTTTTTGCTGAAAATCTGGAAAATTTTTAGAAAATTCTATAGTATTCTTATTTATCTCGCTGAGAGCTTCAAAATGAGCCCCATATTGCCTAGGCTACGCCCACTTTGAGATTTCGCCGAGACACGCGACGCACGACCGCGACGCGCGGGAAACATGAAAGTGGGCGGAGCCTAGGTAAAATGGGGCTCATTTTGAAGCATTTTTCAAGCCAAATTCAATAAAAGCGGTCAGAAATGCATTCAGATCCTTTCGAGACTTAAAAATAAGGAAAAACAAATCATTTCCAACCGTTTCCAGCTCAATTTGGCTGAAAATGGCTCAAATTTTCTGGAATTTTAAAGCTGAGCAATCGTTATCCTCACCATACACGCCAACGAGATGTACAAAAACATGCCACCAGCCAATCCAAACGCATATTTCGATGTATCCGGTCCGAGCTCTCCGATTCCGACGCCAATGAAGAATCCAACGTAGCAGGTGATAGCTGATAAGAGATTATAGACGAGCGCTTGTTTCAGAGACATTCCAGATGCCACCAGTATTGCCACGTCACCTGAAAAATCGAAAATTGGGGTATTTTAGGCCAAAAAACTTTTTTGGCCCAGAAATTTTACGCCACGCCCCTTTTTTGGCTGAAAATCTGGAAAATCATGAAAATTTTCTGAATATTACGTAGTATTCTTATTTGCCATGCTGAGAGCTTCAAAATGAGCCCAAACACGCGTAGGCTCCGCCCACTGATAGGCCACGCCCACTTTTATGAGTCCCCCTGAAAGTGGGCGGGGCCTAGTCGAGTTTGGGCTTGTTTTTTAGCATTTTTGATGACAGTTGACATAAAAATGCTTCAAAATGAGCCCCATATTGCCTAGACCCCGCACACTTTCATTTTTCGGGTGCGTCGCGGTCGTGCGTCGCGTGTCTAGCTGAAAGTTCAAAGTGGGCGGAGCCTAGTCGATATGGGGCTCATTTTGAAGCTCTCAACGTGCCGTATTCAAATTTTGGGGTCCCAAAAGTGGGTGGAGCCTAGGATTCTTAATTTGGAGCAGATTTTTTTTCAGACTTTTTCAGCTCATTTTCAAAATCGTCATTTTCTACCGATTTTTCTGGAACTCTCGGGATTTTCTCGCAAATTTCCCAGTTTTGAAGGGTACTGTAGCTCTCTGGGGTCATTTTAAATCAAAATTTCTT
Organism: Caenorhabditis briggsae; assembly: GCF_000004555.2. Taxonomy (NCBI): domain Eukaryota; kingdom Metazoa; phylum Nematoda; class Chromadorea; order Rhabditida; family Rhabditidae; genus Caenorhabditis; species Caenorhabditis briggsae. The sequence continues at coordinate 15,647,446 of NC_013487.2, read as the reverse complement.
ACCCAATTCATGTGGGAATTCCTCACAAAGCACCGCCAACGAAATCGACAATCCAGAATGGATTGATTCGGCGAAAGCGGCGCCAATCGAGATGCCATCGATGAAATTGTGCAATCCATCACCGAATACGATCATCCAGGCCACCGCGGCGATCGCCGAGTCGCCAGCTCGAAATTCGATGGAATGATCGTGGACACAGATTCCGTGGGCCTGAAAAATCGAGATTTTTGCCTTTTCAGTCAAATTTTGCCCTCAAAATGACTCCAAATTCCTTTTCCTATCTTATCATCGTTTTTAAAATGCTCTACGCTTCAAAATGAGCCCCAACACCACTAGGCTCCGCCCATTTTTAGCCACGCCCACCTGTACCCCTTAAAGTGGGCGGAGCCCAGTCGAGTTTGGGCTCATTTTGAAGCAATTTTGATTTCAAATTTAATGAAAATTTTCACAATCCCTCAATTTTCGAAAAAAAAAGCAAAAATTCCAAAAAAAAATTTTTTTCTTGATTTTCAGAATTTTTGAGCTTTTTCTGGCTGAAACTGTGAAATTTTAAAAAAAAACATTGTAATATTGTTATTTGCCTCGCCAAGAGCTTCAAAATGAGCCCCATATCGCCTAGACTCCGCCCACTTTGTTTTTTAGCGGCGCGTCGCGGTGGTGCGTCGCGGTGGTGCGTCGCGTGTCTAGGTGAAATTTCGAAATGGGCGGAGCCTAGTCGATATGGGGCTTATTTTGAAGCCCAGAACGTGCTAAATTCGAATTTGGCGTCAAAAATGGGTTTAAATGCGTACCCACATGTCTAGGCTCCGCCCACTTTAAGGGGTACCGTTTCAAAGTGGGTGTGGCTTAAAGTGGGCGGAGCCTAGTCGAGTTTGGACTCCTTTTGAAGAATTTTCGATTTCCAATTTGGTGGAAATCTGCAGAATCCCTAAATTTTCGAAAAAAAAGCAAAAATTCAAAAAAAAAATTTTTTTTTCTTGATTTTCATATTTTTTGGCTGAAAATCTGAAAATTTCCAATATTTTGATTTTTCATTCCCACCATCATTCTAAGAATGCTCTGCGCTTCAAAATGAGCCCCATATTGCCCAGGCTCCGCACACTATCATTTTTCGGGTGCGTCGTCGCGTCTCCAGCTGGAAATCTCAAAGTGGGAGGAGCCTAGTCGATATGGAGCTCATTTTGAAGCTCTCAACGTGCCGAATTCAAATTTGGGGTCCTAAAAGTAGGCGGAGTCTAGAATTCTCATTTTCAGCGGATGTTGTTTCAGCTTTTTCGAAAAATTGTCATTTTCAGCCAATTTTTCTGAAATTTTCCAGATTTTTTGGCTATTAATTCGATGATTGCTCATCCTTAATTACCTGTCCGGCCGATCGCTGCCCGCGAAACGTGCAAATCACTCTAGTGATGGCTTTTCGTGCCGATAGCATGTGTGATGATGTATTCAGTTTCTAGAAGCTTCTATTAGAGAGGATTACTGTAGAATGAGACACATCATCACACACGTGGCAGAGCAGACTACAAAAAGACTACAAACTACACCAAAAGCAACCGAGGAAAAATAATTGATTTTTAGTGAGATTTTAGTGACTTTCAGACAATTTTCAGCCAAAAAAAAGGCGATTTTCAGGCGATTTTCAGACAATTTTCAGCTAGAAATGTCGATTTTTTAAGTGATTTAAGTGATTTTTTAGTCGAAAAAATCAATTTTCAGCCGAAAATACCGATTTTTTTGGCGATTTTCAGACATTTTTCAGGCAAAATTACCGATTTCTGAGCCTTTTTTAGTGATTTTTAGTAATTTCTAGCTAACGAAAATCAATTTTTTTTAATAGTGATGTTTAGCTCTTTTTTAGTCATTTTCAGACGATTTTCAGCCAGAAATATCGATTTTTAGTTTATTTTAAGTCATTTTAGCCACTTTCAAACGATTTTCAGACACTTTTCAACAGACTACAAACTACAAAAAAAACCCAAAAATCGATTTACCTGATCACCCATCGATTTTCCAGACTTATCAGCTAGTGTCATCATTTCGGTCTCATCGACATCCGCACGACTCATCATTCCCTGCAAAAATGTTGAATTTTTTGAAAAGAGAGATTTGGCGGGAAATTTGAATTTTTTATAATTTTAGAGGATTTTCAGACTTCTTTCTAGCTGAAAATCGTCTGAAAATCGCTAATTTCAGACACTTTTCAACTTAAAATGGCTATTTGCAGATTGATTTCCAGCTATTTTCAGCTCTAAAAATTGATTTTTAGCTGAAAAATTCAAGCATTTTCAGCCATTTTTGGCTGATTTTCAGACATTTCTAGAATCGAATTCTGTCATTTTATCCATTTTTTTGGACAGTTTTGAGCTGAAAACCCTTTGAATTTTTCAGAATTTTTTTCAGAGGATTTTCAGCCGATTTTCAGAGCTTTCTAGCTGAAAATCCACCAAAAATTGCTCATTTTTCAATGATTTTTAGGCTCAAAATTGAGCTAATTTCAGGTTTTTTTGAGGGGGTGTTTTTCGAATTTTAAAATTTTCAGCCAAATTTCAGATAGATTTATAGCTGAAAATCGGCAAAAAATTTTCATTTTTTTGGCTCGAAAATTCTCATTTTCAGATTATTTTTAGCATTAAAAAATAGCGGTTTTCAGCCGTTTTCAGCCGCAAAACTCTCATTTTCCATTGGAATTTTTTATGATTTTTTGAGCGATTTTCGATCACTTTTCGAGCTCGAAAATCGCTCATTTTTTCTCATTTTTGTGCGCAAATTTGCAGTTTTTCGACGCTATTTTTCCATGATTTTTAGCCGCAAAAAGCTCAATTTCAGTCAAATTTTCAGCAGATTCTCGGACAGATTCCTGGCTTTAAATCAGTGATTTTTCACGATTCTCAACTCTGTTTTAGCTTCAAAAATCGCTTAAACATCTCTCTCATAACCCTAAAATGATTGATTTTTCATCATTTTTCGGTGTTTTTTCGACTATTCTCCGCTCAGTTTGGCCCATTTTCAGCCAACTTTTCACGGATTCTCGACTAACTTTCGTTTAGAAAAATCATGATTTTTAAGCCGAAGAATCTAGCCTTCCGTTGATTTTTCTTGATTTTTTTGTGCTTTTCAGTACAAACTGACTCATTTCACATACCGTGTAAAACCTGTATTAGAAGGGCCCCCCCTCTTGGGACCTCACAAGAAAATTGAAGTGCTCCCTCTATTAGAAGGGCCCTTCTAATACAGGTTTTACACGGTATATTTTCTTGATTTTCAGCTCGAAATCCGCCAAGAAACCTTTTTGAGAACACTTCTCAGCAGCTCCTTATCACCGGCATCGGTGACCATAGCGGAATCACTTCTCTCCGTATTCATGATTCCTGGATTCTCAATCGATAGACGACGATGGTGGATGTGTTGGTTCTTCTGGAATTTTCAGAATTTTAGATTCAAAAATTGGTATTTTTGAGCTGAAATTGAGCAAAAAATCTGGAAAAAATCCATTTTTTTGGCTGAAAAACTTCAAAAATTGCTTTAAAATTCGGCATTTTCAGATTTTCATACTAAAAAATTCTCAAATTTTTCAATTTTTCAACATTTTCGGATTCAAAAATTCCGCATTTTTTCAGATTTTTCAACATCAGATTGACAGAAATTATAGTTTTCGGTCGTTTTGGAATCAATTTTACTAGAATTTTAGGCCTAAAATTGCTAAAACTCCAGTTTTCTGACCATTTTGAGCTCAAAAATTGAGTTTTTCAGCTCAATTTCGGCTGAAATTGTTCATTTTTTGACCAAAAAAGCTCGTTTTTCGAGATTTTCAGCTCTAATTTTTCTGAAAAAAAAGCTCGCTTTTCGATTTTAGGATCATTTTAAAACACTTTTTTGGTTTAGAAATCTCACTTTTCGAATCTCGAGAATGATTTTAATCAGTTTATCACAGAAGAAGAATGCGTATACTCCGAGAATCGAGATGTGTGCCATATGGAGATAGGAATGCGTTGGCTTGCCGTTCTCGTCCACTTCGTCCATTAGAGCCGGATGAGCCTGGAAAATTGGTATTTTGGGGGGTATTTTCCAGCTAAAATGAGCATTTCGAGTCCAAAAATCTGTGTTCAGAGCAATTTTCTAACTAAAATGACAATTTTTTGAAGAACTTTTAGTGAAAATTGCGCTTTTAACGACATTTTTAAGCTAAAATCGCCATTCCGAACTGCAAAATCTCGTGTGTCCAGTGGAGCGCGTATACCGTTTACGCATAGAAATCGCCACAAAAAACACCATTTTTGGCGGTTTTTGAGCTCGAAAAATCTGTTTTTAGAGCAATTTTCTAGCTTTTAAAGCCTAGAAATTGCCATTTTCAGGCATTTTCAGTGGAAAACGCGCAAAATTCGGGTAAAAATCAGTGTAGAAAACACAGTTGTCTAGCAAACGCGCTCCACTGAACACGGAGGGCTTTGCAGTTCGAGATTTGAACTGAAAATGGTGATTTTCGAGCATTTTAAGCTCTGAAATTCGGATTTTCGGCTGAAAATTCTAGTTTTGGACCATTTTTTACATCAAAATTGTGATTTTCGGGACTAGAAATGATGGTTTTGACCATTTTTTATACGGAAAATGCGATTTTTCCAATAAAAACCCTTACCTGAGGGAGCAAATGATAGAAACTCGATCCGGACAGTGAGCCGACACCCAAACCGACGAATAGTGTGATTATCTGAAAGAAAAACACCTGTAATAGAAGGAGCCCTCTCAATTATCTCGGTTACTGTAACAGATAGCAAAAAGTGGTCAACTGACAAAATGTAGCTGATAAGGTGATAAACATTTTATCAGTTTATCACTTTTTGATATCTCTTACAGGAAGCGAGATAATTGGGCTCGAAGGGTGATTACAGTAATCTTTCTCACCTGATTATATGTATTCTTCGTGAGATATCGCATTACACCGATTCCAACGACTGCACACATATTGATAAGGGTGACGAACAGTAGACCGATGCCCCAGACTGCAATTAGGGGGTAATTTGCAGATTTCAGCCTAATTTTGGGTGATTTTGAGCGATTTAAGGTCATTTTTTAGCGATTTTAGATCAATATTCGCCCAATTATCACTCAAAAATGTGTTAAAATCGCTAGAAAATCACCCAAAATCGATCTGAAAATTGGCTGAAATCGATCTGAAAATTGATTTTCAGCGATTTTTGAACGATTTCAGCCAATTTTCCGACCATTTTGGGGTTATTTCGAGTGATTTTCTAGCGATTTTAACACATTTTTGAGCGATTTTGACCGGTTTTCATCGAAAAATATCGCTCAAATTGAACATGGACCATTTTGCACGCATTTTGTTCCGGTTTTTTGGACCTCTGTGCATATTTTTCATCAATTTCAGCGTATTTTCGACCTATTTTCAACTAATTTAGGCACTTTTCATAGATTTTGAGTCAACGACAAGCCAAGTCGAATTCAAGTCTTTTCAGTTTAAATTCGAGTCAATTTCCATCAGCTTACGTCAACTTTGAGCTCAATTATCTCGGTTACTGTAAAATATATTAAAAAGTGGTCAACTGATAAAATGTTGCTGATAAGGTGATAAACATTTTATCAGTTTATCACTTTTTGATATCTTTTGAAAGAGCTGAGATAATTGAGCTTAAAGTCGACGATTTGGGTGGACGTCTATTAGAAGAAATACAGTAAGCTGTTGGAAATTGGCTCGAATTTAAACTGAAAAGACTTGAATTCGACTTGGCTTGTCGTTGACTCAAAATCTATAAAAAGTGCCTAAATTAGTTGGAAATAGGTCGAAAATACGCTAAAATTGATGAAAAATATTCACAGAGGTCCAAAAAACCGGAACAAAATGCGTGTAAAATGGTCCATGTTCAATTTGAGCGATATTTTTCGGTGAAAACCGGTCAAAATCGCTCAAAAATGTGTTAAAATCGCTGAAAGATCACTCGAAATTACCCCGAAATGGTCGGAAAATTGGCTGAAATCGTTCAAAAATCGCTGAAAATCAATTTTCAGATCGATTTCAGCCAATTTTCAGATCGATTTTGGGCGATTTTTACTGATTTTCGAGCCAATTTTCTAATTTTTGGCGCTAAAATTCCCAAAATTCCAAAGCCTTTTACCATAGATGGCTGACGGCCTATCGTGTGAATTGACGCCTCCTCCGACATGTGTGATTGCAGTGGATGTGATGTCTTCTGTTTGATTTCGACACAGCTCAGCCAGATGGCCGTATGTGTAGTTGGCCAACGATGTCGACGGGTCCATCATTGGAGTCATGGCTGGAAAAGAGCAGCCAGACTATTTTTCAGCAAAGCGCTATGAGCTTTTTCAGAGGTTTAAAGGGGGGGGGGTGCCATTTTATTAGAGGGTGTGAGCGGGTAAATCGGAGCTAAAATTTTGTCATTTTGCGCTCAAAATGATCAAAATTAGCCTGTTTCAATGAAAAAAATCAAATTTCAACCAAAAAACGCAATTTCAGATCGATTTAAACGAATTGTAGACTACTTCGGGTCATTTTAAGTCAATTTTCAGACTTTTTTGGACCAATTTCAGCCGAAAAATGGCATTTTCTCCTAGAGGAAAATGTCCATAAATCCATCACCCCCATTCTCTTCTGCTTTCTTTTTCTCTATATAGATACGTTTATTTGGCAAACGAAAAAAGAGAGAGAGAGAGAGAGAGAGAGAGAGAGAGGCGCAGAGAAGCAGAGACTGAGAAATGTGTCGGAAATGAAACGGAAACAAATCATCAGGAGGCGAGATCAAACAAATATCTATCAACTTTTATAATTGAAAATCATCATAAAGCTTCCAGAATCTTCCCGATTCTCTTCTGGGAACTTTTTCATCAATTCTGAGGTGCGAACATAAATCTCAAATAGAACAAAAAAAACTGTCGAAAAATGACAAGAGGTTAAACTAACATAGAGAATGGCACAAAGAGAGGAGGGATTGAGTAAATATGTATCGTAGTAGCACAGGTTCAGTGAGTATTTTGAGCTTAAAATGACTGAGAAAAGCTTGAAAACCCCCCAGTTTTAAGTTTAAAATGGCAGAGAAACCAAGATTGATTTCCTATTAAGGCCATAAGGTCAATAGGAATGGTCAGTCTGGGGGGGATCCTCTAGAGTCGACCTGCAGGCATGCAA
>NC_013487.2:15638287-15639870 GCF_000004555.2 Caenorhabditis briggsae | reverse complement strand
GGTTCACACTGGGAATCTCTCAAAAAATCAGAAATAAATGAGCTTTCAAAAAACGATGCCATTGAAAAAATGAGACTCCTATTCGCCGGAAAAATTATTGCGTACTTCTAGACATCGTTCTTGAAAAGTTTATTTTTTTCGATTTTTTGAGAGTTTCCGAGTGTGAATATATATCATTATTTGGAGTACGGTAGATGAGAATGAATAAAAAAAGCAGAAAAAACACCAAATTGAAATGAGCAATGATCATTTGGTGTGCAAAAACCACTATACAAAAGTGCAGAAAAGTTCTGAAACATCGGGTTCTGAAACGTCCTGGAGCCCTGAGGCCTGAGGGGTTTACGAATTCGTTTTAGAACAGATTGAAATTCAGGCCTAAAATGATTCAAAATGGTCCAAAATTTACAGACAATTTTACGGATAAAAATCAAAACAAAAAAAACAATTTTCAACTCAAAAAATCCTATTTTTTTAAACCAAAATATTCGCCTCTAAACCTAGATTTTTGACCCAATGAAAAAGTCCGCCCGTACTTTTTCTCCTCTCGCCTACCTCCGTCTCTAACTTAAGAGAATAAGAAGAAAAGGTGTCTTAAGAGGTGGTAACACACACACACACAAAAGGCGCACGGCCTCGCGGAAGGGAACCTAGATTTAAAAATTGGAAAGCGCGCCAAGTTTGGACGCGTAGCGCGGTCGCGTCGCGGCTTTTCGGTGAGTAGCGACTCAACAACGCTTAAAGGTGGTGTACGGTGAAATTTTTTTATTGCATCAAAATGTGCATAAATGCATGTAGATTGAAATAAAAATAAAGAAAAAGTTCAAAAACAAATGCCTTCATCGAGAAAAACGCATCGAAAAATACGCTGAAAGCCCTTAGGGACGAGGTTTTTTCTAGGCCGCCCGGTGAGTAAAAGCGCGCGAATTCAAACTTTTAAAATTTTTTTCGCTCGTTTTCACTGTTTTTTTCGGTTTTTCAAGATTTTTCAAGGTTTTTGTCAATTTTTCTTCCAGATACATCGGAAAATTTGAAAAAAACAGTGAAAACGAGCGAAAAAATTTTAAAAGTTTGAATTCGCGCGTGTTTACTCACCGGGCGGATTAGAAAAAACCTCGTCCCTAAGGGCTTTCAGCGTATTTTTCGATGAAAGAATTTTTTTGAATTTTTTCTTTATTTTTATGTCAATCTGCATGCATTTCTGCACATTTTGATGCAATACAAAAATTTCACCGTACACCACCTTTAAACAGCGTTTTCAGGGAATCAATGCCATTTTCTCTCTCTCTCTCTCGAAATTTGCATTTTTGAACATTTTCTAGTCATTTTTTGAACTTTTGCGAATTTCGAAGTTTTGGATTTTTTCTCCCTCGAATTTGGCTTTTGTTAGTTTTTTGAGTTTTGAACCCAAAAACCCATACTTGTAATCCGGGCCTTCGCGGGCCCTGCCATAATTTCTTTCAGAATCAATATTTACAAACCAACTAAATCAGATATGATAGAGCTCCACGAGTACTACAAAACGGTATTATTTGGAATACTGTATCTTATCTATGAACAAAGTTACAGATCATAAAGTGGCTTTT
>NC_013487.2:15633921-15637930 GCF_000004555.2 Caenorhabditis briggsae | reverse complement strand
TTCCAGATACATCGGAAAATTTGAAAAAAACAGTGAAAACGAGCGAAAAAATTTTAAAAGTTTGAATTCGCGCGCTTTTACTCACCGGGCGGCCTAGAAAAAACCTCGTCCCTAAGGGCTTTCAGCATATTTTTCGATGCGTTTTTCTCGCCGAAGGAATTTTTTTTGAATTTTTTCTTTATTTTTATCTCAATCTACATGCATTTATGCACATTTTGATGCAATAAAAAAATTTCACCGTACACCACCTTTAACTTCACGTTTTTTCAAAACACGTTTCAAAATGTTCGAATCTGGCACGCACCCAACTTTTGTGTGCGACGAACCGCGCGTTTTTCAGGTTCCCAACCGCGATGCCGTGAAGGCGAGAAGGATGTATCAGATGACCGATACGTGCGAAAAATGACACAAAAAGAAAGATATAAACGAAAATGTTTGTTTTTTTGTTTAATCTAGAAATCCCAATTAAGGCTGAAATTTGCAGATTTTTGGTCGTTTTTTGTCGGAAAAGGTGCAAATTTCAGCGAAAAACCTCAAGTTTGGTTCAAAAATGACGCAATTTTAGCCATTTTCAGGACAATTTCCTTGTATTTAGCGCTGAAAATCGATATTTTAAGCTATTTAGCTCCTGAAATTCCCCCTATTTTTCGGCCTAGTTCTTGGGATTTTTGTAACCAATTGTAATGCATTTTTATAGGTAAAATAGGCTAAAAACTGCATTTTCGCTATTTTCATCCGTTTTAGCTCTAAAAATCCCCTATTTTTCGGGACTTTTTAGATCAATTTTAGGCCAATTTTAATCTTCAAAAATCAATGATAATCCTTATCTTTTTATCAGTAAAATAGGACGGGAAATGGGTAAAAAGTAGGCTAGCCCAGAGAAAAAAGAGAAGGGAAACAACGGACGGGAACATTCGCTATCCCTTTTGCTTCTCTCTGCGTCTCTCTCTTCAATCTCTCTCTCTCTCTTTTTTTTTTCAAAACGAGAGAGTATGGAGACTGGGGAGACGCAGAGAAGAAGAGGGGACTCTACTACGTGCAAAATGTGAAAAATGCAATGCTCAGGAGGGCGGTTTGAGGAGGAAGCCTTGGAGAAAGAGAGTCCAATGGAGCGAATTTGCATTTCAGGCCAATTTAACACGCGATTTTAAGCTATTTTCAGTCTGAAAATCGTGATTTTTGGCCTAAAATAGCTAACTTTAGATGTAAAAATATGGAAATTTCGATAGAATTCTCAATTTTTGGCTGTAAAATAGGGATTTTGAGCCAAAAAACTTGATTTCCATCCTGAAAATGTGATTTTTTAAGGATTTTTGAGTGAAAATCGAAATTTTAGGCTATTTTCGAATTGTTTCATTTTTGGTGGAAATGGAAAATTTTTCGATTTTCAGGGTCACATTTTCCAGAAAAATCGATTTTTCGAGTCTAGAAAGCTTTAAAATGCACAGTTCTAAGCCTAACTAGTCTTCAAAAAATCCATTTTTCGCCAAAAAACGATTTTTTCTAGAAAATTCCGAGATAAACAAGAAAAAGAAAGACCAAAAAGGGAGGCTTGTGTCTTTCTTTTTCTGAGAGATCAATGATGAAAAAACATGGGAAAATAGTAAATATTTTCCCGAAAATTCTGAATAAAACTTTTTTTTTGAAAATTCAGATTTTTCAGACTTTTTAGACCCATTTTTTCGTAGTTTCCAAATTTTTTAACCCCCTTTTGCCATTTTTTCCAGAAAAATTCCGAAAAAATATTTTTTTCAAAAAAAATTTTTTTTTGCTAAAAACCATTTTCAGCCGCAAAAAATAGAAAAGATCTCTCTTATTTACACCAAATCCCTCGCTTTTTCTCTATTTTCTCTGCCGTTCCCCCTTGAATTATGTACATTTTTGCTCGCTTTTTCCCTTTTCGCACGTCGCACCTTGTTTTTCTGGTTTTTCCGGGGAAAATACTGATTTTTGGTGTGAAAATTGATTAATTCTCAAAATTTCAGTGGGAAATTGAAAAAAGTTGACGAAAATCTGCTGGAAATGAAGGAAAATGATGCAAAAACTGAAAATTTTTCAAAAAAAAAAGAAAATTTTAAAATCGTTGCGAGGCCATCAGAACAAAACATAGCATGCGCCTTTAAATTTCTACAGTAAGCTTTTATTGAATTTTCAGATTTTTTGAGCTATTTCAGCCAATTTCAGAGCTTTTTCGGTGAAAAAAAGTGATTTCTCGGTCAAAAATTGAGAAAAACATGAAAATTTTATTATTTACAAGAAAAAATATACAGAAAAAGCACAACAAAAGGGGGAAAAGGTCATTTTAAAGAGTCCAAAAAATTATAAATTTTGCATTTTGTCTCCATTTGCTTTTCTCGAGGGATTTTATCCAAAAATGTGCACAAATGTTCAACGATATCAGTGTATTTTGCGGGAATTTGAATTCCCGCCGTATCTTCCTGTTTTTGTTCCATTACAGTAATCAGACGAGTGATGGTGGCGTTCAACTGGTCGATTGGGGTGGATAAGAGGGTCAAGGAGGGTTCTGGCACTGAAATGGATGGGAAATTTGAATTTGGCGCGAGAATTGGGTCTAGAAAATTGAAATGTTGAGAAAATTTTAAAAAATTATGGTCGAAAAAAATTTTCTGAAGTTTAAGCATATCAGATTTTCTCTTGCAGAATATTGATTATTGAACGATTTTGGATCGTCATATCAATTTTTATCAGAATTGGACAATTTTGAAATTTTTCGAAAAAATTTTCAAATTTTCAAAAATCGATTTTTTTGCAATTTTTTTTCTAGCATAGTCATTTTTAGACCATTTCAGGCCGTCATATCAATTTTTATCAAAAACCGATCACTTTGAATTTTTTGATCTCCCTACCATCTCCCGCCGGTGCAATCATCGATTTTTGTCGCGCCAAATTGACAATCGTCTCTTCTAGGCTATTCGAATCGGCCTCTTTCATCTCGGCGACGTCTCCGATCTCCAAAAACCACATTTGCTGCATAAATGGAAACCGTAATTCGAATTCTTCCGAATAGATTCCACTTGGTAGCTGCTCGATTCTCGATTTTTCTCGTTTATACTCACTGGCGAGTTCTGTCCATAGTCTGGCAGCGTTTTCTCCTAAAAAATGCAAAAATTGCAGAAAAAACGAGCCATTTTGGACTACTTTAAGCCATTTTACCCCGTAATGGCCTAGAAATCCGAAAAACTCGGCCATGATAGCTGAAAATGCTTAAAATGGCCTGTTTTTTCCTTGATTTTTGCGGGAAATGCAAATTTTCAAAATTTCTTTTTTGAAAAACCCAAAAAAACGAGTCATTTTAGACTATTTAGAGCCACTTGACCACCGGTGGCCTAGAAATCCAAAAAACTCGGCCACGAGGTCTAAAATGGCTTAAAGTGGCTCAAAAAGTCAATTTTGGCATAAAAATTTCAAATTTCTTGAAATTTCGAGAGGAAATTAGGTAAAACGAGCCATTTTGAGTCATTTTACCCCTAAGTGGCCTAGAAATCCAAAAAAACTCGGCCACCATGCTAAAAAGGCCTGAAATGGCTCAAAATGGCCCGTTTTTTTCATTTTTTTTCGCAGAAAAAATTGAAATTCCCGTCAAATCATGAAAAATAGGGTTTACCATTTTTGCGGGACAAAAATTGACAGCAAATTTCGATCTTATCAAATGTGGCATGGACTAAATTTCCATCGAAATTCAATGTGTTCCTTCTGTCCCAAATGATTTGATTATCCGATACTTGATGAATGAAGAACTCGATGTCTCGCTCGTCATACTGTAAAAATATTGATTTTTTCCAGAAAAATTGGATTTTTCGATTTAGGCGGCTCCGCCCACTTTTAGGGGTCCTTTTTCAAAGTGATTGGATTTTGATAAAAATTGATATAACGGTCTGAAATGGTTCGAGAATGAGAATGCTGAAAAAAATTCCCAAAAAATCGAAATTTGAAAAAAAAAATTTTTTTGAAATTTTCCAATTTTTCGAAAAATTTCATAATGGTCCAA
>NC_013487.2:15632877-15633869 GCF_000004555.2 Caenorhabditis briggsae | reverse complement strand
TTTTTAGGAGAAAACGCTGCCAGACTATGGACAGAACTCGCCAGTGAGTATAAACGAGAAAAATCGAGAATCGAGCAGCTACCAAGTGGAATCTATTCGGAAGAATTCGAATTACGGTTTCCATTTATGCAGCAAATGTGGTTTTTGGAGATCGGAGACGTCGCCGAGATGAAAGAGGCCGATTCGAATAGCCTAGAAGAGACGATTGTCAATTTGGCGCGACAAAAATCGATGATTGCACCGGCGGGAGATGGTAGGGAGATCAAAAAATTCAAAGTGATCGGTTTTTGATAAAAATTGATATGACGGCCTGAAATGGTCTAAAAATGACTATGCTAGAAAAAAAATTGCAAATTTGCGTACTTTTCAAAATTACCTCCTCGATTTTCAGCATTTTACTGGGATTGATTTTGGACCGAATTTCTGAAAAAAAAAGCTTTTTTGGCGGGGAAAATTGAAGTTTTCGAATTTTTTCAAAAATCTGAAAATTTAAAAAAACTAAGAAAGATCGAAATTAAAAAAAATAATTTCCCAAAAATTTGAATTTTTCAGAATTTTTGAATTTCTGAATTCTCGGAATTTCTGAATTTCGGAATTTCTGAAATTCTGAATTTCCGAATTTCTGAATTTTCTGGAATTTCTGAATTTCTGAATTTCTGAATTTCTGAATTTCTGAATTTCTGAATTTCTGAATTTCTGAATTTCTGAATTTTGGAAAATTTCTGAATTTTGGAATTTCTGCGTTTCTGAATTTCTGAATTTTTGAATTTCTGAATTTCTGAATTTCTGAACTTCTGAATTTCTGAATTTCGGAATTTCTGAATTTCTGAATTTCTGAATTTCTGAATTTCTGAATTTCCGAATTTCCGAATTTTGGAATTTCCGAGTTTCTGAATTTCTGAATTTCTGAATTTTTGAATTTCAAAAATATCTGAAAATTTAAAAAAACTAAGAAAGATCGAAATTAAAAAAAATAATTTCCCAAAAATTTG
>NC_013487.2:15610325-15632777 GCF_000004555.2 Caenorhabditis briggsae | reverse complement strand
TGGAATTCTGAATTTCGGAATTTCTGAAATTCTGAATTTCCGAATTTCTGAATTTTCTGGAATTTCTGAATTTCTGAATTTCTGAATTTCTGAATTTCTGAATTTCTGAATTTCTGAATTTCTGAATTTCTGAATTTTGGAATTTCTGCGTTTCTGAATTTCTGAATTTTTGAATTTCCGAATTTCTGAATTTTTGGAATTTCTGAATTTCTGAATTTCAGAATTTCTGAATTTCCGAATTTCCGAATTTTGGATTTTCCGAGTTTCTGAATTTCTGAATTTCTGAATTTCTGAATTTCTGAATTTCCGAATTTCCGAATTTTGGAATTTCCGAGTTTCTGAATTTCTGAATTTCTGAATTTCTGAATTTTTGAATTTCTGAATTTCTGAGTTTCCGAATTTCTGAATTTTCTGGAATTTCTGAATTTCTGAATTTCTGAATTTCTGAATTTCCGAATTTCTGAATTTTTGGAATTTCTGAATTTTTGAATTTCTGAATTTCTGAATTTCTGAATTTCTGAATTTCTGAATTTCTGAATTTCTGAATTTCTGAATTTTTGGAATTTCTGAACTTCTGAATTTCTGAATTTCTGAATTTCTGAATTTCGGAATTTCTGAATTTCTGAATTTCTGAATTTCTGAATTTTGGAATTTCTGCGTTTCTGAATTTCTGAATTTTTGAATTTTTGGAATTCTGAATTTCTGAACTTCTGAATTTCTGAATTTCGGAATTTCTGAATTTCTGAATTTCTGAATTTCTGAATTTCTGAATTTCTGAATTTCCGAATTTCCGAATTTTGGAATTTCCGAGTTTCTGAATTTCTGAATTTCTGAATTTTTGAATTTCAAAAATATCTGAAAATTTAAAAAAACTAAGAAAGATCGAAATTAAAAAAAATAATTTCCCAAAAATTTGAATTTTTCAGAATTTTTGAATTTCTGAATTCTCGGAATTTCTGAATTTCGGAATTTCTGAAATTCTGAATTTCCGAATTTCTGAATTTTCTGGAATTTCTGAATTTCTGAATTTCTGAATTTCTGAATTTTTGAATTTCTGAATTTCTGAATTTCTGAACTTCTGAATTTCTGAATTTCGGAATTTCTGAATTTCTGAATTTCTGAATTTCTGAATTTCTGAATTTCTGAATTTCTGAATTTCTGAATTTCTGAATTTCTGAATTTCTGAATTTTGGAATTTCTGCGTTTCTGAATTTCTGAATTTTTGAATTTCTGAATTTCTGAATTTCTGAACTTCTGAATTTCTGAATTTCTGAATTTCCGAATTTCCGAATTTTGGAATTTCCGAGTTTCTGAATTTCTGAATTTTTGAATTTCTGAATTTCTGAGTTTCTGAATTTTCTGGAATTTCTGAATTTCTGAATTTCTGAATTTCTGAATTTCTGAATTTCTGAATTTTTGGAATTTCTGAACTTCTGAATTTCTGAATTTCTGAATTTCTGAATTTCTGAATTTCTGAATTTCTGAATTTCTGAATTTTTGGAATTTCTGAACTTCTGAATTTCTGAATTTCTGAATTTCTGAATTTTTGAATTTCTGAATTTCTGAGTTTCTGAATTTTCTGGAATTTCTGAATTTCTGAATTTCTGAATTTCTGAATTTCTGAATTTCTGAATTTCTGAATTTTTGGAATTTCTGAACTTCTGAATTTCTGAATTTCTGAATTTCTGAATTTTTGAATTTCTGAATTTCTGAATTTCTGAATTTCTGAATTTTTGAATTTCTGAATTTTTGAATTTCTGAATTTCTGAATTTCTGAACTTCTGAATTTCTGAATTTCGGAATTTCTGAATTTCTGAATTTCTGAATTTCTGAATTTTTGAATTTTTGAATTTCTGAATTTCTGAATTTCTGAATTTCTGAATTTTTGAATTTCTGAATTTTTGAATT
Source organism: Caenorhabditis briggsae (assembly GCF_000004555.2). Taxonomy (NCBI): domain Eukaryota; kingdom Metazoa; phylum Nematoda; class Chromadorea; order Rhabditida; family Rhabditidae; genus Caenorhabditis; species Caenorhabditis briggsae. Next base: position 15,630,869 of record NC_013487.2, on the reverse strand, counting down.
TCTGAATTTCTGAGTTTCTGAATTTTCTGGAATTTCTGAATTTCTGAATTTCTGAATTTCTGAATTTCTGAACTTCTGAATTTCTGAATTTCGGAATTTCTGAATTTCTGAATTTCTGAATTTCTGAATTTTTGAATTTTTGAATTTCTGAATTTTTGAATTTTTGAATTTCTGAATTTCTGAATTTCTGAATTTCTGAATTTTTGAATTTCTGAATTTTTGAATTTCTGAATTTCTGAATTTCTGAATTTTTGGAATTTCTGAACTTCTGAATTTCTGAATTTCTGAATTTCTGAATTTCTGAATTTCTGAATTTTTGGAATTTCTGAACTTCTGAATTTCTGAATTTATGAATTTCTGAATTTCGGAATTTCTGAATTTCTGAATTTCTGAATTTCTGAATTTTTGAATTTCTGAATTTCTGAATTTCTGAATTTTTGGAATTCAGAAAAATCCAAAAATAGAAAATTTTTCATCTGTTTTCGACAAATCCAAAAAAAGTTTTTTTTCAATTTTTTCTGTGTGACAAGGGAAGGGAAAAAATAGAAAAATAGGGAAAAAAACGAGGGGAAAAATGAGAGAAAACCAGATTTTTTTCGACGACAAACACACAAATTTTTCCTCTTTTTCGTTCTGAAAAAAAAATGAAAAAAAAAGATTAGTGGGAATTTTTTTTTGGAAAAATAAAAATTTTTGAAGTGGAAAAAAACTGAAAAATAAATTCTAGAATAACAGAATATTGCTCAAAAAAATAGTGAAAAAAATTTCGAAATTTTAGATTTTCGGTGCCTTTTAGGCAATCTGAAAATTCTCGAAAATTTGGGCTTTTCAGCTTAAAAAATGTGAAAAATTCGGAAATTTAACTTTTCCAATTTGTTCTAGATTATCTCAGTTACTGTAAAAGATATCAAAAAGTTGTCAACTGATAAAATGTTATTGATAGTACGATTAACATTTCATCAGTTGACCACTTCTTGATAGCTCTCACAGTAACCAAGATAATTGAGTTCAAAAGTTTATCAGTCTAGCCAGTAATAAAATAAGTTTGTTAAGTTTGAGCTCATATCTCGCTTCCTGTTTAAGATAGCAAAACGTTGTCAACTAATAAAATGTTTATCTTATTATCAGCTACATTTTATCAGTTGACCACTTTTTGATATCTTTTACAGTAACCGAGATATTTGAACTCAAATTTAATGATAACTGAGCACGTGAAATAAGGGATGCAAAGCTAGAGATGTTTCAACTAGTTTTCTTTTAACTTTTAACAAACTAGTATATCAAAATACAAATGTTATACCATTTTGCTGAACTTAACATTAGCTACAATTTGCAATTTAGCTCAATCAAAATGATCAATTTTGAAGGAAGTTACAAGCTAAAGTGCAATGCGCATACCGGACAGCTCAATTATCTCAGTTCCTATAAGAGATAACAAACAATTTTCAACTGATAAAATGTTTATCATAATCTGAGAAGTCCTTTATCAGTTTACCACTTTTTGATATCTCCTACAGTAACCGAGATATAGAGGCTCAAAGAAAACAGTTTGAGGGGGGGTCTTGCCGCCCACTTGTCCACTTTTAGCTAATTTATCTCGGTTACTGTAGGAGATATCAAAAAGTTGTTAACTGATCAAATATTGCTGGTATTATGATAAACATTTTATCAGTTGACAACTTTTTGATATCTCTTACAGTATCCGAGATACTTGAGTTCAAAGAACAGTGTCATTCTACTATCGAGCGTTGTGGGGCTGGCGTTGCCTCCACTTTGACCCAGTTTATCTTGGTTACTGTAACAGCTATCAAGAAGTTGTTGTCTGATAAAATGCTAGTGATAATATGATAAACATTTCATCAGTTGACCACTTTTTGATATCACTTACAGTAACCGAGACATTTGAGCTCAAAGTTTGCCAGCATCAAAGTCAGTCTAGCCAGTGATAAAAAATGACGTCAACTTTGAGCTTATATATCTCGCTTCCTGTGAAAGATATCAAAAAGTTGTCAACTGATAAAATATTGGTAATATTGTGATAAACATTTTATCAGTCGACCAATTTTTGATATCTCTTACAGTAACCGAGATAATTGAGTTCAAAGTGAGCTAGCTCAGTACTTTTTGACTTTTGGATTTTTTTTGGATTTTTTAAAACTATTTTTCAGAGGTATGTAAAAAAACCAGTTTTTATTTTATATAGAAACATAAAACTACAAATTGTGGCATTTTAAAAATTTTTGGCGTGGGGGGGGGGGGCGTAATACGAAAAATATGGGGGAAAACAGGGAAAAGTGGGGAGAAATGAAAGGGGTATTTGCGAATCGAAAATCGAGAGAAATTCGAAATGAACAGAGACGAGAGAGTGTGTGAAACAAAGAGAGTGGGCAGAGAAATGAGAGAAAAAACGGGGGAAAAGGGGAATTTTCGACACACGAAAAGCAGCATTTTCGGATCGGGAAAAACGAGAAAATATGAGGACAGAAAGAATTTCGGAAATTTTAGATGTGTATGCATTAGAAATTGTGTTTGAGCTTTTTGAGAAAAATTGAATTTTTTCTGAAATTTTTTTTTTCAAAAATTCGAAAAATTCCAAAAAATTTTTTTTTTCAAATTTTCATTATTCAAATAGTTTTTGTGTTTTTATGATTTTCAGACGATTTCAGGCCGTGATATCAATTTTTAGCGGATTCGGAAGATTTTGAATTTTTTGAAAAAATTAGAAAATTTCAAAAAAAATGTTTTTTGGATTTTCAATATTTTGAAATTTTTGCAATAGTTTTATGATTCCCATGCGATTTCAGGTCGTCATATCGATTTTTAGTGAAATTGGACCATTTTGAAATTTTCGGATTTTTTTTTTGAAAAACGCTGAAATTTCAAAAAAAAAATTTTTTTCAGATTTCCATTTTTTCTAATAGTTTTTTGTATTTTTCTGATTTTCAGCCAGTTTGAGGTCGTTATATTGATTTTTAGCAGAATTGGAGCCTTTTGAAAATTTCGGAACTTTTTTTTTCAAAAATTCAAAAAATTCCAAAAAAATTTTTTTTCAAATTTTCATTATTCAAATAGTTTTTTGTGTTTTTATGATTTTCAGACGATTTCAGGCCGTGATATCAATTTTTAGCGGATTCGGAAGATTTTGAATTTTTCCAAAAAATTTCAAAAATTACAATTTTTTCAAAAATTTTAAATTTCCCGAAATTTTTTTTTGGATTTTCAATTTTTCGAAATTTCTCAGAAAGATTCATGATTTCCAGACCACATCCGGTCGTCATATCGATTTTTATCGAAATTGGAGCATTTTGTATTTTTTCAAAATTCAAAAAAAAGCTTGGTCCCAAAAAGTTTCGAAATTTCAAAAAAAATTTCCTCTAAAAACTCAATTTCACCGCTATTCTATACTTTTCCATCTATTTTCCATTCAAAAACCGTATTTTTGAGCGATATGTGCATTTTGTCGTAAAGTTCGGTGTTTCGGTTTTGTGTGTGCACACAATCGGCGCTACAGTAACCCGAAAACCCGAAAATGAGAGTTAGAGACGCAAAGAAGTGCATTCCAGGGTAGATTCTGATAGTGAACTCGGATTTGATATCGAAATTTCATGAAAAACAAGGAAAATTAGGAAAAACCTGGTTTTTTTCAATTTTTGAGCTTAAAAATGAGCAAAAAATTCCATTTTTCTAAAAAACCACCGATTCTAGGCAATTTTCACCACAAAATTTGAGTTTTTCTCACTTTTTTACTCCTAAAAACCGTATTTTTGAGCGATTTGTGCATTTTGTCGTAAAGTTCGGTGTTTCGGTTTAGTGTTCGCACAGAATCGGCGCTACAGTAACCCGAAAACCCGAAATTGAGAGCTAGAGACGCAGAAAAGCGCCATCGAGAGTAAATTTTGATGGGGAATCCGAATTTGACAATGAAATCCTTCAAAAACTTCCAGAAAATCCGAAAAATCTAAAAAAAAACAGTTTATTTTTGAAAGAATTTTATTTTCCGGAATTTCCAGAATTTTCAAACATTTTCCACTGCAAAATTCGTGTTTCCCATCCATTTTTACTCCTAAAATGTCTATTTTTGAGCGATTTGTGCATTTCGTCGTAAGGTTCGGTGTTTCGGTGCGGTGTTTGCACACAATCGGCGCTACAGTAATCCAAAACCTCAAAATTGACAGTTAGAGACGCAGAAAAGTGGGTCTTAGGGTAGTTTTTGATGGGAAATTCGAATTTTTGAATTTTATAGTCGAATTTCACAGTTTTCGGGGTCGTATGGATTCATTCATTAATCATAATTAAAATTAAAAATTACGGGGGGTAATTAATTTTTTCAGATGGAAATTTTAAAAAAAGGAAGGATGGCAGGAACCGTAGTAAAGAACAATCGAAGGAAGCGGCTGAGAGGGGGCTACAACAGGAATCGGGGAATTTTTAAAAATCAATAAAAAATCGATAAATCGGTCAGAAATTGGGGGAAAATAGGGGGAAAAAAGAGCCAAAAATTTCAGATTTTCAGCACATTTTAAGCCAAATTCACTTAAAATCAGAATTTCCGGCTCATTTTTCCTCAAATTTCAATTCAAAATTATTGCTTATGCTGCTCTGCTCCTGCTCCTGCTCCAGTATTGATGACCTTAATCTGAATGGGACGTGCTCCCTCCTGTTTTGGCTCCGGAGCCTTCGCGTCGATGGTCAAGTGTCCGTCGGCGGTGAGTTGTGATTGAACACTCTCTGGTGGCACCGCCTTTGGCAACGGGAAACGACGTTTGAATGTCGATTCGATGGTACCGTAGGTGTCCTCCTTCTCTCCGTGCGATCCTTCGACGATTATCGATTGATCGATTACAGTAACCTGGAAAATGATGAGAATTTAGGCTAAAATTGGGCGAAAATCGGGTCTAAAACAGTCAAAAATGGTCTTAAAATAGTCAGAAATCCGTCAAAAACGTACAAACTCCAAAATATTCCAAAAATTATGCCTAATTTAGGCTGAATTCAGGCCATTTTTGACCCTAGTAGGGTGATTTTCGACTATTTAGAACCATTTTCAGGCGCTGTTAGGTCGTTTTAGGCCATTTTCAGACTAATTTTGAGTCATTTTCAGTCATTTTTTGGCTCATATTGGCTCATTTAAAGCTGATTTCTACCCCCCCCATTTTCAGTGTAGTTTTTGGTCAATTTTTTTAGGTCGTTTTCAGTAATTTTTTGCCGATTTTGGATCATTTTCAGGCCGCTTTAGGCCATTTGCAGACCAGATTTTTGAAATAATTTCAGTGTAGTTTTTGGTCCATTTTAGGTCGTTTAAGTCGTTTTCCGTCAATTTTTTTTCGTCAATTTTAGACCATTTCCGATTATTTCAAGTCGTTTTTAGTCAATTTTAGGTCGCTTTTTTCGGCATTTTTCAGCATAAAATAGCCTAAATTAGGGGTAGAAACGTGTAGAAAAATACTCCAAAATGAGTCTGAATTTTCGCTATTTTTGTATTATAACTTTTCAGGCGGATTACTGCAGTTTTTAGCTCGAAAAAAAAGTGATTTTAGACCATTGGCCCTGATTTAGGCTTTTTTATTATATACTTTTTTATATAAATCGAGCCAAAAAGTGTCCTAAAATGGCTTAAACCTCTTCAGTCCGTTTTAGGCCGTTTGAGACCAAGTTTTGATTATTTTCAGTCGTTTTCAACCAATTTTAAGGTCATTTTTAGTCAATTTTGACCTAAGACAGCCTAAATTAGGTCTAAAAACGTTCAAAAATGGTCCAAAAGGAGCCAATTTTCGCTATTTTTTAATCTAAAAACTACAGTAACCGCAAAGTACGGTACCTTCAACGAGTCGGCGTCATACTTGGAGACGTCCAAAACCGCATGGAAGCTGGTGTTGGTGACGCGGATCGATGTGATGTTGCCGGCTGAAACATGGAATTTATTGATTTATTGATTTTCAGAGCCAAAATTTCAGCTTTTTTCAGTTTTTAAGCCTTAAAGTCTAATTTTTGGGTCAATTTAGGCTGAAAATCTTGATTTTTGGGTCATTTTCAACCCGAAATCCCCATTTTTAGGATCATTTTCAGTCTAAAAATCCGATTTTAAGGCTTATTTTCAGCCAAAATTGCTCATTTAAGGGCCGTTTTCAACACAAAATCCCCATTTTAAAATGTCATTTCCAAGTCATTTCGAACGCAAAAAGTCGATTTTCAGATCATTTTCAAGCAAGAGCCCAATTTCAGAGTGATTTTCAGCCAAAATTGCTTATTTAAGGGTCATTTTAAGCCCAAAACATGCAATTTTGGGTCATTGTTACGCCCAAATTGAATTTTAAGAGTCATTTTAACTCTAAAATACGATTTTAAGGCTCATTTTCAACAAAAATTGCTCATTTCAGGGCCATTTTAGACTTTAAAAACATGAGTTCAGGGTCTTTTTTAACCCGAAAATTCGGTTTTTGGGTCATTTTCAACCCAAACCCCAATTTTAAGGGTCATTTTCAGCCAATATTTCTCATTTAAGGGTCATTTTAAGCCCAAAACATGCAATTTTGGGTCATTTTGACCCCCCAAATTCAATTTTTAAGGTAGTTTTCAGCCAAAATTTCAGCGCTTACTCTGAGTTCCAACGACGGATGGGCTGGAAATTGCGAGATTCGGAAAGTTGGACAACATCGATGAGTGGATGTTTCCAATGTCTGGAATTCCTGGAAGAGCCGTGTGCGTCTGAGTGGTGACACGAATGTTTGGAGATCCCTCCTCGACCACCTGGAAATGCAGATTTTCAGACATTTTCAGACGATTTTCAGCTATTTTAAAGCGAACAAATCGACTTTTTGAGCCCAAAAACTCCTAATTTCATCATTTTTTAGTCAATTTTCAACCATTTTCAGCAATTTTCAGACTTTTCAAGCTATTTTTTAAGCTGAAAATCTCAAAATTTGAGCTATTTTCAGTCGTTTTTTGAGGCCAAAACTCCAAATTCTTCGAAATTTCCTTTTTTTGGAACCAAAATCAGTAGTTTATGGGTGACAAGAGTGAGATAGACCGTCTCGTGGGACCACTTTTCGCGAAAAAAAAAGGATTTTGTGACCAAAAAAACTTTTTTGGGACACTTTTTGTCAATTTTTTGAAAGAAATTGAGCCAAAATAGCTCTAAAATGCTTAAAATCGATCTAAAACTGAGCCAAAAATGGTTTAAAAAGACTCAAATGACCCAAAAGTGGCAATTTTTCAGTAATTTTGGGTCAATTTAAGCCAATTTTTGACGTTTTAGAGCCATTTTTGGCTCATTTCTCGGTAATTTTGGGGTCGATTTCAGCCAAATTTGGAGCCTTTTAGAGCTTTTTTGCTAGATTTTTCATCGATTCTAGGTTCATTTTCGCATTTAAAAGATCTAAAAATGCTAAAAATTGACCCAAAATTACTGGAAAATGGCCAATTTAGCGTCATTTGAGCAAATTGAACTACTTTCGGCTCATTTTAGGTCATTTTTAGCCATTTTCGAGCTATTTTTGGCTCATTTTTCATCGATTTTTGCTGATTTCGAGCCTTTTTAGAGCATTTTTGCCTGATTATTCATCGATTCTAGGTCCATTTCCCTATTCAAAAGCTCTAAAAATGCTAAAAATTGTCCCAAAATTACTGGAAAATGGCCAATTTATAGTCATTTGGGTCTATAGAGCCATTTTTGGCTCATCTCCCGGTAATTTTGGGTCAATTTCAGCCAGATGTAGGCCTTTTAGAGCTGTTTTGGCTCATTTTTCATAGAAATATGCTCATTTTTTGGCTATTTTTCCTCGATTTTGGGTCAATTTTCGCCTATTTTGAGTGATTTTTCTCGATTTATCAGCTTTCTGACCTATTTTTTTCAGCTTTTTCAGCGAGCTCTACAGTACCACACTCACCTTCTTCTCATAGGTCCTATTATAGGAGCTGGTGGTGTTGAACGTCGCCATATTGTTGTTCTGTTGATGATGACTGGTCGAGCGAGCTCTGAGTTTTTCAAATCGTTCCGAGATTTCAGCCAAGTCTTTCGGCATTTGTGTAGGAATTGTAGTTTGGGGGGTGGTTGGAGTGGGCGTGGCCATTTTTATGGTCAAAAATGAAGGATTGCAAGATTTTTGGACAAAAAATAAGTGCTGGAGTACTGTAGAAGACGATTTTGGGTCGGAAAAATGGGACTTTTAGGGTCAAATTTGGTTAGAAATAAAGATTTTTGGACCAAATTTAGTGCTAGAGTACTGTAGAATAGACGATTTTGAAGCTCAAAAAATGACCCAAAACTTGTTTTTTCCAGGTCAAATCTGGTCTAGGGCTCTTGTAGCGAATAAAGCTCGATTTTCAGCGTTTTTAGAGCTGGAATATCGCTCGAAAATGCTAGATTCAGTAGCGAGTAAATGGATTGGCTCCAGAAGTCGAGAATAACCCAAAAATCGAAATTTTGGGGTCAAATTGGGTCTAGAATGGCGTAGAGGGCTCCAGAAGTGAATATAGCTTGATTTTCAGCGTTTTTCGAGTCTAAAAATCGCCAGAAAATGGGATTTTTCGGGTCAGATCGATTTTCAGCGTTTTTAAAGCTGAAAAGTCGTCCAAAAATGAGGGTTCCAGTAGTGAGTAAGTTGATAGTTCCAGAATAATCCAAAAATCGAAACTTTGAGGTCAAAATTGGGTCTAGAATGGCGTAGAGGGCTCCAGAAGTGAATATAGGTCGATTTTCAGCGTTTTTAATGCTAAAAATTCGACTTTTTGAGTTGTGAAAGTGAACCTTTCTTTCACAATGTGTGTGCTCTCTCTATAGGCTCCGCCCCTCCTTCTTTAAATACGCCGTCGTTTTTTCTCTAATTCTCTTTCTCTCGTAAGAGATAAGAAGAAAAAAATGCGATTCGAACATCTGGCACATTGCTTTTGAATCGGATAAAAATGCCGATTTTCCCATTTTCCTGGGGGGTTAAACAAGTCGGAAAACGCCATTTTTAACATAAAAATGACATTTTCCATGTGTTCTTGGCTCATTCTGGCTCATTTTGATGCTCAAAACTCGGCTCAAGGCGTTCTCGAACTTTCTGTCTGTTTGTTTTCTCGAGCCGAGCAGCAGAGCAACAAAGAAAAAACGAGATTTCTCATTTGAGAGATATGGGACATATGTACTAAATATCTCTTTTCCCTCTCAATCCCACACAAAACAGCGGAGGGGATTAAAATGAGTCATCATACGTAGAGATACACATCTTGTGGAGCATTTTAGAGCCTCTATGAGCATCTAGGAGCGTTTTGGAGCATTGATTAGCCACTAGGAGCATTTTAGGGCATCTAGGAGCATTTTAAAATATCTAGAAGCATATCGAAGCATCCAGAAGCATCTAGGAGCATGAAAGAGTCTCTAGGAGCATTTTAGAGTTTCTAGGAGCATCTAGGAGCATGCTGAAGCATCTAGGAGCATCTAGGAGAATGCTGAAAACTCGAAGGGCATTTAGAAGCATCTAGGAGTGTCTATGAGCATTTAGAAGCATTTAGAAGCATTTAGGAGTATCTATCTAGAAGCAGTTAGGAGCATTATAGAGTCTCTAGGAGCATCTAGGAGCATTTTAAGGCATTTAGAAGCAAATGGGAGCATTTTTGAGTATCTAGAAGCGTCTAGAAGCGTCTAGAAGCGTCTTGGAGCATCTGGGAGAATTATAGAATCTCTAGGAGCAATTTGGAGCATTACGGAGCATTCTGAAGCGACTAGGAGAATTTTGGAGCCAATAGATGGATTCTAAGAGTCATAGGGACCAATCAGACGGTATTTCGAGCTCGAAAAGACCATTTTTAGGATCAACTAGTTTAAATATCTCCGAAACCCCTATTAGAAGGGCCCCCAGTGGCTCAGAATGCTCTAAAAGCAAGGCTATACCATTTGTGACGATTCTGGAATCATTTTGGAGTTTTATAACCTATCCAGATGGCATTATATGATTCTGGATGAGTTTCCTGCATCCAATATGCTCCAGAAGCTACTCAGAATGTTCTAGAAGCGTCCAGATGGGTATAGGGTCAAAATCCAAGGTCCTAGTCCAAAAAGCACAAAATCGAGGGTCCTAGGCTTCCAAAGCCTCATTGATACCCTAAAACCTCATATTTTGGTCCAAATTCGTTGAAAATTATTTTCTAGATACTTAGAGAACACTAAAACACACACACACTCACACACAGCTCTTATCAAACTATAAAATCGTCACATCAAAGGGGAAAAAGCAACATTCTAGAGTGCTTTTCTTATCAATAGTGATAGTGTGTACTACGTACGCTAGAGAGTTTCAGATTTTTCTGGAATTTTGGAGGGGAAATTTTAAAAATACAGGTCATTTTGAAGCCACAAAAGGTCCAAAAAGCTGAGAGTTACAGCTAATTTTGAAGCTAGAAATCTGGAATTTCCAGCTTTCTTGGGATAAAATTGAGCTGAAATTTGCAGGTTTTTCGGAAATTTTTCAGCTTCAAAATGAGCAATTTCCCTCAAATTTTTGGGGCACAAACTGCGAAAAAAAAACAACGCTAATAAAAAATTCCAGATTTTCAGCCTGAAAATCGCTAGAAATTCAAAATTTCACTCAAAAAATTTGTTGTGTATGTACACAAACTGTTTATTGGGCAAAAATGGGGAAACGTTTCATATGCTAATACGATTATGATATTTCCAAAAAAAAGGGGAAAATGGAGGAAATATGCAAATTTGGGTATATAACAATGGAGTTTTCAAACGCGTACTCGGAGGGACAAGTTAGGAGCTAAATGGTGGCCTAGAATCCCCAAAAATTGGGTTTCTAGGCCACCAAGCTCAAACCTGCTCAGAAACCTGTTTAGATGGCCTAGCAATTCGGGGTCCTAGGCCACCAATATGGAGGTAACCGAGACATCCAACTGATGGCCTAGAATCCCCAAAAATTGGGTTTCTAGGCCATTAGCTGCAATCCTAGGCAATCATCACTCAAAATGGTTCGTGGAGGTTCATTTTGGTGACCTAGAACCCCTAGAAATCGGGCTATTTGGGTTTCTAGGCCATTTGCTAAATTTCTAGGCGTCCAGAACCCAAATCGATGGATTACCTCCATTTTAATGACCTGGAATACCTACAAATCGAGCTATTTGGGTTCTTAGGCCACTAAGGCGTGCACTAGGCCATAGGAGCTAAATGGTGGCCTAGAATCTCCAAAAGTTGGGTTTCTAGGCCACCAAGCTCAAACAACTCAGAAAAATCTATCTAGATGACTTAGAAATTCAGGATTCTAGGCCACCAATATGGAGGTAACCGAGACATCAAACGAATGGCCTAGAATCCCTAGAAATTGGGTTTCTATGCCATGAGCCGGATTCCCAGTCAATCATAACTCAAAATAACACATGTCCTCTTTTATGGTGGCCTAGAATCTCTAGTCATTTGGGTTTTTCTAGGCCACTAGGTGGATTCCTAGGCCACCATAATCCCAAAATGACATTTGGGGCTTCATTTTGGTGGTCTAGAATCCCCGAAAAGTGGGGTCCTAGGCCACAAAGACGTAATCTAGGCCATTCTGGAGTATTCTAGGGGTGAAAATTGCTCCAAAAATCGCAGGAAAAATTCAAAAAATCCAGTAAATTGAAGAAAGGACTCTTGTTGTATAGAAAATCGGGACCTTCTGCTCTCTTTTATTTTTGTTTTCTTCTCTTCTCTTCTCGCTCCTCGAAGCACCGCCCGCTTTTTCTTTCTCGTTCACAGCAGGTGGTGGTGCCAACTTTTTTCTAATGCTGAGCAATCTCGAAAAAGTGGAGGCGGCGGGGGCAGTTGTTTTTCTAGGTGTCTGTGATGGTCCCTTCTGGAACATAGCACACATAACAGTGATGTCAGATTTGTTGGGAAATTCCATAGATGTGTCCACGTGTCCGGATGTCTAGAAAATTCCAAATTCCTTGAAAATGCCGAATTTTAGTGAGGATTCTGAGGGATTCTGAAGCCCGGGAGTCTGATAATTTCAGATATCTGTGTGTCCAGATGTCCGGATTTACATAAAAATCCTAATTTCTAGGATTTCAAATATCTGGGAGAATAGGTGAAGAATCTTGAGACTGTCAGGAGCCCAGAAGTCTGGAATTTCAGATATCTGTGTGTCCAGATGCCCGGATTTACATAAAAATCCAAATTCCAGAGATATCCTAAAAGATTCTAGGGGACTCTGAAGCCCAGGAGTCTGATAATTTCAGATATTTGTGTGTCCACATGTCCGGATGTCCAGAAAATTCCAAATTTCTTGAAAATGCCGAATTTCAGTGAGGATTCTGTGGAATTCTGAAGCCCAGGCGTCTGATAATTTCAGATATCTGTGTGTCCAGATGTCCGGATTTACATGAAAATCCAAATTTCTGGAGAATACCGAATTTTTGGGAGATTCTGAGGGGTTCTGAAGCCCAGGAATCTGATAGTTTCAGATATCTGTGTGTCCAGATGTCCGGATTTACATAAAAATTCAAATTCCAGAGAGATCCTAAGAGATTCTAGGGGACTCTGGATCCCAGGAGTCTGGAACTTCAGATATCGGTGTGTCCAGATGTCCGGATTTACATAAAAATCCAAATTTCTAGGATTTTAAATATCCGGGAGAATAGGTGAAGAATCTTGAGACTGTCAGGAGCCCAGAAGTCTGGAATTTCAGATGTCTGTGTGTCCAGATGTCCGGATAGCCAGAAATTCAAATTTCTGAAGATTGCTTAATAATTGGGATATTCTGAGGGATCCTAGAGCCCAGAAATCCGAGAATTTCTGTGTGTCCAGGCGTCCAGAAATCCAAATTCCATGGAGATTCTGAAGGATTCTGAAGACCAGAAGTGCCCAATATTTCAGATATCTGTGTGTCCAGATGTCCAAAATGACCACGAATTGAATGTTCTAGATTCTAGAACCCAAAACTTCAAAAATCCAGGGAGAATAGACTCAAGGACTTTGAGCTCTCTGCAAATCTGTATATCCAGATGTCCGGATGTCCAACTTTTGCTATTCTAAAATTCGAATCGACTTCTGGGTATCCACGTGTCTCAAATTCGAATTTTCTAGACTTTCCTATCTATCGGAGTGTCCAGATGTCCAGATTTCTCAGATGTCTGTGTATCTACACTTTCGGATGTCCGACTTTTCAAATAATCTAGAGGAAAGCTTTAAAAAAAGCATATCTTGAGGCTCTGAATGTCCAAAAACTGGAATTTCTGTTTATCCGAATGTCCAGGTGTCCAGATTCCTCAGATTTCTGTGTATCTGCACTTCCGGATGTCTGCATGTTTGAAAAAATCAAGAAAAACTAATAATTTATTGGAATAATGGAGGCTTTACAACAAGAAACAGAGAATTCTGAGTGTCCAGATGTCCAGATATCCAAAATTGGGACTCCTGTGTGTCCTGGTGTCCAGATGTCCAAAAGTCCAAAAAATATGGTTCGTGTGTGTCCGTAGCGTCCAGATGTCCAGAATTCTTGGCTTCCGTCGTCGAAACCATCTTTTTAGGGTAGAAAAATTCAGAAAACACAAAACATTGAAAAAAAAACCTTTAAAATCCTCCATTTCTGACCATTTTTCAGCCCAAATCACATCAAAAATGCCTATTTTAGACCATTTTTTCTCGCATTTTCGGAAATTCCGGTCTAAATCCCTTCATTTCTGACCATTTTCCACCCCAAACCACCTCAAAATGACTCCTATTTTACCTCTCATCACCATGACCACCATGGTGATGGCTGTTTCCTCCATACTGTAGCGCCGATGACAATGAGGTCGGAATTTTCGAAAAACGATCAGAAGCCGATCCGGCAGTGTTGATAGTCGAGGAAGAGTTGCGGAGAGGGGTGTGGAACTGAAAAATGGGGATTTTTTGGCTGAAAATCGACTTTTCTGCACTTTTTGAGGCTGAAAATGAGCTTAAAACCCTAAAATTAGCCTAGAAATCATGTTTCCAAGCATTTTGGAGAGATGGCCTAGAAAACCAAATTTTTGGATTTCTAGGCCATCTGTCCGAAATCGTCGCGAACATGGTTTCTAGGCTAATATTGAGGTTTTAAGCACGATTTTGGCATTTCTGAGGCCTAAAAATGAGTTTTAAGCTCGAAAATTGCCCAAATTTGGCTGAAAATGATGCAAGTCTGAATTTCAGCATTCCAGCCTGGAAAACCGTCTAAAATTCGATTTTCCAGAGGTTAAAAGCTGAAAATCGTGATTTTCAGCGTTTTCAACCCTAGAATTCTCGAAAAATTCCAACTTTTAGCTGAAAAATTGACTTTTTTCAAATTTTCAAAAAATTGAATTTTTCGGAATTTTTGATCATTCTCTTCATTTTTCAGCAATTTTCACAGAATTTTTAGCAATTTTAAACCAATTTCTGGCCTGAAATTCTAGATTTTTTGTCTGAAAAAATTATTTTTTCGATTTTTTCTTGAATTTTTTCTAGATTTTCATTCCAAATTCTTTTTCTTCTCTCATTTTCCCCTTTTTCCGTACCACAGACGAATAAACTGGCGAATAGATGGGCGGTTCCTCGGGTGGACTCTTTGGTGGCACCCCACCGTTCGAATGGGTGGTCAGACGGGTGTAGCAGTAGGTTTTAGACATTTTTCACCTGAAAAATTGGATTTTTCGCGAAAAATTGGCCTAGAAATCTGAAAAAATCATGAAAATTAAGCTGAAAAAATGAGAAATTCGTCGAAAATCTGAAAACGGTTTGATGGTCCGCAAATACCGCTACGCAATTTCGCAGAGTTTCAAAACGGCGGGAAGAGCTAAACTTCAAATTTCCAAGCTATTCTTTCAATTAAAACTGGATTTCTTGGCTTTTTTCCGTTAGAAAAACAATAAAAATGTCAAATTTTCCCTCAAATTCTATTTTTGCCATAAAAGACGCTAATGGAGATGAAAAAAGAGGACAACAACCACTTAAAACAGTGGAAAAAGAAGCGAGAGAGTATAAGAGAGAAGAGACGCAGAGAAAATGGAATGTGTCATGCTTTTCTTTTTGTTTTTTGATAAAGTACTTGAGTCTGAAATTTTTTAAAAGGAAATTCTGAAATTTCAAACTTTTTAGTTCAAAATATTTTTTTGAACAAAATTCTCATATTTTTTTCAGGTTACTGTATTTTTTGTGCCAAGACCTTATCTTTGCGTTTTTATACTCATTTTGAAGCTCTAAACAAGGCAAATATTATGCTTTTTGAATTTTTGAGATTGGCCTAAAATTGACAGAGTTACGGTGGTTTTAGGGATTTTCGTGATGGGACCGAAAAATGTTAAACTACCGTATCTCAATCAGTTTTGAGACAAATTCAAAATTTTGAAAAACATTGAAATTAGCTAAAAAACGCTTCAAAATGAGTATGAACAAGACTAGTTTCGAAATTTTCAGATTTTTTGGGTCCAACCACTAAAACTACCGTATCTCAGCCAATTTCGGGCCAAACTCAAAAATTCAAAGTGCGTTAAATTAAGCTTGTTAAGAGCTTCAAAACGAGTATAAACATGGCTATATTTAAAATTTTTTGATTTTTCGAAATTTTTAAGGGTCCCTAGTTTAAAAATCGATTTTTCGAATTTTTCGAGTAATTCAGCTATGCCATCCCAGTTATCTTATATTTTTTGTAGAAAATTTTTTTTTCGAAAATTTTTTTGTCCAGTCAGAATGTTGTCCCAATTAGATTCCACCTGATTGCTCATGTATAGTAGTAGTAGTACAGTACAAATAACATATGGATAATTGGGTTGACTAGGGGTACCTATTATTATTTATTTTGTCCTTTTTTCTCCTGTCATTTGTCTTCCTTCTTTTTTTGCCCTCCGAAAAGAGAAATTTTGGAAAAAAAAGAAAGGAAATGATTCATTTGGCCTAATTGCCTAAGTTTATACAGTACTAGGCTGTACTGTTCGTTGAACAGTACACTACTGTGACGAAACGGTTTTAGTCTAGAAAAAAACGCTTTTTAGCCATTCTTTGCAGTTTTCCAGCTACCGTAAACACTCTAATAGAACGCCACCCTGACCGTCCACTTTGAGCCTATATATCTCACTTCTTTCAAAAGATATCAAGAAGTCGTTAACTGATAAAATGTTTATCATAATATCAGCTACATTTTATTAATTGACCACTTTTTGATATCTCTCACAGAAAATAAGATACATGGCCACAAAGTAGACGGCTTCAGGAGGGGCATTCTGTTGGAGGGCCCCCATACTGTTAACTTTGCGCCTATATATCTCACTTCTCTTGAAAGATATCAAAAAGTTATCAACTGATAAAATGTTTTTCATGATATCAGCTACATTTTATCAGTTGACCACTTTTTGATATCTCTCACCGAAATGGAGATACATGGGCTCAAGTTTAACGATGCGTGGCGTTCTTTTGATCACTAAACTTTTTTGAGATTTTTGATTTCCTGATTTAAACGAAAAATCAGGTGATAACTAGAATTTCTTTTGAACTTTCTGTTTTCCTTTCTTAATAGTATACAATTAAACCAAACATTTCTGCGAAAAGTTTTCTCTAGTTTTGATATATAACTTTCCTTTTTTTTGACATTTTTGTTGAAATTTTAGTTTTTCAAAATCTTTTTTTTTTTGAAGTTTTAGTATTGAAATTTCTGGGAATTGATAAAAGAACTTTGAAAATTTGAACTTTCAAAATTTTGGAAGTTTTTGAATTTTTTGAATATTTGGATTTCCTGGATCCTCGGAAAATTCCAATGATTTGGGAAAACCAGGAATTTTCAAATTTTCAGAAAAATTTTAAAAAAAAAACAAAATTTAGAATATTCTAAATTTTTCGAAATTTTCGTAATTTCGGATTTTTGATTTTTTAAAGACATTTTCTGAATTTTAGAATTTCTGAATTCCTGGATTTCTGAATTTTTGAATTTCCGAATTTTTGAATTTTAGAATTTCTGAATTTCTGGATTTCTGAAATTCTGAATTTCTGGATTTCTGAAATTCTGAATTCCTGAATTCCTGAATTTCTGAATTTCTGAATTTCTGAATTTCTGAATTTCTGAATTTCTGAATTTCTGAATTTCTGAATTTCTGAATTTCTGAATTTCTGAATTTCTGAATTTCTGAATTTTAGAATTTCTGAATTCCTGGATTTCTGAATTTTTGAATTTCCGAATTTTTGAATTTTAGAATTTCTGAATTTCTGGATTTCTGAAATTCTGAATTTCTGGATTTCTGAAATTCTGAATTTCTGGATTTCTGAAATTCTGAATTCCTGAATTTCTGAATTTCCGAATTTCTGAATTTCTGAATTTCTGAAATTCTGAATTCCTGAATTTCTGAATTTCTGAATTTCTGAATTTCTGAATTTCTGAAATTCTGAATTTCTGAATTTCTGAATTTCTGAAAAATCGAAAAACCGTAAAAATTCTGTAAATTATAAATTTTTAGCGTTTCGGAATTTTTTTTCAAAAATTTCTCATGTTTTGGGAAAATCAAAAAAAAATACGAATTTCTGAAAATCCGAAATTTCAAAATTTCGCATTTTTCGAATTTTGAAAAAAACCACTCTTTTCCAAATCTCAAGATTTTTTTAACAACTCCAAACTTCCATTTTCTGTTCTTTTGTACAATAAAATGACGTATTCAAAGGTACTATTTGCTCAATTCCTCATTATTACAAAAAATCTCAAGTACCCAAAAATGTATACAAAAAACTTTTTTTTTCAAATTTCCCGCCATTTTCCGGTTTCTACAGTACTCTGAATCAGTTTCCCATTCCACCCATTTTTTTTCTAGAAATTTCCGTCTTTGAAACGAAACGAAAACCTCATAATTAGACAAGTTGTTCGCTCTCTCTGTTTCTCTGCGTCTCTCATTCTACAGTACTCTCTCTCTCTCTTTTCTTTGAAACACACACTATATTTTATTCTATGTTCTTCTTTCTGTTTTAAAACATCGAAATGACAGACAAGTTTTGTCCCCTTTAGTCATAAACATTCCGGTTGGATTACTGTAGTTTTTGAAAAAAAATTATGAGATTACTTCTTTAGTTAGCTGGGTTTTTGAACATTCAAAGTGCTATCCTCTCACTTTTGACTTTTGAAGGTACTGTAGTTTTTCTAGCTACATGTTTCTATACTTATTTTGAAGGTTTTAACATGACAAATCTTATAGTTTTTGAATTTTCAATTTTAGACCAAAATTGGGTGAGTTACGGTGGTTTTAGTGATTTTCGTGGTGGGACCTAATTTTTCAAAATTCGTAAAATTGAAACTAGTCGTGTTTATACTCATTTTGAAGCTCCTGACATGAAAAATTTGATGCTTTTTGAATTTTTAATTTTGAACGAATATTGGCTGAGATACGGGGATTTCCTTGATAAATCGAACTAATTGTTCTATGTTCCGAATTTCAAATTTTTTGTGGGTACTGTTGTTTTATCTTTGTGATTTTATACTCGTTCTAAAGACCGTATTATGAGAAAACTTATGGTTTTTGAATTTCCAGTTTTGGACCAAAACTGACCGAGATACGGTAGTTTTAATAATTAGTTAGCTTGGTTTTTGAACATTTAAAGTTCTACGTTCCAAATTTCGGCATTTTTCGGGTTACTGTAGTTTTTGATTTTCTGGATTTTGTGATTATTTTGAAGGTCTTATAATGAGAAACTTGATGGTTATTGAATTTGTGATTTTGGACCAAAATTGGCTGAGATACGGTGGTCTTAGTGTTTTTCGTGATGGGACCCAAATTTTCCAAAACTTAAAAAATCGAAAAATCGGAATTAGTCGTGTTTATACTCATTTTGAAGCTCTTGACATAACAAATTTGATGTTTTTTGAATTTTTGATTTTGAACGGATACTGGCTGGGTTACGGTAGTTTTAGTGATTGTCGTGCTAGGACCCAACAACCGTCAAACTACAGTATCTCCGCCAGTTTTGCTCCAAAATTGAAAATTCAAGCAGCGCCCAATTTTTTTCATTTAGAGCCTCGAAATGAGTATAGACATGCCTAGTTTTGAAAATTTTCGATTTTTGGGTCCTTACACGAAAATCAATAAAACTACCGTAACTCGATCAGTTTTGGTCCAAACTTGGAAATTCAAAAAGCACCCAAATAGTTGTATTCAGAGCTTCAGAATGAGTATGATCACGACTTGTTTTGAAAGTTTTCGATTTTTGGGTCCCGCCACGAAAATCAATAAAACTACCGTAACTCGATCAGTTTTGGTCCAAACTTGGAAATTTAAAAAGGACCCAAATAGTCGTATTCAGAGCTTCAAAATAAGTATAACCACGACTTGTTTTGAAAGTTTTCGATTTTTGGGTCCCGCCACTAAAACCGGTAAAACTACCGTATTTCGGCGAATTTTGGCTCAAAATCAAAAATTCAAAAAGTAATGTATCTGAAATTTTAGTCAGATAATTCCCAAACCAATATTTCGAAATAATTCACAACACTTCTCATGTTTTCTCGATGTTGTATGCTTTAATGAATCAGTTTCTCACTGTTCTCAAATTACAATCTCATCGCAAAACTTCGATTTTCAGTTTCTACATCCCACTGACGTCTTTCTTTTGTGCTTTCAAACATAAACAGAGTTTTTTGAACTTTCCAAAAAACGGAACAATCTGAGGAGGTAAGTAATGTTTTGGCACCAAGCCAAGCCTAACGTCACAACTACCCTGTATAATTTTCTAGACCAGATCATACAAAAGCAGTCGTTCCAGATATCTTCACAATGCACTTAATCTATCCGTCGACTTGGTCGCATCGAAAAAAATTGGAATGAATTCGACAACGATGAATTGCTCCAGTCTACTTATTCTTCTTTGTTTCAGTTTTCAGTTAGCTACATGGTAAGATATACTAAAATAGCTACAGTATCTCTGACCCGAATTTCAAATAGTCGAATTCCCGCTTTTGAAAGCTTCAAAATGAGCCCAAACACGCCATATTTTGAAAATCCGGCGGCTTCCATATAAGATTTCTTTTTGGAGTCTCACCACGAAATTAGCAAAAAAACTACCGTATCTCGATCAGTTGATGTCTGAACGAAATGAAAATTGAACCATTGAATCTGAAATTTGAAATGCTTCAAAATAAGCCTAAACACGACTACAATCCGTCGACTTTCATTTTTCCGGCGCGTCGCGGTCGTGCGTCGCGTGTCTATGCGAAATTTCAAAGTGGGCGGAGCCTAGTCATGTTTAGGCTCATTTTGAAGCTCTCAATGCCCCAAAAACGATGAGACTATGTTCTTTGTTTTCAGCATATCACAAAACGAGCTAAACGAATTGTCTCGAAAATTCAAGTACTATCACGCGGCGGTTCGACCTGCGGCTCCCGATAATTTCGTATCCGATCGAAATGGCACATTTTTCAATGTTCCAGTTGAAATGCATTTAATGACTACGAGGATTGTTAATGTGAGTTTTTTGGGGACTTTTTTTGTTGAAATTTTGAAATTTTTTATTTTAAAAAGCCATTTTCAGCTGTTAAAACTTATTTTGAAGCGTTTAAAATATGAAAAATGAGTTTAAAAAACTCAAAATTAGCCTAGAAATCATGTTTCGGACGATTTTTTTTTTTT
>NC_013487.2:15591302-15609961 GCF_000004555.2 Caenorhabditis briggsae | reverse complement strand
CGTTCCAAAAATTCAAAAATAAAAGTCTTTTTCCAGAGAAATCTATATCTGGAAGTGATAATTGCGATGACGTGGATTGACGAACGACTCCGCCTTCGAGAATTGAAAGATCGATTTCCAATGCCTTTAGAATACCCAACATGGCATCCATCCCTCGTTTTCTCACCTACAGTAACCTCAAAACACACTACACTCGCCCCAACCACCGGAACAATGAATAGCTACAGTACCATCAAGACAACTGTAGAATGTCAAACGAATGCGTGGAAATATCCATTCGAGTCATTCACATGTACACTTTCTGTGGTCCCGGAAGGCGATGAGACACTTACAGTAACCCAATTTCATGATCTGAGAAGCGATACACAGAAATTACTGACCAATGTCTTTTTGGGTGAGTTTAGGAGCCATTTTAGAGCTCTAAAACTAGAAAAAATGAATTTAAACGCTAAAATTAGCCTGAAAACAATTTTTCTGACCATTTTGGAGGCGTGGCCTAGAAACCCAAAACTTTGGATTTCTAGGCCATCTCTCCAAAATGGGCGGGAAACTTGTTTCTAGGGTAATTTTTGCGTTTTAAGCACATTTTTAGCAAGCTTAACTGCTGAAAGTGACTTTTTAGCTCAAAAAAAGCTCAAAAAACACCCTGAAACTACATTTTCAGAAAAATGGGCTAGAAAACCAACAAAGTTAGGCCACATCTTGGAAAATGTGGTTTTAGGGGCTTAAAAGCTATTATTAGAGGTTGAAAATGTCAAAAATGCGCCTAAAACGCTAAAATTGATCTAGGAATGTATTTTTTGATCATTTTGGAGCCGTGGCCTAGAAATCCAAAAATTTTGGTTTTCTAGGCCACGTCTCGAAAATAGTTGGAAATACGGTTTCTAGGGTAATTTAAGCATTTTTAACACGTTTTTCTTATTTTCCCAGCCTAAAAATGCATCTAAAGCCCAAAAAATGGCCTGGAACATAAAATAAGAATTGGTGGCCTAGAAAATCAAAAGTTTGGGGTTTCTAGGCCATCTCTCCAAAATGAGCGGGAAACTTATTTCTAGGGTAATTTTAGCGTTTCAAAACGATTTTTTGCGTTTTCAACGCTCAAAAATGAGTCTTAAGCTATGAAAAATGGTCCAGGACAATATTTTTTTTAATTCCAAAGATTTTTCAGGTGACTACCCATCGTGTTCACTGGAATTCATTTTTAGATCCGAATGGCCGCGTGCACTACTCTCAACGTTCCTTCCGAGCATTTTAATAGTGTCTTCTGTATTTTTCGCTCAATGGAAACGGCGGAAAATTCAAATTTTAGTCTCCCTGGCGGCAATGGTTGGCATTTTGATTATGGTAGGGGGCGGAGTCTATTTTTTTTTCATTTTGAAAATGTGAAATTTGAATTCAGTGCGTTGGGAGCTTCAAAATGAGTATAATCATGAATAGGTTCCGTTCACTTTGATTTTACGGCGCGTCGCGGTCGTGCGTCGCGTGACAGAGGGAAACTTCAAAGTGAGCGGAGCCTAGCCGTGTTTGGGCTCATTTTAAAGCTCATAACATGCCAAATCTAGTGTTTTTTAAATTTTTGAGTTTGCTCGAAAACTCACAGAGTTACAGTACTTTTTGCATTTTTGGGTCCCACCACGAAAATTCGAAAATTTCAACACTTTTCAAATATAGTCGTGTTTAGGCTTATTTTGAAGCGTAAGACATGCTAAATTTAAATCCTGCGTAATGATTGCTTCAAAATGAACCCAAATTTGACTAGGATCCGAAAACGTTCGATTACTGTAGTTGATTCTTCAAACTACCGTAACCCCGCTAGTTTTGGTTCAAATATAGTCGTGTTTAGGCTCATTTTGAAGCTCTGAACTTACCAAATTCAAATTTTAAAATTTCAAAAAGTCCCATCCATGTATTTTTCTGAAAATTCCGATTTTCAGCTGTCTTCTCAACGCCCCTACACTGCAACTACTCTAATGGATCTCTGGTTATGCTCGAATTTTATTCATTCAGTTTTTTTGGTGTTAATCGATTTAACACTGCCCGCTAGAAGAGTACGGTACACTTTGATGGTCCATGTGGATGAGGAGAAGAAACAGGCAAATCCTGTCAAAATTATGACTACTTGTGGGTTTTTTGGCTGAAAATTGATTGAAAATTCGCTTTTTCGGGTCTTAAAAGTCATTTTTTGCTTTTGAAAATGTGAAAAATGAACTCAAAACATAAAAATTACCCTGAAAATTATGTTTCTGACAACTTTTGGAACGCGGCCTAGAAACCCAAAAATTTTGGATTTCTAGGCCACCTTCCCAAAATGGACGGAAAACTCATTTCTAGGGTAATTTCAGCGTTTTAAGCACATTTTCAGCATTTTTAACTCATGAAAACGCGTTTTAAGCTCGTCAAAACTCAAAAAACACCCTAAAACCTCGATTTTCAGAAAAATGGCCTAGAAAACCAACAAAGTTAGGCCATGTCTTGGGAGACGCAGTTTCTAGGGCTTTAAATGTCATTTTTAGAACAAAAACAAATAAAAAAAATAGGTGACTACAATAAAATGTAGGCCAGGAAACTGAATTTTCTAAGTGTGGCCTAACTTTTCCAGTTTTCTAGGCCACCGAAGAGAACTTGCTACTCTGGACCTAAAATTGGCTATTTTTGAGCTTAAAAATCATTCTTAGACGCTGAAAATGTTGAAAATTTGCTTAAAACGCTAAAATTAGCCCAGAAACCATGTTTTTGACAATTTTGGGAGAGTGGCCTAGAAAACCAAAAATTTGGTTTTCTAGGCCATCTTTTCAAAATGAACGGGAAACTCATTTCTAGGGTAATTTTAGTGTTTTAAGCGCATTTTTTGCATTTTTAACGACTAAAAATGACTTATAAGCCCAAAAAATAGCCTAAAACAACGTTTTCTGTTTGTCCGGATGTCCGAATATCCGCAAAACACTAAAATCATCATAACTAGGCTCAAAACCATCAGAAATCCATGAAAAGTAGCTTAAAATTTGTCTTTTTTTTGTTGTTATTTCTGATCTAAAACCTTACGCTATCTAGAATAATCCGAAACTACAGTAATCTCCCGAAAATTGAGAATTCATTATTTCAGCCGAAACCGAACACACAGGACCCCTCCGATTCGTGAATCATGTTATCGACTATTTGATGAAGAAAGAATACAAACCGACGACTACCGTAGTCACTGCGTGTCCCGGTCCAGTGAGTTCGGGGGGCTTGAAAAGCCTAAATTTTGGGCCTAAATGGCCTAAAATTGAAATTTTCAAATTTCAAAATTTCGGAGCAAACAAAAAAGTTGTCTAGACTGAAATTTCATTCTGACCCCGAATTTTTTGTTAAAATCATCAGAATTTCACTTCTGGAACCCAAAAAAGCTGAAAATCTGAAAACATTTCCAGACACCAATCCAACGTCAAATCACCACTGCCATGCTGGGAAATCGGAAACGAGCCGCCCTTTTCTGTGTTTTCTGCTCTTATCTCCTCTTTTTATTGATTTATGCAACTATTATCATAGCTATTGATTGATTGATAAACAATTTTTGAATTTTTGAAAAAAAAGTTTTTCAAAAAAAAAATTTTTTGTTGGACATTTTGAAAATTTCAATTTTTCGACTACTTTTGGTTTTGAGACAGTTCTAAATGCTAAAATCGGATTCCCCGCAATTTTTTACCCCCAAAACCATGGTTTTTGAGCGATTTGTGCATTTCGTCGTAAGATTCGGTGTTTGGTTTGGTGTTTGCACAGAATTGGAGCTACAGTAACCCGATAAAAAGAGTCAGAGACGCAGAAAAATACATTCTAGGGCAGTTTTCGATGGTAAATTCAAATTTTATGCTAACAAATATCAAAAAACTATGGGAAATCTGAAAAATCTTGACGAAAACCTTTTTTCGACATTTGTTCAAATTTTGGACAGTTTTTAATGCGAAATTCGATTTCCCCGAGCGTTTTTACCCCCAAAAATACCGCTTTCAGCTCATTTGTGCATTTTGTCGTAAGGTTCGGTGTTTGGTTTGGTGTTTGCACACAATCGGTGCTACAGTAACCCGAAAATTTGAAATTGAGCGCTAGAGACGCAGAAAAATGCTATCTAGAGTAGTTTTTGATGAGAAGTTCGAAATTGGTGTTAAAAAAAACGAAACAGCTCTAGAAAATGCAGAAATTACTGTGTTTAGGTTTCAGAAGGTTCCAGAAAACATTTTCAAATATTCAAATAATTTATTTTTGGGGAATTTTCGACAACAAAGAAATCGAATATTTTTGAGAATCGAATGTCTTTTTTCCTGATGAATTGGATTGTGTTTGCACATCTCTACCACAAAAATATTTTCTAGCTGGCATCTTGGCTAAATCGACCTTCTGTTGATGTTCTGGGTCGATAGGTTTCTGAAAAATGCTTTTTGAACCTTAAATACTGTCAACTTTGAGCCCATATATCTCGTTTCCTGTGAGAGATATCAAAAAGTTTTCAACTGATAACGAATTACTGATAATGCGATGAACATTTCACTAGTTGACCTTTTTTTGATATCTGTCACAGGAAGGTAGATAAATTGACTTCAAGTTAGGGGGCTGTTTAACTTCAAACCAATTTATCTCAATCTCCGTAAAATATATCAAAAATTAATCAACTGATAAAATGTTTGTCACAATATCAGCTACATTTTATCAGTTGGCACAATTTTGATATCTTTCACGAGAAGCAAGATAAATTGGCGAAAATACAACCCTGGCTAAAGACTAACGTTTGAGTTCTTGGCTTTCTGATTGACTTGTGTTCCAGTCATTGAGCAAACGGAATTCTTGCGACGACGAGGTGAGCAACAAAGCAACCATGATGACGAGAGCGAAAAGTAGAAGTGGTTTCATCTTGAAAACGAAATCAATGAATTACAGTACGGACTGAAGCTCAACGAGAATGGGAGAAGAAGTTTCAAAGGCTCTCTCTTTCTCTCATGAAAAACGACATTCCCAAATATGTGTCAACTATGTATCATTAAGAGATATAAAAAAATTTGTAAACTGATAAAATGTTAATGATAATATCATAAGCATTTTATCAGTTTACAAATTTTTGATATCTCTCACAGAAAACGAGATATTTCTACACAAAGTCTAAATGTAAAAACTCGCCTGACTATACGAAACTTTGAATTTTAGGACATATTCAGAAACTCCTCTACTTCCAGATGCTCTTCTGATGACAATTTCGTCTTGGATACGGTATTGATTCTCCATCAGAATATCGGTCTTCTTCAACATTAGTTTCTGTTGTTCCAAGACGAGTCTGCGCCTGATAAAGAAACCACTCTCTTATATGAAAATTCCTTGTCTTTGCTTTCAAAAAACCCGTATATCTCGCTTACTGTAATAGATATCAAGAAGTGGTCAACTGATAAAATGTTGTTGATATCATGATAAACATTTTATCAGTTGACAAAATTTTGATATCTGTCACAGGAAGTCAGATAAATTGGCTTAAAGTTAGAAGCGGTTTAGACTGATCCACAGTATCCGGCTCTTAACTTTAAGCCAGTTTATCTCGTTTTCTGTGAGAGATATCAAAAAGTTTTCAACTGATAAAATGTTTATCATAGTATCAATAACATTTGATCAGTTGACAAAATTTTGATATCTGCCACAGAAAGCTAGATAAATTGGCTCAAAAACTCACCAATTTCCGAAATCCAACAAAAATCACATATAGGAATGCTCAGAAAAAATCATAGTATGGGGTAAGCAGAAAAAAATCAGATATCCGCTTTCTAAAAACTAATGAAGGCTATGTGTCTAGATGCACTCTTATATACCCCTCCTATCCCCTTGAGAAAAAAGTGGGCGGAGCTTAGGCGGGATCACTAAAAGGTGAGGCGGCATTCGACAAAGAACCTCCGACAAAGGCACCGAAAGAACAACATGAGGAGAGAGATGAGAGACGCAGAGAATACAGAAGATAACGTTTGAAAAATACTTTTTATGACTCTTTATAAGTTATTTTTTATAAATTATGAGAATTAGATGTGTTATTTGAACTTGTTAGACCCATTTCTGGAAGATTCCAATTCCCATAACTGTTGAAAAACTCATCTGATCTTTTTGAAATTAATCTCATTGTGTTTTTAACGCTGAGAGCTTCAAAATGAGCCTAAACACGACTAGGCTCCGCTCACTTTGAAATTTCCCATCGGCACGCGACGCACGACCGCGACGCGTCGGAAAAATGAAAGTGGGGGGGGGGGGGGGGGACACTAGTCGTGTTTAGGCTCATTTTGAAGCTTATTTAATTTTAGATTGATTTGTATACTTTTCATAAAATTTGGACCATAATTAACGGGATTACGGGAGTTTCAAGAATCGAGACTACAGTAATCCAAAGTTTACGAATTCTAGTCAATTTTGGGCTTATTTCCAAGCAATATTTAGGTTGAGTTTGAATTAAGGATGTATTTTGCTTCAAAATGAACCCCAACACGACTAGGCTCCGCCCATATTGAAATTTCCATGAGACACGCGACGCACGACCGCGACGCGCCAGAAAAAATAAAAATAACCGGAATGTAGTCGTGCTTGGGCTCATTTTGAAGCTCATTTAATTCCAGATCGATTTGTATAGTTTTTGTCAAATTTAGACAAAAAGTAGCCAAGATACGGTAAAAAGAAATGAGACTATTTATTAATTGCAAATTTCCAAAAATTCGAACAAAGTTATCAATTTTTGTAATACAATCCAATCCTCTCCTCAACATCTCTCAATAGTCTCAAGACCATTTCTTCGCGGAATGGTGGAGCGGCGATTTGAACTGCAACCGGAAGCCCATCACAATTCTTCGATTCTGACACGATTTTACGGTCCCACGAGTCCTCGGTCTGCAAATTTCAGGGTTTTTTAAAAAAATATTCAGCGTTTTTGAGCCGAAATCAATTCCAGTGTGTTCGTGACGTTGAGAGCTTCAAAATGAGCTCCAACACGACTAGGCTCCGCCCATTTCGAAATTTCAGACGCGCCGCGGTCATGCGTCGCGTGTCTAGGACGAATTTTCAAAGTGGGCGGAGCCTAGTCGTGTTTAGGCTCATTTTGAAGCATATGAAATTTCAGACACAAATTTTTAAAATTTATTGATTTTGGAGCAAAATTAACCGAGATACGGTAGTTTTGAAAAAATTCCAATTTGGATATTTCTTGGAATTTTGAATTAAGAAAATTAAATCTCAAATTTCCTACCTTAACCTTTCTCAACTCCTGCTCATCTTCTGGTTTCTGTACAGTAACCGGTACAGTACCCGCCGCGAAATCAATCAAATTATAGAGTGCCGTGTAGCTGGTTGCGGACATAATTTTGTTGGGAACCCCGTGGTGTGGGGGTGGACAACCGAACGATGGACACACTATCGCGTCGAGACCCTTCGCACGCATCGCCATGACGAATTCATGACGGTAGTCCTCGATTTTCTCGTGCATTAGACGCATTTCTGGAAGATTCTTGATTTTTTGGAATTTTCTAAGCTTTAAACGTGTTAAAAACTTGTCAAAACAGTCTGAAACTAGTTTGAACGTTTTTGTCTTGTTGAAAGCTTTACAATGAATCTAAACACGACTAGGATCCGCCCATTTTGATTTGTTCGGGCGCGTCGCGGACGTGCGTCGCGCGTCTAGGTGAAATTCCAAAATGGGCGGAGCCTAGTCGTGTTTGGGCTCATTTTGAAGCATTTTATTTTTTAAACATATTGAATATATATTCCATCTAGTTCTAACCGAGATACGGTAGTTTTTTTTGGGGTCTCTTCATGAAAATTACAAAAATGACCGTATCTCGGTTAGTTTTTGTTCAATTCTATTGAAAATTAAATCAGAGAGTTTGAAATTTGAAATTCTTCGAAATGAGCCCAAACACGACTAGGCTCCGCCCACGTTGAAATTCCACCTGGACACGCGACGCACGACCGCGACGCGCCGGAAAAATAAACATGATCGGATTCTAGTCGTGTTTGGGCTCATATTGAAGCTCTCAACATGCCGATCTGACGATTTTTGAGCTTTTTCGTTAGCATCAAAAACAACAGAGTTACGGTACTTTTTACATTTTTGGGTCCCACCACGAAATTTCGAAATTTCAAACTTGTTCCAATGTAGTCGTGTTTGGGCTCATTTTGAAGCTCTCACTGAGCCAAATTCAAATTTTCAAGTTTCCCGCCAAACCGTACCTTCTGTATCATGCGGCAGCTGCTGAATAATCTGTCGTTCCCGCCGATTTGGCCAGTATTTTCTCAAAATTCGTTGTACAAAATGGGGCAAACGGGCTACAGGGAATCCAATGTTGGATTCTGGAGGAATTATGTCCTAAAATTTAAAAAAATAATAATACAATCTGTGTGTCTGTCTATCCAGATGTCCTACATTTGCGAGACTATTCATCAGGTAGAGACCACCATCGGCAGTGGCGCCGGCGCAAAAGATACTGTACATGTGGTCGGGACGAGGGACTTCAAACTCGATAAGATCATGTCCAAGATCCTGGAAAAATTGGGTTACTGTACTTTTTTGAATTTTTGAAAAATATGGAAAATGAGCAATTTTTTTCAGATTTTTTGCAAAAAATTCAAATTTTCAAATTATTGAAAAATTTTGATTTTTTAACCCAGTAAAAACCAGTAGATTTTGGGCTTTTCAAAAAATTTGAAAATTTTGGATTACTGTACCTTCAAAACCTCCACTGTCTCCTTTACAGCCCTCTCATAGGCTGGAGAGGCCTTCTGATAGCCGTCATTCAGGTAAAATCCAATTTTCAGCGAATTTTTAGCATTATAAATGTCCTCTCGGAATTTGACAGGCGGTAGGTACACATCTTTTTCGAAAAGCGCCAAATCATTCCATTTTAAACGAAGGTACTCCACACAGACGTCGATGTTCTTTGCGAGCGGTCCTTCGACGGAGAGAAGGAGCTGACGACCTGGAAAATGACATTTTTGAGTTGAGCGAGTCGAGTGCTTCAAAATAAGCCCAAACACGATTAGGCTCCGCCCACTATAAGGGTTTCTTAGGGGAGTACTGCACCTTTAAAATGGACGTGGCCTAATTTTTGCACCTGGTGGCCTAGATTTTGATTCTTCTATATTGAAATTATTCCAGTTTGATTTTACATGTCAAGCGCTTCAAAATGAGCCCAAACACGACTAGGCTCAGCCCACTTTCATTTTTACGCGCGCGTCGCGGTCGTGCGTCGCGTGCCGAAGAGAAAATTCAAAGTAAGCGGAGCCTAGTCGTGTTTAGGCTCATTTTGAAGCATTTTTGATTTCAAATTCAATAATAATATTTTTCTCAAGTTTGGACAAAAGTGAACCGAGATACGGTACTTTTTTGGGTATCAACACGGAAATTACAAAAACTACCGTATCTCGGTCATTTTTTGTCTTATTTTGACAAAAATAGAATCATTGTGTTTGAAATTCAGAATGCTTCAAAATGAGTCCAAACACGATTAGGCTCCGCTTACTTTGAAACTGACACGCGACGCACGACCGCGATGCGCCTGAAAAAAGAAAATGGGCGGAGCCTAGTCGTGTTTGGACTCATTTTGAAGCTATCAACGCGCTTAATTTAAATTTTTGTTTTTTGTCAGGTTTGGAGCGCAATTTAGAAAGTTATAGTGGAATTTTCCAAAAAAAAAACTTTTTTTTCAAAATTCACCTGGAATCGACGCGGTTTTTCCCAATTGTGGCGATCGATCGGATGAGCTCTTAAAGCCAGCGATTCCACAAAATGATGCTGGAGTTCTGACGGATCCGCCAACATCGGTTCCAATTCCCAGAACACTCCCGCCAAGTGCAACGAGAGCGGCTCCACCGCCTGATGAGCCTCCGGGCACTCTGAAAATTTAGATTTTTGTATTTAATTTTGAGTTAAATCTAAAATTTTTAAGTTTGGCATGCGAAGAGCTTCAAAATGAGCTCAAACACAACTAGGCTCCGCCCATTTTGAGGGGTACTGTACCTTGCTGGCCTAACTTTTGCGTCCTGGTGGCCTAGGTTTTGATTTTTCACTTTCGAAACATGCATACTATTGTTTGGCAGGTCAAGCGCTTTAAAATGAGCCTAAACACAACTAGGCTCCGCCCACTTTGATTTTACGGCGCGTCGCGGTCAAGGCGAAATTTCAAAGTGGGCGGAGCATATTCATGTTTAGGCTCATTTTGAAGCTCACAATCTCCCAAATTCAGTTTTCTTAAAATTATTACAAAAATATTTCTTACCTGGTCGTATCAAAGGGATTACTGGTGGATCCATAGACCGGATTCGAGCATCCAAAGCTGAGCAATGCAATTGGGATATTGGTATGAACGAATGGAACGGCGCCAAGTCTTATCAATTGATCAACTGATAAGGAATTGGATTTCGATGGATTATTGATGTTTTGAGAATATCCCAGTGTCGAATCCATATTTTTCACATGAATCGACTCTTTTATGGAGACGGGGACACCGAAAAGTGGCGGTTTTTTGTAGTCCGGATCCTTGGCAAGGGTCTCCAAGTGCTGAGCAATCTCCAGAGCCTCCTGAAATATCGAAAAGTCTAGAAAATTTCATTTAAAAAGACCCAAAACCCATTGAAAGTGACTCAGAAGGCTACCGTAGCCCCGTTGATTTTTGTCCGAATGCTTTCAATTTTGCGAATTTGACCTTGGCGTGCTGAGAGCTTCAAAATGAGCCTAAACACGACTAGGCTTCGCCCACTTTGATTTTTCAGCTGCGTCGCGGTCGTGCGTCGCGTGTCTCACCGAAAATTCAAAAAGGGCGGAGCTTAGTCGTGTTTGGGCTCATTTTGAAGCATTTCAAATTTCAAGCTTAATGATTTTACATTCGTCAAAATTGTACAAAAACTAACCGAGTTATGGTAGTTTTTGTGATTTTCGTGGTGGGACTCCAAAAAACTAGTATCTCGGCTAGTTTTTGTCTAAACTTGATGAAAACTATACAAATCGATCTGGAATTGAATGTGCTTCAAAATGAGCCTAAACTCGACTAGGCTCCGCTTACTTTGAAAATTTCGGTGCGTCGCGGTCGTGCGTCGCGTGTCAAGACGAAATTTCAAAGTGGACGGAGCCTAGTCGTGTTTGGGCTCATTTTGAAGCTCTTGACTTGATAAATCTGATGAAAATGACTAAAACTTGAACTTTTCAATTTCTAGGCCACCAATTCCGGTTTTCTAGGCCAGCCTCCCCTTGAGCTATTAAAATAGCTTAAAATAGCTCAAAATAGTTCAAAATTAGGGGTTTTATATTCATTTTGAAGCTCTGGGCCCGCCAAATTCGTACTGTTATTAGTTTTGCTATTTTCGGATTACTGTACCTGAATAAAAAGGCAAACACAGTTGGTCTTCTCGTTAGCCTCAAAAGCCTTCCGCTGGAATGCTCTTAAAGTTTCCACTGGCTGAAAATTGCCATTTTTTAGCGATTCTCGAAGATTCTGGAACTCCTGGAAGTTGATTTCAGCCGCACGAGCTGGGTCCAGTTTTTCGAAATTCTGAAAAAAAAATTTTGGCTGAAAATTTTTTTTTCAGATTTTAAAAATTTTTTCTTACATTTCTAGCCCAATCGAAGTTTACTTTCCTATCAGCTTGACGCTGTTTGATGAGCGTTTTCAGCTTCTGGCGATGATTCTGGATAAATTTTAAGAATTTTCAGAAATTTTCCAGAAAAACTCACAATATAGCCCAAAATTTTGGGAATTGCCCAAATTAAGAGCCCAAAAATGGTCCACAAGATTGCTGATAACATTATCAGCAAACTTTCTGAAAATTTCAGCCTAAAAATGAAAAAATCTCAAAAAAATGACTCGAAAAAAAACCGTTGAAATTGAGCAAAATGAATTTTCAAAAAGTTTGGAACTACCGTAACTCTGGTGATTTTCATCCAAATCAGTTGAAACTTACAAATTCAGTTTTGGCGCAACGAGAGCTTCAAAACGAGCCCAAACACGATTAGGTTCCGCACACTTTGAAAATTCCGGCGCGTCGCGGTCGTGCGTCGCGTGTCAAATGGGAAATTTCAAGGTGAGCGGAGCCTAGTCGTATTTGGGCTCATTTTGAAGCTCTCAACTTGATAAATCTAATGAAAATTGTTTAAGTCTGAAAATTTCAACTTCTAGGCCACCAATTTCAGAATTTAAGAAAAATGAAAAATTCAAAAATCTGAGAAAAAAATTTTTTTTTCCTAATTTTTCCTTTAAAACTAGAAAAAAACGTCGGAAAATTACAAAGCGACATTTTCAGCACTCTTATCAATGATAATTTATACTGTAAATTTTTGAAAAAAAAATTCTGAAAAAAAGAATTTTTCCATTTTTTTCAGAACATAAAAATTGAAGAAAAAAGTTTGAAAAAGTGGAAATTTTACGATTTTTCTTGTGATTTTTTTCGCTTATCAGTTATCAGGTGGACTTTGGAATCTTAGTGATAAGAAATTGGAGATAGGAAGAGAGACGCAGAGAAAAAAGTATTTATTGATTCTAGAACAACTACCGTAACTTTGCTATTCGTCTAAAAGCCTAAAAATGAAAAAATCTCAAAAAAAAAATCTCGAAAAAACCGTTGAAATTGAGCAAAATGAATTTTCAAAAAGTTTGAAACTACCGTAACTCTGGTGATTTTCATCCAAATCAGTTGAAGCTTGCAAATTCAGTTTTGGCGCAACGAGAGCTTCTAAACGAGCCTAAACACGACTAGACTCCGCCCACTTTGATTTTTCCGGCGCGTCGCGGTCGTGCGCCGCGTGTCGGAGGTAAATTTCAAAATGGGCGGAGCCAAGTCGTGTTTAGGCTCATTTTGAAGCTCTTGACGTCCCATAAACAATGAATTCAATTTTATCAGATTTGGACTGAAATTAACCGAGATACGGTAGTTTTTGTGATTTACGTTGTAGGGACCGATAACAAATCGGATGTTTTCCGAAAATTTGTTGTCTTTTTGCACATTTTTCAAACGACATCAAATAGAATTTAAAACTTTGTTCGAATTCATGTGAATATTCTGAATTTGATGTCTGGAGCCCAGCAAGTCTAAAATTGTTGTTTCATCTCAATTTTTCGTTTTAAGCATTATTTTTCTTCAACTTTCTTGTTTTCTATAGTTTTTCCAACGCTGTTTTGTTTATTTTCAGTTCAAATCCCACAAAAATTGGCTGAAAATGAGCCAAAAATGAGCCTAAAACCGATTCCCCTTCTTTTTCAATTCAAATTCGCGCGCTTTTTAGGAGGGTGTGCGACAGAGCGCGCTTGCATTTTTCATCCGTTTTTCTTTCATTTTTCGTCATTTTCCCTCTGTTTTTGTCGGTTTTTTCTCAATTTTTTTTCGTTTTTTCTGGAAATTTCCGCTAAAAATTCAAGTTTTCAGCATGATCAGCTCATTGGCAGTTGAGTTTGGCGCGTTGCGGCTCGCATGCTCCCCAAAGGTAAGTGGAAAAATTCTAAACATCTTTTGGTCGATTTTTATAGTTTTCAGGGGGTTTTTGGTGGTTTTTAGGGTTTCTAGACCCTCAAAATGCGATTTTTCGGGTCGGAAACCTTGAAAAAACGAAAAAAATTGGGGAAAAATCCAAAATTTTCGAACAATTCAAAATTTACCAATTTCAGATCATTACAGCCACTCGAAACCTGCCGGCTCGTGGCACCAAACCACTGCCACGTCATCTCTGGGACATGGCCGATATGGAAGAGAAAACCGGCGGCCGCTATACCCACAAACCACTCAGAATCAACAGATTGGGAGGAAGAGACCCGGAAACCGGCCGAAAAGTCAATCAACACATCGGTGGCGGCGTCAAATTTGACTATTTTATGATTGATTTTCATAGGAGGTTCGGGAATTTTCGAAAAAACGCGAAAAAATGAGCCAAAATCCATGTTAAAATTCATTTTTGTCTGAAAATCCCGATTTTTGGCTGAAACTAGCTGATCCTAGGGTTTTCAGATTCCAAAAATCGGAATTTGTGATCCCCAAATGCCCTAAAAGTGCGAAAAAACCAAGAAAATCCGTGATTTTCGTCTGAAAATAGCTAATCCAAGGGTTTCCAGATCTAGAAATGCTCGAAAAATCGTTTTGAACCAGAATTTTCAGCCAAAAATTGATTTTTGGCTTAAAATCCTTGATTTACAGCCTCAAAATTGGATTTTCAGAGGTCCAACCGCCCAAGGATCCACCTATGACGAGCGGGTGCTAGAAGTACGTCGCGACGCCAATCGAACGTGTCACATCGCGCTGTGTGCTGGGATGCAGGGAAAACGATGGATTTTGGCGACGGAGAACATGAAGTAGGCGCGCTAATTCTGGAAAAATTGGCTGAAAATAAGCAAAAACACAGTTTTTAAGCCCAAAAATCGATTTTAGCTAAACTTTTTAGCTCAGAAATTCATTTTTCCAGCGAAAAACAGCTATTTTTAGCTCAAAACTGATTTGTGGCTCATTTTGAGCTCAAAAATATCGATTTCCAGCTGTGTTTAAGATGGAAAATTCGAAATTTTCAGCCAAAAAATTGAAATTTACAACCTAAATATGGTTTCCAGCCATTTTAAGCTCAAAAATCCAAAAATTATGGCCGAAATATCATTTTGGGAGCATTTTAAGCTTGAAAATATTGATTTTTAGCTAATTTTAAGCTCAAAATTTTGCAGTTTGGAGCCTTAATATCATTTCAAGATCATTTTAAGCTTAAAAATATCGATTTTCAGTTGTTTTCAAGCTCGAAAATTCAATTTTCCAGCCCAAACTTCATTTTGGGATCATTTTAAGCTCAAAAATATTGATTTTTAGCTGTTTTTAAGCTCAAAAAATCCAAAAATTATGGCCTAAATATCATTTTGGGAGCATTTTAAGCTTGAAAATATAGAGATTCAGCTAATTTTAAGCTCAAAATCTCGATTTCCAGCGGTTTTAGGGTAACAAAATCGAAAATTTCAGCCCAAACTTCATTTTTAGCTCATCTTATGCCCTGAAATTCACATTTCCAGCCAAATCGTTTCTCATTTTTCAGAGCCGGAGACATCATCTCAACGAGTGGCCATTTGTCTGAAAATCCAGTGATTGGAGTGGAAGGGAATGCGTATCCAATTGGATCGTTGGCTGCGGGTACTGTCATCAATAGGTGAGTCGTTTTAAGCTGAAAATTGACCTAAAAATGGCTGAAATCGACCCAATTTGGCTGAAAATGGTCCAAAATTCGTCCAAAAAGCTGAAAAAGGGCTATTCCAGGTCGGTTTTGGCGTTTTTGGAGCTAAAAATCGACCCTAATTGGCTGAAATTGGCCTATAACATGACCGGAAATTAGCCATTTCCAGTTATTTTGAGCTGAAAATAGACTTGAAAATCGCTGAAAACGAGGAAAAACCGTCTGAAATCGCTTAAAATTGGTCCAAAATGACTTAGAATCCGTCTAAAACAGTCTGAAATTGCCTCAAATTTGTTATAGCAAGCTGGAAAATCGATTTTAGCTTGTTTTAAGTCATTTTTAGAACTATTTTAAGCTGAAAACATATCTAAAATGGCTGAAAATGGGTGAAAACCCGTCTGAAATTGCCCGAAATAGGCCGAAAATGATCCCAAATAGGTATTTTTGGCTAGTTGAAAGCAAATTTTAGCTTGAATTTGACCTAGAAATTGCTGAAATTTGGCTTAAAATTGGTCCAAAATGACTTAGAATCCGTCTAAAACAGTCTGAAATTGCCTCAAATTCGTTAGAGAAAGCTGGAAAATCGATTTCAAGCTGTTCCAGATCAATTTTAGCATGTTTTAAGTCATTTTTAGAGCTATTTTAAGCTGAAAACTGACCTAGAAATGGCTGAAAATGGGTGAAAAACCGTCTGAAATTGGCCAAAAAAAATAGCAAATTTTAGCTTGAAATCGACCTAGAAATTGCTGAAATTCGGCTTAAAATTGTTCTAAAATGGCTGTAATTAGCTCAGAATAGCTCGAAATCAGCCTTAAATGACCTAAAATGGTACTTTGAAAATGTTTTGAAGCCAAAAAATCGGATTTTCAGCCAAAAATCCATATTTTTGCCGGAAAAATAGCTGAAAAATCGAATTTCTGACCGATTTTCAGCATCGAAAATCTTATTTTATGACGTTTTTAGCTGATTTTAAGCTCGAAAATTTAGATTTCCCAGCCAAAAATCCCAATTTTGACCAACTTTGGACCATTTTAAGCCAATTTTCCTTCATTTTCAGCATCGAACGCTACCCCACAATGGACTCGGAGACGTTTGTGAAGGCCGCCGGCACGTCAGCGACCATCGTCCGTCACCAGGGCGACTATACCGTAATCAAATTGCCCCATAAGCACGAATTCTCACTTCATCGAGAGTGTATGGCTACAGTAGGACGACTATCGCATGCCGATATTGATTCCAAGATTTTCGGATCCGCACAAATGCATCGGAGGTGAGCGGAATGGCTGAGAATGGCTAAAATTGACTTTTTATGAAACTTGAAATCGATTTTTTTGAAAATTCTAGCAAACTTCCCCTAATTCTTGATTCAAATTCGAACTGGGCTTGTTCCGTGCTTCAAAATGAGCCCCATATTGCCTAGGCTCCGCCCACTTTGAACTTTCAGCTAGACACGCGACGCACGACCGCGACGCAGTCGAAAAAAGCAAAGTGGACGGAGCCTAGGCAATATGGAGCTCGTTTTAAAGCTCATTGAATTTCAAATCGATATGTATAATTTTTATTGAAGTTCAATCAAAATTAGCTGGGTTACGGTAGTTTGAAGAACCGAGACTACAGTAATCCAAAATTCGATTGGATCCTAGTCGAGTTTGGGCTCATTTTAAAGCATTTCTCACTGTGAATTTGAATTCAGCATGCCATACGCTTCAAAATGAGCCCAAACACGCCTAGGCTCCGCTCACATCAAGCTACTGGAGACCCCTAAAAGTGGGCGGAGCCTAGAGGCAATATGGGGCTCATTTCAAAGCTCATTGAATTTCAAATCGATCTGTATTGTTTTCATGTATTTGGACCTAAATTTAGCTCATTTTAAAGCGCTTTTTGCGCCAAAGCATGTATTGCTCTCCAAAATGAGCCCAAATTCGAAATTTATCGATTTCTTGAATTTTTGTTGGGTCCCACCACGAAATTCCCAAATTTGAACCCACATTTTTCGTTGCAGATTCGGCTACAAAATGTCCTCTGGCTTGTTCCACAAAAAAGACGGCTATTTCGGACGCAAGGTTCGTGCTCTTCCGCCGGTTCGTCAGCTGGACACGCCCCCACAGGCTCCGCCCCCTTTCCAACGGTTCACTTTGACGAAAACGGACCTATCGGGACTTCATGGACACGCGAAAGTACACAATTTGATTCCATCCGGATATTCGACGAGGGATTATCCGGAATAATTTGATTTCTGATAGCGATTTTTTGATTTTTATGATTTTTTTTGCTAATTTTTTGTTTTTTTTTAAAATTTCTGGAATAAAATAGTGTAGATTTGCCGATTTTATTGTGTTTGGACCGCGGAGAGCTTCAAAATGAGCCCAAACACGACTAGGCTCTGCCCATTTTGAATTTTGGCGGGAGCACGCGACGCACGACCGCGACGCACCTGAGAAACTCAAAATGGCCGGAGCCTAGTCGTGTTTGGGCTCATTTTAAAGCACATAGCATGACAAATTTGCATTCTTAGCTCGAATTTCATTAAATGCAAAAATTTTAAAAGAAAAAGAAAAAAAAAAGCTTTTTTGAACAAAGTTTGAAGTTTTGATTTATCCATAACTTTGTCAAATTTGTTTTAAACACGAAAATTTTTAGTTTTTCGAGTTTCTCATGCTGAAAGCTTCAAAATGAGCCTAAACACGGCTAGGCTCCGCCCACTTTTGTTTTTCCGACGCGTCGTGCGTCGCGGTCGTCACATGGAAAATTCAAAGAGGGCGCAGCCTAGTCGTGTTTAGGCTCATTTTGAAGCTAAAAATCTCAGAAATCTCAAAAAATGGCTTAAGACAGTTTCCACAATCCAAAATCGATAAATATTAGAAAATTCGAAAAAAAAAACTTCGAAAATTCTGAAAATTTCCGAAAATTCAAATTTTTGCATTATGAAACTGCTATAGTAGTACTCAACTCATCAAGCGCTTTAAGATAAGCCCAAACTCGACTATGCTCCGCCCATTTTCATTTTCCCCGGCGCGTCGCGGTCGTGCGTCGCGTGTCACATGGGAAATTCAAAGTGGACGGAGCCTGGTCGCGTTTGGGCTCATTTTGAAGCATTTGAAAATTCAAACTCAATGCTATATTTTTTGTCGAAATCGAGCGAGAACTAACCGAGATACGGTAGTTTTGGGAGGGGGGGAGGGGGGGGGGTTTCGTGGTAAGTCCAGAAATATTTTATATTTCGAAGTTTTTTTTTGGCTTTCCAGTAGACAAATTTTCATGAAAGTCATACCGTTTTATAGAAGATTTTTTGTAGAAAACATTGACAGTTCGAATTTTCAGAAAATTCTGAATTTGACGTCTTCTGGGGTTAAAACTCTGAAATGCGGTTTAAAATGTACTAATTAATGTTTCAAGGACCATAACTTTAGTTCTAGTTAACCAAATTAAATGAAATAAAAACTAAAAAATGTAAAATCTCTTGTAGAATATTTCAAAATTTTAAATTTTC
>NC_013487.2:15589482-15590798 GCF_000004555.2 Caenorhabditis briggsae | reverse complement strand
ACTGGGAAAACTCAAAGTGGGCGGAGCCTAGTCGTGTTTAGGCTCATTTTGAAACTCCTGATTTAATTGATACTGATAAAATGTTTATTTCAAGTTTGACTGAGAATTTAGAAAGTTATGAGAAAAGGAAACATTTTGAGTTTTGCCTATAACTTTCTAAGTTGCGCTCCAAACTCAATGAACACAGAAATATGAATTCAGCACGTTCCAAGCTTCAAAATGAGCCTAAACGCGACTAGGCTCCGCCCACTTTGAAATTTCACCTAGATACGCGACGCACGACCGCGACGCGTCGGAAAAATGAAAGTGAGCGGAGCATAGTCGTGTTTAGGCTCATTTTGAAACACATTCAATTCCAGATCGATTTGTATGGTTTTCATCAAGTTTAGACAAAAACTAGCCGAGATACTAGTTTTTTTGGAGTCCCACCTCGAAATTCACAAAAACTAGCGTAACTCGGTTAGTTTATGTACAGTTTTGACGAATGTAAAATCATTAAGCTTGAAATTTGAAATGCTTCAAAATGAGCCCAAACATGACTAGGCTTCGCCCTTTTTGAATTTTCAGTGAGACACGCGACGCACGACCGCGACGCGTCGGAGAAATGAAAGTGGGCGGCGCCTAGGCGTGTTTGGGCTCATTTTGAAGCTCTTGACTTGAATGAAACGATTAACCGCATTATTTTAAGTTTAGAGCAAAATTCGAAAAGTTATGAAAAGAAATCAAAATTTTCATTTAAAAAAAATTTTAATTTGAAATTTTAGACTTTCAAAAAAGGATTTCTTGGGATCCTCACCTCAAAATGATCATGTGCCGACATTTGATAATTACTAGCATCTTTGTTCGTAATTTCAGACATTTTCAGACAAAAAAAGAGCCATTTTTAGATATGGGGGGGAGCACATTTTATACTGAAAAATGAGTCTTTATCTCTGTTTTCCTTTTTTTTTGGTTTGAAAAAAACGATTAAAAATGAGGAATAAACAGTGTATGTTTCTGTTTTTGAACGGGTTATGAAACACAACTCTAAAAATATGATAACAGTATGATAAAGAAGAGGAACGCTCCAAAACAAAAAAAAAAGTGATCTTGTTGACTTATGGGGCTCCAGAAGACGTCAAATTCAGAATATTTCAGAAATTCAAAAAGTCAGAATATTTAACAAAATATTTCCTTTTCATATATGTAAACACCATCAAAATTGGTTGACTGGAAATCGAGTTATCGTCCTTAAAACATCAGTTAGTGCATTTTAAGCCTGTCTCCAGAATAAAGGCTCCTAGAAGACGTCAAAATCAGAATTTTTTGAAAATGCA
>NC_013487.2:15580477-15588989 GCF_000004555.2 Caenorhabditis briggsae | reverse complement strand
AGCGTTTGTTTTCTGTATAAAAGAGTCTGCTTGCGCGCTCTTTAGAACTATTTTCAGTTTTTCGAAATTCTGTAAAACTTTTTTTTTTTCAATTTCCCCTATAACTTCTTAAATTGTGCTCCAAACTTATTGATACACCTAAATTGGAATTTGGCACTTTGAGGGCTTCAAAATGAGCCCAAACACGGCTAGGCGCCGCCCACTTTGATTTTTCCGGCGCGTCGCGGTCGTGCGTCGCGTGTCACAATGCAATTTCAAAGTGGGCGGACCCTAGTCGTGTTTGGGCTCATTTTAAAGCTCTCAACGCCCCAAATCCCGTAGTAATTGTCAAAATTGATAAATTCCGAAAAGAATTCCAGAAAATGTCCGACAACGATTCCGACGATCAGCAGGTGGCCACTTGTGATGATGATAACCAGGTAAAAAATGTATTTTTTCAGACTTGGAAATTTCGAAAAATACTCTGATAAAATGATAAAAAATATCGAAATTTTCGATTCAAAAAAATCGAAAAATCCCAAAATTTTGATTTTTCAGGTGTCTTCCGGTTCATCGAATGTCAGTATTCCATCGGATGCAGATGAATACGATTATTCCAAAATAGAAGACGAAACTGAAAAAATAACGGATAACTCATACGATTATGAGAGCCACAAGGAAGAAAAAATCCATTATGTGAGAAAACATTGATTTTGAGATATTGTTATATTTTCTTTTCTTGTTTAATAAAGGAATTCGGCTGTTTTAAAGGTGCAAAACACGAAAATTCGAATACAGCACGTTTCTAGCTTCAAAATGAGCCCAAACACGACTGGGATCCATCCACTTTGGAATTTTCGGGAAGCACGCTACGCACGACCGCGACGCGCGCGAAAAATCAAAGTGGGCCGGCCCTAGACGTGTTTGGGTTCATTTTGTAGCCCGGAGTGTAAAGAAGTCAAATTCAGCATGTTTTGTGCTTTGAAATGAGCCCAAACACGAATAGGCTCCGCCCATTTTGCGATAGATAGGACCCCTTAAAGGGGGCGGAGCCTAACTTCGAAATGGGCGGAGCCTAGGCAACATGGGCTTCACCTTGAAGCATTTGGAAAATGAAATTTGAATAATTTCACAAGTTCAGAGTTTCAAAATGAGCTTCAACACGACTAGGCTCCGCCCACTTTCATTTTTCCGGCGCGTCGCGGTCGTGCGTCGCGTGTCCAACGGTAAAACTCAAAGTGGGCGGGGCCTAGCCGTGTTTAGGCTCATTTTAAAGCTCTCAGCGAGCTGAGTGATAATTTGGCAATAAAAATCGTCAGTTATCAAGATTTTATTGATTTATTGCTCATTCTTAACTAATTATTCTCAAAAAAACCAATTTATTGAATTTTCTTCAATTTCTTCACATTCGCTCTCCTTGAAATTCGCTCCAAAACCAATTTCAACATTTTCCAAACTACAAAGACTACAAAAACTACAAAAACTACACAACCGGCAAGAATATCAATACAGTAATACTGGATTACGGTCATTTTCTGAGAGGGGAGGTTTAGATTTCGATGGAGCAGCGGATTCCGAGCAGCGTACTCCACCCATTCGACGAATATCGATTTTGGTGGATTCGGACGTTCGTGCAGCATTTTTGAGATGCGTTTGGCGTTTTGAAGATAGCTGAAAAATTTTTTTTTGGAACTTTGCATATAATGTTTTGAATTGTGCTTCAAGTCCAAAATAACACAAAAATTTGAATTCAGCACGTTCTGAGCTTCAAAATGAGCCCAAACATGACTAGGCTCCGCC
This sequence comes from Caenorhabditis briggsae, assembly GCF_000004555.2. NCBI lineage: Eukaryota > Metazoa > Nematoda > Chromadorea > Rhabditida > Rhabditidae > Caenorhabditis > Caenorhabditis briggsae. Next base: position 15,587,210 of record NC_013487.2, on the reverse strand, counting down.
CACTTTGCTTTGTTCGGCGCGTCGCGGTCGTGCGCCGCGTGTCGGAGGTAAATTTCAAAATGGGCGGGGGTTAGTCGTGTTTGGGCTCATTTTGAAGCTTGGAATGTGCAAAATTTAAATTTGGTTTCGAATGTGCTTCAAAATGAGCCCAAACAGGGCTAGGCTCCGCCCACTTAGAGATTTACGCTACGCCAACTTTCAGGGGTCCCAAGATTCTCAAAATGGGCGGAGCCTAGGCGAGTTTAGATTCATTGTAAAACTCTCAGTTTTTGAAAAACTGATTTTGCATGAAAAATACTTCAAAATGAGCCCAAACGCGACTAGGCTCCGCCCCCTCTGAGAGGTCCTTGAAAAGTGGGCGGAGCCTAAACTGGACCAACCCTAGGCGAATTTGGGCTCATTTTTAAGCTCTGATATTTGCAAAAGTCAAATTTGCCATTGAAATTGCTTTAAAATGAGCCCAAACACGACTAGGCTCCGCCCATTTTGAAATTTCTGTCTGACACGCGACGCACGCCCGCGACGCGCCCGAAAAATGAAAGTGGGCGGAGCCTAGTCGTGTTTAGGCTCATTTTAAAGCTCTCATCACAACAAAGAGTACTGTGACAACCATATTCAGGAATGATGACTTTCCAAGAAGTTGTGGGGAAATCAAAAAATCGAAAAAAAATTTTTGTGAAAATTTTCTTAATATTCAAAAGCTCACCTAGGATCATGGAGTACCGCTTTCAGCCCTTTTATAATATTTTCAGTAGTCAAGTCTGTTTTATCCAACACATAAGTGGTCCCAATCGACTCTCCACTATGGGCATTATGGGGTTGATCGGCGAAAAGGGGAATGGCTAGAATTGGAATTCCAGCGTACGAAGATTCTAGATATGAGTTCAAGCCAACATGAGAAATAAATGCTTTCGTGCGGTGGTCGTCTGAAAATTTGGAAAAATTGAAAAAATTTCAAAACAATTTTTTTTCGAAAAATCTGAAAATCTGAAATTTTTATTCGCCTCTAGGTCTTTAACCTTGGCTCCTAACCGGAATTTTTCACTTTTTCTGAATTCAGCAAGTTCTCAGCTTCAAAATGAGCATAAACACAACTAGACTCCGCCCCTTTTCATTTTTCCGATGCGTCGCGGTCGCGTGTCAGATGAAAATTTCAAAGTGAACGGAGCCTAGTCGTGTTTGGGATCATTTTGAAGCTGCAAACGTGCTGAATTCGAATTTTGGCGTCAAAGTTATGTTTAAGTGCACCCCCACACGGCTAGGCTCTGCCCATTTTGCGATAGCTAGGACCCCTTAGAGTGGGCGGAGCCTAACTTCAACATGGGCGGAGCCTAGGCAATATGGGGTTCATCTTAAAGCATTTTGAACACGAAATTTGAGATTTACAAGTTCAGAGCTTCAAAATGCACCCCCACGCCCGACTAGGCTCCGCCCACTATTAGCTGTTTCCCGAAAAGTGGGCGTGGCTTAAAGTGGGCGGAGCCATGTCGTGTTTGGGCTTATTTTGAAGCATTTTTAAAGAGAAATTTGAATTTTTAATCAAATATCAACTCACTCAACAAATCGGTCTGTGGAAGCCATTTCAAAAATTTCAAATTTGTAATATTCTGGAATAATTGCTCATCCCCGTCCTGTAGCTCGTATTTCCAGACAAATGTGAATTCTGGAAATTGTCGGAATGCGCCGGCAAACGATTTCCGGACTTCTATTGGGAACAAATTGGAGGGGACCTGGAAAAAATGGGCGGAGCTTAAAAACTTGATGTTTTGGCTGAAATTTTCAGAGTGGACTATCTCCTCGGAATTTGAGAATTTCAATATTAAGTTGAAGATCTGAACTCGGGAAGTTGAAAGCTTCAAAATGAGTATACCCACGACTAGGCTCCTCTCACATTCATATTCCTGACGCGTCGCGGTCGTGCGTCGCGTGTCTAGGGGAAATTTCAAAGTGGGCGGAACCTAGTCGTGTGTGGGCTCATCTTGAAGCGCAAAACATGAGAAAGTCAAAGTTATCAACAAATGTTAGAGCAAAGTTTGAAAAGTTATGATCCAATCAAAAATTTCAAAAAATTCCAAAAAAATGGTTTTTGCTTTTTCTCTGAATATTTTTGTATTGTATGAAACTTGAGCAAAGTGTTTGGAATTGATTGGTTTTCAGCTTCAAAATGAGCCCAAACACGATAAGACTCCGTCCATGTTGATTTTTCAGGCGCGTCGTGCGTCGCGTGTCAAAGGGAAATTTCAAGATGCGCGGGGCCTAGCCGTGTGTGGGCTCATTTTGAAGCTCGAAACAGGGAAATTTTAAATTCAGATAAAAATTTCCGTTTAGAGCAAAATTTGACAAAGTTGTTGTCAAATCAAATTTTCGAAAAATTTCCAAAAACATTTTTTCTGCATTTTCTGCCCAAACTTTTGGCATTTGATGAAAACTAAGTTACGAAATCAAATGTGTCGCATTCTACGCTTTAAAATGAGCCTAAACACGGCTAGGCTCCGCCCACTTTGAATTTTTCTGGCGCGTCGCGGTCGTGCGTCGCGTGCGGATGTAAAATTTCAAAGTGGGCGTAGCCTAGGCGAGTTTAAGCACATATTGAAGTTTAAAACACAAGAAAATCAAATTTAGCTACAAATTTCGGATTGGAGCAAAAATTTTCAGAAAATTTTCAAAAAAATTAATTTTCCCTATTTCGATCTAACTTTTGCACTATTTGAAATTTGAGTCACAAGTTCGAATTCAGCATGTTTTCTGCTTCAAAATGAGCCCAAACACGACTAGGCTCCGCCCACTTTCATTTTTCGGGCACGTCGCGTTCGTGCGTCGCGTGCCAAAGGGAAAATTCAAAGTGGGCGGAGCCTAGGCGTGTTTGTGCTCATTTTGAAGCTAAAAACATGCTGAATTTGAAAACATTATAAATTTTCTTTGGAACAAAATTGAAAGAACTAGAGTGCAAAAACGAAAAAAAAAAAATTTTTTTTTTCAAACAAATCAATAAATTCCCACCAACCTGAGTTCCGAAGCAAAACACTACAATACCCTCTTTCACATCACCAATCACTTCTTCAATCGATTTTTCCAATTTTTTGATCGATTTTTTCAAATTGATCCCTCCAATATACTTCATTTTCGGGGTCCCAACACGTGGTAGATCAATGAGCTCATTGGAATTGACAAATTGCACATCGATCGACTCCACTAAACTGCTCAGCTCAAAATTTGACCCGAAAAATTTGCGAATCGATTTAAATTGGACTTCTCGACAGTAGGGATGGACGATCCAATTGATATGGGTCCAATTTATTAGATTTTTCAGCTTTCCAAACCATGTTGTGAGGTCCTCAGTCTCAAAAATGGCTGAAAAAATTGAATTTGGCTCGAAAAAAGGGTTAAAATGAGTATAAACACGCCTAGGCTCCGCCCACATCAAGCTCCGCCCATTTAAGGGGGATCTGTAGAAATGGGCGGAGCCTAGCAAAGTCTTCGCTCATTTTAACTCACTTTCAACGTCAGATTCAGATTTGGCATGCTAAGCGCTTTAAAATGAGCCTAAAAACGACTAGGTTCCGCCCACTTTGAGTTTTCACGAAGACACGCGACGCACGACCGCGACGCGTCCGAAAAGTCAAAGTGGGCGGAGCCTAGGCGTGTTTGGGCTCATTTTGAATCGTGAAGCCTGACGAATACGATTTCGTCATTAAACATGCGTTAAAATGAGCATAAACACGACTAGGCTCCGCCCCCTTTGAGTTTTCACGAAGACACGCGACGCACGACCGCGACGCGTCCGAAAAATCAAAGTGCGCGGATCTTAGTCATGTTCGGGCTTATTTTGAAGCTCTTAACGTGCCAAATTCAAAACTTGAGGTTAATTTTGATTTAGACAAAAGTTGACCTAGTTAGGACGACTTTACTTTTTTTGGGTCAAAATTTGAAATCATCATAACTCGAATAGTTTTGCTCCAATTTTTTCAAAAGTCACATTTTCAAGTTTTTGACATTTTGAGCTTTCGATTGAGCCCAAACACGCGTAGGCTCCGCTCACTTTGAAAGTTCCTCATAGACACGCGACGCACAACCGCGACGCCCCCGAAAAACGAAAGTGAGCGGAGCCTAGTCGTGTTTAGGCTCATTTTGAAGCTCTCAGCGTCCAACATTTGAATTTCAAAATTGTTTTAAGTTTTAAGCCCAATTTAAAAAGATATATTCAAAAATAAAATTAGAGATTGCAAATTTTCAAAATTCAAAAACTCCAACCTTGAGTGACCGCCGCAGAATTCGGCATTCCAGCATTGATACTTTGTTGGTCGAGCACTGCCAAAGAACTCACAGATACCGTACTCGGTATACTGTAGTACTTCATTAGTGCTAATCCACAGTAATCGTATTCCGTCGCAATTCCAATATCGTACATTTGGTTGGCCAAAAATGCATGTAGACCCGGATCGCCTAGTCCAACTGAAAAATAAAATTGAAATTTGAATTTTAGGCCTAAAATGGGTTAAAATGAGCCTAAACACGACCTACTTTAAGCCCCGCCCATTTTTTTGGTATTCCAGGTTAAAGTGGGCGGAGCCTAGATTTGTTGGAATGCATTAGAACTTATTTTTAACGCTGAGTTTGAATCTGGTATGTAAAGCGCATCAAAATGAGCCCAAGCTTCGCCCACTTTGGTTTTTCGGGTGCGCCGCGGTCGTGCGTCGCGTGCCGAAGAGATTTCTCAAAGTGGGCGGAGCCTAGTCGTGTTCGGGCTTATTTTGAAGCTCAAAACGCGTTGAGGACACTATTGTAGCTTAAATTCCATCAAATACAAAAATTATACAGAAAAATCTCGGTTTTAAAATTTGGATTTTTTTTTTGCGAAATTTGTTTGAATCATAACTTTGTCAAATTTGTTTCAAACTCTACAATTCTTACTTTATTGAACTTGTGACATTAAGAGCTTCAAAATGAGCCCAAACACGACTAGGCTCCGCCCATTTTGAAATTTCACCCAGACCAGCTTCGCACGACCGCGACGCGACAGAATTCTCAAAATGAGCGGAGCCTAGTCGTGTTTAGGCTCATTTTGAAGCATTTTTTACGCTAAATCCGAATTTTTGATTAAAAGCTGTCTTACTTTCACACAAATCCGTGGCCACGCCCATATAGTGTTCGTGTTCCATCCAAGTTCTGACCCTCGGCTGAAATGGGTCCAATAAATGGGGTGTTTTGGACCATGGACTTTCTTCTTGAAATCCATAAGAATAGATTCTAGAAGCTTTCGATGATCCATTTGTTGTGACGTGGCTATTCATTCGAGCGATTATTAGGTCCTGAAAAAACTTTTTTGGCTTTTTGGGAATTTTGAAATTGCTCTAACTCTTCAAATTTTGATTTAAACTCAATTTTGATATTTTTTTCCTATCAAGCAAGTCAAGGGCTTTAAAATGAGCTCAAACACGACTAGGCTCCGCCCACTTTCACTTTTCAGGCGCGTCGCGGTCGTGCGTCGCGTGCCAAAGGGAAATTTCCAAGTGGGCGGAGCCTAGTCATGTTTAGGCTCATTTTAACGCATTTTTCACAAGGAATCTGGATCTGACATGTTCAGCGCTTCAAAATGAGCTCAAACACGACTAGGCTCCGCCCACTCTCAAGGAGGGATCGGGAAAGTGGTCGGAGCTTAAAGTGGGCGGAAGCTAGTCGTGTTTGGGCTCATTTTGAAGCATTTTTTATGAAAAATTTGAAAATTTAGTCTAAAAATCGGAAACTCACTACAGTATGACCATTCTCTACAAGCGAGTCGATTAGGGAATCCGTAAAATCGATATGCGATTTTCCGAGCAGCAAAATGTAGAAAAGTATGTGAAGTGTTGAAATGACATTTGGCAGGGTGGAAATAAGCAATAAGTGTTTTATGGTAGTCATTTTTGAAAACGGAGAAATCTGGAAAAGAATCTGAAAAAAATTGTATTTTGGAATTTTTGAAAAAAAAATGTCAAAAAAGTTTTTTTAGATTATAACTTTTTTCAAGCAAGTTTTATACATTTCCTACTCTTATATTTGAGTTTAGGTTATTTTAAGCTTCAAAATAAGCCCAAACACGACTAGACTCCGCCCACTTTGAATTTCCGCCGAGACACGCGACGCACGACCGCGACGCGCAGGAAAACTGAAAGTGGGCGGAGCCTAGGCGTGTTTGGGCTCATTTTGAAGCTAAAAATGAGCTGAATTCGTATTCAAAACTAGAAAATTCATAGAATTTGCGAGAAAAAAGTCATATCAAAAAATTTAAAAAATTCTTCTTTTTTTTTGAAATATTTGAAAAATCGATATTTTAAGTTAAGTCAAAAATATTTTTCCAGACCTAATTTTTTAGTCTGAAAATAGGAAAACAAGAAATTAGAAGTGTAATTAACCACATAGAGGAGCGAATTTGATAAAAATATAGTGATAAGAGAACAAAAATTAGAAAAATAGTGACATTTGGTAGACAGGAAATAGAAATTTTCGATTTATACATTCTCAAGAAGATTATAGTCTGAAAATTGGCTGAAAATTTCAAAAAAAAATGTCTGAAAAATAAGAGAAGACGCCGAGAAGCGAGTGCACTCTCGCTTCTCTCCGTCTCTCTCCCTCTCCCGCTAACTTTAAAGGCGCATAACTCAAAAACTACAGTACCTATCAAAAAGGTGTAAACTACAAAAATTTGGGGAAATTTTGTGGGGAATCTTAATTTGATGTCGAAAAATGTCAAAAA
>NC_013487.2:15571393-15580200 GCF_000004555.2 Caenorhabditis briggsae | reverse complement strand
GTCTCTCCAAAGTGTAGTAAAAGGCTTACTGTAGTCAAATTTAATAATTTTTTATGCATTTTCACTGTATTTTCTATAGAATTTTCCAGAAAAAAAAATCCCAAACTTCGAAAAAAAAATTTCAGTCAAAAAAATTTTTTTGACTGAAAAAGTATAAAAATATGGACCAAAATCAATATTATCAATGTTATCGTATAGTTGTAGTCATTATTATTATCAATAGACATACATACATATATGACTATAATGGACCCAAAAAGTGCCATAATAAAAGTAATCACCCCCTTTTCCCCTTATCATATCACTATGTTTTGTGTACATTTTTAGTTAGGTTGATGCTCTTTTGGACTTTTTGGTCTTTTTAGGGTAAAAAAGGAGAAAATTTGAGGTATTTCATCGGAAAAATGAGATTTCTAGCACTATTTTTAGTCGAGTTATGATATTTTATAGTTTTGTGGGCGTGGTCTATTAAGCTCCGCCCCTTTTTCAGCACTACAGTTGAAGTAACGATCGAAAATGTAATAGATTGTCTTTCCAGAAGAGCAATAAGCCAAGAATCGAAAAAAATTGAAACTTTTTAAAAAAATTTTTTCAAAATTTTCAAAATTTGTTTTTTTCAAAAAAAAAATACCGAAAATAGCAAAAAATCGATACCAAATTCGAATTTCCCACAAAATTTCACTCTGAAACGCACTTTTCTGCGTCTCTAACTCTCAATTTAGAGGTTTTGGGTTACTGTAGCTCCGATTCTGTGCAAACAACCTTACGACAAAATGCACAAATCCCTCAAAAACGATTGTTGCGGGGGCAAAAAAGTGCGCGAAATTTGAATTTCGCGATTAGAATGTCTGAAATTCGAGAAATTTTGAAAAAATCAGAGTTAAAAAAAAAAAATTTTTTCAAAATTTTCCAAAAAAATTTTTTTGATTTTTGACATTTTTCGACATCAAATTGAGATTCCCCGCAAAATTTCACCTCAGAACCCCATTTTCTGCGTCTCTAGCTCTTAATTTAGAGTCTTTGGGTTACTGTAGCTTGGATTCTGTGCAAACACCAACCCCAAACACCGAACCATACGACAAAATGCACAAATCGCCTAAAAACCGGCTACATAGAGGTAAAAAAGTGCGGGAAATTCGAATTTCGCGGTTAGAATGTCTGAAATTCGAGAAATTTTGAGAAAATTAGAGTTTTTCCAAAAAAATTTTTTCTTCGAGGTTTTCCAGATTTAAAAAAAAACTGTTTTTTTTTGACAATTTTTGACATCAAATTCGAATTCCCCATCAAAAACCACCCTAGAAAGCACTTTTTGCGTCTCTAACTCTCAATTTTGAGTTTCTAGACTACGGTAGCACCGATTCTGTGCAAACACCGCACCGAAACACCGAACCATACGACAAAATGCACAAATCGCCTAAAAACCGGCTACATAGAGGTACAAAAGTGCGGGAAATTCGAATTTCGCGGATAAAATGTCTGAAAATCTCACTTTCCAGTCAAAAATCAACAAAAACTTCATTTCAACAATCAAAAATTTAACTCAAAAAACGTTCAATTTATCACCAATGGATTTGTGAATGATATCTGCCAGAATCTGGAAGTCTCTGCGTTTTTCAGCGTCGTTCTTCTGTTTCCGGATGAATTGTCCAATTTCGAACGAGGCAATGTCGAACATCAGCGGGTTACGGTCACGAGTGACCTGGAAACTCAATTTTAAAGGGATTTTGGATCATTTTTTGGTAAATTTTTGGCGGGAAATTTGAATTTTCGGGTTTTCAGAGCCATTTTTAGCCTTTTTAGAGCATTTCTCATCGACAAAAAGACCAAAATTCAATAGTTCTACTTTAAGGCCCGCCCATTTTTTGAAAGTGGGCGGAGCCTAGCCAAGTTTATGTCCATTTTGAAGCATTTTTCATGACGAATTCGAATTTGATTGTTTTTAGCGCTTTAAAATGAACCTGAACACGATTAGGCTCCGCCCACTTTGAATTTTCCCTCTGACACGCGACGCACGACCGCGACGCGCCTGAAAAATCACAGTGGGCGGAGCCTAGCCGTGTTTGGGCTCATTTTGAAGCGCAGAACATGCCAAATCTGAACTTGACTATAAAATTGAGTTAAAATGAGCCCAAAATCAGCTAGGCTCCGTCCAAAGTGGGCGGGGCTTAAAGTGGGCCAATTTTCCGCCAAAAAAGAGCACTTACCACATCATCGCGAATCGCACTAACGTATGCTCCTAACAATGAGCAATACTGTACATAGTGTTGCTCATAAATCGCCTGTTCCCTCTCCAAATGCTGCGCTTTGATCGCTTCGAACATCCGACGACACGTGGCAGTGGATACGGTCATCTGGCGGATGGTGTGTCGTTTGGGGGACCATAGGGCGTAGCGATACTCGATACTGTAAGATAAGGGATGAGCAATAATGCTAATATCGTCAAAAATGCCCAGAAATTGTCTGAAATCTGCTAGAAACACGGTATTTTAAGTATCCAGACTTTTAAAATATTAAGGCTGAGCAATGGACCAAAAATACGACCAAAATCACATAATTTGATGCCGAATTCAATTTCCAGACGCCGAGAGCTTCAAAATAAGCCTAAACACGCCTAGGCTCCGCCCACTTTGAGTTTTCCATGACACACGCGACGCACGACCGCGACGCGTCCGAAAATGGAAATGGGCGGAGCCTATGCATGGGGCTCATTTTGAAGCTCTGTACGTGTAAAATTCAAGATTTGGCTTTGAAAATGCTTCAAAATGAGTTCAAACACGCCTTGGCTCCGACCACTTTAAGCTCCGCCCACTTTTAGGGGGTCCTGTGGAAATGGGCGGAGCCTAGAAGTGTGTGGAGGTGCACTTTTGAGAGATAAAGTTGTCAAAATTGGATCTAGCACAAAGAATGCTTTGAAATGAGCCCAAACACGCCTAGGCTCCGCCCACTTTGAAATTTCCCTGCGGCACGCGACGCACGACCGCGACGCGCTGGAATAATTAAAGTGGGCGGAGCCTAGGCAATATGATGCTCATTTTGAAGCCCAGAACATGCCAGACTCAAATCTGACGTTGAAATAGAGTCAAAAACTCGGCTAGGCTCCGCCCACTCAAAGGGGTTCCTTGAAAAATGGGTGTGGCTCAAAGTTTGGCCTGTAACTTTGCTCATTCCTAAGCTACAGTAACCCAAATAGGCTCATTTTGTAGTTCTCGAGTTCTTCTATCATATGCTGGCTAAGTCGAAGCAAAAATATTGATCCTAAAAGGAGCTAAGGACTCATTTTCAGAGTTTATTTGAAATAGGGCTTCATGAGCTATTTTTGCCTCTTTTAGGTTCATTGCTCATCCTGAATCATTTATATTCATTTTAGGCTTTTTTCCAGTCACTATGGACCATTTTCAGGTCACTTTTAGGCTATTTTCAGCCATTTTCAGCGTGAAAAATTGCCAATTTCTTCCACAATGACCACGTGGAGAGCACCCCCCAAAAAAGTACAGTATTTTCCCCATAGCTCTCCAAAACTCGTCTCTGTTCCTCTAGAATATTTCTGGAAACTTCTGGAAGCACAACTACTAATGTCCCAACAACAACAACCAATCGGTGGTTCGGCTCGTGCGGCTGTGACCAATGCTCAGCTGGTGGCCGGTGCTCAGCGAGCCGTCGCCGCCAGATCGCCACGTCCCGCGTTGGATCGTCGGGTGACACCCGCTGATGGTATCATGTTGGCTCAGGTGAGCAATTAAGGATGAGCAATACGCTTGAAATAGCTCAAAAATGGCTCGGAATCCGTTGAAATTAGTAGAAATCGCTTAACAAATAGCTAGAAATCGTCTAGAATGGGCTTAAGATCAAGATGGACCAATAAATAGGTCCAAAATCAGCTTGAAACAGCCAGAAATGGCTGAAAAGAGCAGGCCGAAGCGATTTTAAGCCTTTTTTTTCAGAATTTCGACGTCAAGATTGACAATTTTAATCTCAAAAATGCTCATTTTTTTTTTGGAAATTTTTGAGCTCAAAAATGTTCCAAAATACTATTTTTCAGTCCTAAAAAACTCGGAAAACGGAGACCGTGCTTTGAATAGGGCGTTTTTGAACTGAATCTAAGTGTTTTTGGATGATTTCCAGCCTATTTTAGACGATATTTGGCCCTTTTTAAGCCATTTTAAGCCAAATTTGGGCCATTTTCAGTCTAATTTAGACTTTGTTAAGCCTATTTTGGACCATTTTTAAGCTTATTTTGGACCATTTTAAGTCTATTTTGGACCATTTTTAATCTATTTCAAACCATTTTTAGCTTATTTTGAACCATTTTTAGCCAAATTTGGACCATTTTCAGCCTAATTTAGACTATTTTAAAGCCTATTTTGGACCATTTTTAGCCCATTTAAGACCATTTTCAGCCTAATTTAGACTATTTTAAGTCTGTTTTTGACCATTTTTAGCTTATTTTGGACCATTTTAAGTCTATTTTGGACCATTTTTAATCTATTTCAAACCATTTTTAGCTTATTTTGAACCATTTTCAGCCAAATTTGGACCATTTTCAGCCTAATTTAGACTATTTCAAATCTATTTTGGACCATTTTTAGCCCATTTAAGACCATTTTCAGCCTAATTTAGACTATGTTCAGCCTATTTTAGACCATTCCCAACCAAATTTTCAGCCAAAAATCCCCCAATTTTTCAGTCCGACATGCACAATTTCCTTGCCCAATCGCACGGAACCATCTTCGACATGGCAATGCAATACGCCGAATCAGTGGGCATTCAACGTGATCAAGTATCGTATCTCGTATTCGCGCTCGCCGCATTCTATTTGGTTTTCGGTGGTGCCGCCGTCTGCTATGCAATTTGATTGGATTCGGATATCCGACGTATGCCTCTGTTAAGGTACAGTAATCCCCAGCTTTTCGAGGGCAAAAATGGTGTCTCTTTTAGACATTAAAATCGTCAAAATCGAGTCTGGGTTACTGTAGATTGCCATTTCAAGCCAAAGACAAGCCATTTTGAGCCGAAAACTGGTCATTTAGAGGCTGAGGCTTAACATGGCCGAATTCAGCATTTTCAACCTATCTACAGTAATCCCTAATCAAAAATTCGCGATTTTTGGCTTAAAATGACCCTAAAAAAGCTAGTTTTTGACACGAAATTCCGTTATCAAGCGTATGCATCGCGTTAAGGTACAGTAATCCCAACTTTTTAGGTCTTTTTGGGGCTTTTTCGAGGTCAAAATTGGTCATTTCGGACTACAAAAGTGCTGAAAATTGTGAAAAATCGCTTGGAAATGGTCATTTTGGCTCTAAAAAGGCTCTAAAATCGGCAGAAACTCATCAGGATTACTGTAGATAGGGTCAAAAGTGTGATTTTGAGCCGAAAACTGGTCATTTTAAGGCTGAAATTGAAGCTTAACATGACCGAATTCATAATTTTCGACCGTATCTACAGTAATCCTGGACCAAATTTCTAGATTTTTGGCCCAAAATGACTCCTGGGGGGGGGGGGGGTTACTGTAGATCCATTGAAAACGACAAAAATCGGCAATTTTGGACTCGAAATTGACCTAAAAACATCGAAAAGTCACAGAAATCAATCCAGAATTTAATTCCAACCGGTCAGGTACAGTAATCCCTGTGGAAATGACGAAATTCGTATCTACAGTCATCCTAGGCCAATTTTTCTGATTTTTGGCTCAAAATGACCCCTAAATGCTCCATATTGAGCTCAGTACCTCAATTTTGAAGTTTGAGGGCTATTTTAAGCCAAAAATCATGAAATTTGGGTTAGGATTACTGTAGATCGGTCAATTCCATTTTTGACCGTATCTACAGTAATCCTGAACCAAACTTCCTGATTTTTCGCTCAAAATGACTTCTGGGGTTACTGTAGATCCATTGAAAACGACAAAAATCGGCAATTTTGGGCTCGAAATTGACCTAAAAACGTCGAAAATTTACAGAATTCAAGCCAGAACCGTATCTACAGTAATCCTAGTCCAAATTTCACGATTTTTGGCTCAAAATGACCCCCAAAAGCTCCATTTTCAGCCTAACAACCCTCAAGCCATTTTGAAATCGAAATGCACTGTAAAGTCGGTTCTACAGTAATCCTAGCCCAATTTTCTTGATTCTTGGCTTAAAATATCTCAAAATTGCTTGATTTTGAGAGCTCCGGAAATATACAATAATCCTAAATTTTGCGATTTTTGCCTAAAAATGTCATTTTTAACATATCTACAGTAATCCTAGTCCAAATTTTACGATTTTCGGATTAAAATGACTCTTTTGACCTAATCTACAGTACTCCTAATCCAATTTTCTCGATTCTAGGCTCAAAATGACCCAAAAACTCCGAATTTTTCGATTTTTGGCTCAAAAAGACCCGAAGGCTCCAAATGTCACGGTTTTTGGCTCAAACTCACTATATTGACCCTATCTACAGTAATCTTGGGCCAAAATTCACGATTTTTGGCTTAAAATGACTATGAGAACCTGATAATTCTATCAAAACAGCTCAAACTTCATTTCGATCCCAGGATTACTGTATATAGGTCAAAATTACTATTTTTAACATATCTACAGTATTCCTAGACCATTTTGTTTGATTTTTGGCTCAAAATGACTCTTTTGACCCAATCTACAGTAATCCTGATCCAAAAATTTCGATTCTTGACTTAAAATGACTCTTTTGACCCAATCTACAGTAATCCTGATCCAAAAATTTCGATTCTTGACTTAAAATGACTCTTTTGACCCAATCTACAGTAATCCTGATCCAAAAATTTCGATTCTTGACTTAAAATGACTCTTTTGACCCAATCTACAGTAATCCTGATCCAAAAATTTCGATTCTTGACTTAAAATGACTCTTTTGACCCAATCTACAGTAATCCTGATCCAAAAATTTCGATTCTTGACTTAAAATGACTCTTTTGACCCAATCTACAGTAATCCTGATCCAAAAATTTCGATTCTTGACTTAAAATGACTCTTTTGACCCAATCTACAGTAATCCTGATCCAAAAATTTCGATTCTTGACTTAAAATGACTCTTTTGACCCAATCTACAGTAATCCTGATCCAAAAATTTCGATTCTTGACTTAAAATGACTCTTTTGACCCAATCTACAGTAATCCTGATCCAAAAATTTCGATTCTTGACTTAAAATGACTCTTTTGACCCAATCTACAGTAATCCTGATCCAAAAATTTCGATTCTTGACTTAAAATGACTCTTTTGACCCAATCTACAGTAATCCTGATCCAAAAATTTCGATTCTTGACTTAAAATGACGCCAAAACGCTGCATTTTCAGCCTAACAACCCTAAAATTCATCTAGACAGCTAAACTCTCATTTCCAGGCGATCCGCACGAAGGACACTGACGACGACACGGTGTGGCTGATCTACTGGACGTGCTTCGCCGTGCTCTACCTCGTTGACTTTTTCTCGGAGGCGATTCTCTCGTTTTTCCCGTTATATTACATTCTGAAGGCGTGCTTCCTGGTGTATTTGTATCTGCCACAGACGCAAGGGTCCGTCATGTTCTACGAGACGATTGTCGATCCGTTGGTCGTCTTCTTGGACACCAACATTGATAAGTACTATTATAAGAAGAACCAATGAGGATGAGCAATCGGATGTGGGACACCAGGAAGAATCGAATCAGTTGAGCTACACTCTCTCTCTCACTACTCGTCTAAATAAACGACTTTTTTGTACTATTTTCTTTTTTTGTTATTTTAGAGTGATTTTGAGCCAAAAATCAGAAAAATTGGCCTACGATTACTGTAGATACGAATTTCGTCATTTTCACAGGGATTACTGTACCTGACCGGTTGGAATTAAATTCTGGATTGAATCCTGTGACTTTTCGACGTTTTTAGGTCAATTTCGAGTCTAAAATTGCCGATTTTTGTCGTTTTCAATGGATCTACAGTAACCCCCCAGGGGTGATTTTGAGCCAAAATCCGATGAATTTGGCTCAGGATTACTGTAGATACGGTCAAATGAGTCATTTTGAGCCAAAAATTGACGATAAATTTCGACTAGGATTACTGTGGAAAGGGTGGAAAACAACGAAATGTGGAGCTTCTACCGTCAAAAATGACATTTTTGAGCCTTTTTGAGCCGTAAGGCGTAAATTTTGGCTCTGGATTACTGTAGACGAAGCCAAATGAGCCATTTTGAGGCAAAAATCGTATTATTAGGTTCAGGATTACTGTAGACATGGTCAAAAATGCAATTTTTGGCATCATTCTGTGCCAAAAAACCAGAAAATCGGTCCAAGAATACTGTAGATGCTGCTCCAATTTCAAAATAGTAGGGTTTTATGGTCGTTCTAAGCCCAAAAACCATGAAATTTTGGTCCATTGGATTACTGTAGTTGGCTCGAAAATGTTCAAATTTGTCGATTTTTGGCTCAAAGTGCCTCGATAACCACAATTTTATGTTTCAAAATCGCGCTCAAACGACTTGGCAAGCTAGTTCAAGTCCATCTACAGTAATCCCTAGCTCAGTTTTCTCGAATTCCGCTTAAAGTTCGAGGATTACTATACCTGTCTCTCAGGATCAATCTACAGTAATTCTGGCACACAACTATGCTAAAAATGGCCTGTTTTAGCCAGAAAATCGTCAAAAAATGGATTTTGAGCCAAAAATCATGAAATTTGGGTTATTACTGTAGATCGGTCAATTCCATTTTTGACCGTATCTACAGTTTTTGGCTCAAAATGACTTCTGGGGTTACTGTAGATCCATTGAAAACGACAAAAATCGGCAATTTTGGACTCGAAATTGACCTAAAAACGTCGA
>NC_013487.2:15533123-15570377 GCF_000004555.2 Caenorhabditis briggsae | reverse complement strand
TGACCCCCAGAAGCTCCATTTTCTTTTTAACAACCCTCAAGCCATTTTGAAATCTAAATGCACTGTTAAGTCGGTTCTACAGTCATCCCTATCTCAATTTTCTCGATTTCAAGCTCAAAATTTTTTGAAATACTTGACAAGCTGCCTCAACTCCATCTACAGTAATCCTAACTCGAATTTCTCGATTTTTATCTCCTAATCCATCCACAGAGTCTGTAGCTTTTGAAAATGAGCAATAACTTTGAAAACCAGAATTTGGGGGTCAAAATGGCGTTTAGTGGGGTACTGTAGCTTTGAAAATGAGCAATAGGTGTTGGAGAGCTCGAAAATGGGCGATCTACAGTAATCCTAGCTCAACCTTCCTAATTATCGGCATAGTTTGAAGCGAGAGGGATACTGTAGTCTTTGAAATGAGCAATATCCTGAAAATTGACTATTTTAGGTTTAAAATGGGGCCTTGAGACCTGAAAATGAAATGGGAGAGATACTGTAGGTTTTGAAATGAGCAATAGCATCGAAGATCATCATAAATGGGTAGCTACAGTAATCCTAGCTCAATTTCCTCGTTTTGTGGCTCCAAATTCCTCAAAACCCAAGGGGAATCCTGATTTTTAGCTTGAAAATCATCCAAATCCATTGACAACTGGTTGAGGTCCATCTACAGTAATCCTGGTTCAATTTTCTTGATTTCTGGCCTGAAATTCGTTGAAAATTCCGGATTTTTGGGTCGAAACCGCTCTACTGTATCTGAAAAAATCATCGAAATCACTATCTACAGTAATCCTAACTCGAATTTCTCGATTTTTATCTCCTAATCCATCCACAGAGAGTCAGTGACATGGTCCTTTCAGACCTGTCAATGCTGATTTTGGCCATTTTGAGACTCTTTCAGACTAGTCTATTCATATCCATGTTCGGTCACATTTAGGGGATTTTCTGGTCCTTTTCGACTCATCATAGCTCATTTTAAGCCTAATTTAAAAAAAAAATCATATCAGTTGCGTCTTCTCCAATGCCCTCTGATCATTTCAAAAACGAAATAGAGGAGAAGAGAAGAGAGAGAGACTTGATGAGTCACTTCTGTTTTCCCCCCTTCTCCGTTCAACACATGGAGAATTTCGAAATTTCGCAATTTTTCGAAAAATTCCGAATCACCTCTCTCTCTCTCCCCTCCTAATAGCCCTTTGTTCGCGGAAAAGTGCACTACGTCAGTGTCAGAAGACGCCAGCGCCAGCCTGGTAGAGGCTAGAGACATTGAGAGAGAGAGAGACAAAGGGCGCCAGAAGAGACGGCAGAGAGTGACCTCGCTGGCGCCAGGTGACGCTACACAGCCACACCCAGCTAGGCTCCGCCCCCTTTCTTCTAGAACATTCTCTCTCTTGGGTTCGATAGATAACAACCACGCCAGGCAGTCAGTCAGTCGTCTCATTCCCCCATCTCCTCTCCGGTTGTGTGTGTATGTGTGTGTGTTGAAAAATCACAATTTGCATCATTCTGAGATGACGTCATCAGGGTGATGATATGGTAGCCCTTCTGATCGAATTCTGGCCTCAAAATCGTTTATTTTCAGCCATTTTTAGCCTAAAATATAGCTGTTTTCAAGCTAAATCAGCTAGAAAATGGTTTGAGCCGCTGCTAAGCTGATTCTAGCTTTGAAATGGTCGCATTCCAATCATTTCTAGCTCAAAATCTAGCTATATTCTAGCCAAATTGAAGGCTCCTAGGCCTATTTTAAGCCAATTTGAGCGATTTTTGGATTGAAATTGCTTGATTTTCAGCCATTATTCACTTCCTATATATTCCTATTATTCCCTATTTCTACTCCAATATTTTCGGCAATTTTTGTACTCATGTAAGGTGACAAAGATAGCAAATTTGACCGTATCCACGTCAATTATCATGCATCTTCATCAGTGCAAGAATGGCCTTTTTTGGACATATTCTGGCAGGTTTGAATAGATTTTAAGCTAAAAATCAAGAAAATCGACCTAGGATTACTGTAGATAGTGATTTCGATGCATTTTTCAGATACAGTAGAGTGGTTTCGACCCAAAAATCCGGAATTTTTAACGAATTTCAGGCCAGAAATCAAGAAAATTGAACCAGGATTACTGTAGATGGACCTCAACCAGTTGTCAATGGATTTGGATGATTTTCAAGCTAAAAATCAGGATTCCCCTTGGGTTTTGAGGAATTTGGAGCCACAAAACGAGGAAATTGAGCTAGGATTACTGTAGCTACCCCTTTATGATGATCTTCGATGCTATTGCTCATTTCAAAACCTACAGTATTCCTCCCATTTCATTTTCAGGTCTCAAGGCCCCATTTTAAACCTAAAATAGTCAATTTTCAGGATATTGCTCATTTCAAAGACTACAGTATCCCTCTCGCTTCAAACTATGCCGAAAATTAGGAAGGTTGATCTAGGATTACTGTAGATCGCCCATTTTCGAGCTCTCCAACACCTATTGCTCATTTTCAAAGCTACAGTACCCCACTAAACGCCATTTTGACCCCCAAATTCTGGTTTTCAAAGTTATTGCTCATTTTCAAAAGCTACAGTAACCCTTTTAACTGAGCAAATTGCTCATTCTTAATTCCAAAACTACCGTACCCCCTGATAATAGCCTTAAATAAGTTAAAATAATCCGAAATCGCCCATTTTCAAGCTTTAGAACCTCCTAAACCCCTAGTTTTCGACCCATTGCTCATTCTTAAAGCTACAGTACCCCTTCTAATCGCCCAAACCCGTTTAAAGTCACAAAAATGGCTTGTTTCTGGCTATTGCTCGTTCTCAAAGCTACAGTATCCCTTTAACAAAATTTCAAGCATTTTTTGAGCTCTCCAATCCTCATTGCTCATTTTCCAAGCTACAGTATCCCAACACACCCGTTTAAAGGCTCTCGAACTCTATTTTAATCCTCCAATGGTGGATTTTAAGGTTATTGCTCATTTTCAAAGTTACAGTATGCCTTCTAATCGCCCCAACCCCTTTATAATCCCAAAAAAAAGCTTGTTTCTGGGTATTGCTCATTCTCAAAGCTACAGTACCCTACCAAATCCCATTTCTCGGACTCTCCAACCCCCCCCCCCCATTGCTCATTCTTAAAGCTACAGTACCCCCCTTTAGCCAAATTTTGTGCATTTCTAAGGCTGCCCA
Organism: Caenorhabditis briggsae; assembly: GCF_000004555.2. Classification (NCBI taxonomy): domain Eukaryota; kingdom Metazoa; phylum Nematoda; class Chromadorea; order Rhabditida; family Rhabditidae; genus Caenorhabditis; species Caenorhabditis briggsae. The sequence continues at coordinate 15,567,217 of NC_013487.2, read as the reverse complement.
GCCCCATTATTGCTCATTTTTCAAGCTTTAAAGCTACAGTACCCCCCAATCCACCTACCTCTCCCCCACAGGCGCATTCAAGTACGCTCCAATGAGAATCGCCATCGTGAAGTCGTTATCACCCATCGAGTATTGCTCATAGCACTTGATCAATTGCTCATAGAACGGCATGAAGGCATCCAGTCCAGCCAATTTCTGGCTCATTCGAATATTGATTTTTCCGGCGATCGCCTGCACCAAGACATAGTCTTCCAGAAGTTTCCGAGTCGCCTTTTTGATGACGTCATCTGCCAGAATCTCGGGTCCAATCAAGAAGAGCTCCGCGAGATGGATATAGAAGTCGTTGGGCTCGGCGAACGCGAAGAACGCCGATCTACGCTCCGCCCACAGCATATAGGTCCACAGAATCGATAGTCGACAGATCTCCACGTCATCCTGGGACACGTGGCCTTGTCGTCGTTCTACAGTATCCAGCACGCGGCGGATGGGGATCAGGGACCAGCATTGGTCTAGGATTGGGTTCACGCCCTTCCCGAACTCATAGATGACCTGATGGCCGTCGGAATGCTCTTCCAGATAGAGCCGCTTGATTTCGTCGATTTGCGAGCGAGCCAGCTCCAGGAGAGCATCCGAGGGGCTGAAAATCGATTCAGATAGGTTGAAAGCACCGAAATTCGGCTGAAAATCGTGAAAAATAGCTTAAAACAGCCCAAAATAGGCCAAAAATGAGTCTGAAAATTGACTTTTTTTTTAGCTTTTCCGCGATTGCTCATCTTTAATTTTCGAATTTCAAAACTACCGTACTCCTAAACATGGCTCAAAATAGCTTAAAATATGCCTGAAACGCGCAAATTTGATTTAAAATCGTCCAAAAAATCAACTAGAAATGATCTGGCATAGCTTTAAAGCGATTGCTCAGTCTTAAAACTACAGTACCCCTCCAGAAGAGCGTCGGAGGGGCTGAAAATTGGGCTGAAATCGGTCGAAAATGACTGGAAATTGACATTTTTTAGCTTTTCCGTGATTGCTCATGCTTAATTTCCGAATTTCAAAACTACCGTATCCCTAAAATGGCTTAAAACCCCTGAATTTGAGTGAAAATCGCTTTGAAATCGGCTGAAAATTGCTGAAAATCGGTCAAAAAAGAGCCTAAATGATCTAAAAATGGCTCAAAATGATGATTTTTGAGTTTTTTCGCGATTGCTCATCCTTAATTTCCAAATTTCAAAACTACCGTACCCTTAAAACTAGCTCAACATAGCTTAAAAATGGCTGAAATCGCCGCAAATTGGCTGAAAATGGACTAAAAATCAGCTAGAATCGCTCAAAATCCCCAATTTTTCAGCGATTGCTCATCCTTAATTTCAAACTACCGTAACTAGCTAGCACCAGTAGAGCGTCGGAGGGGCTGAAAATAGGACCTTTAGGGTGGTAAATAGGTTGAAAATAGCTGAAAATCGGTCAAAAAAGAGCCGAAAATGTCCAAAAATGGCTCAAAATGATGATTTTCCGAATTTCAAAACTACCGTACCCCAAAGAATGGCTCAAAAACCTTAAATTTGACTGAAAATCGCTTTACAATAGCTTAAAATGGCTGAAAATAGGTCAAAAATGAGTCTAAATGGTTTAAAAATGGTTAAAAATGGTCATTTTCGCGCTTTTTCGCGATTGCTCATCCTAAATTTCTCAATTTCAAAACTACCGTACTCCTAAAAATATCTAAAGTCGCCACGAATTGGCTGAAAATGGACTAGAAATCAGCTAGAATCGCTCAACAACCTCTTTTAACTCCCAATTGCTCATCCTTAACTTCGAAAAACTACAGTATCCCAGCCCAAAAATGCGTCTAAATGGCTTTAAAGTGGTCCAAAATCAGCCTAAATGGTCCAAAAGTGAGCTTAAATGAACTGAAAATTGGCTGAAAATGACTATTTTAAGCCCTAAAAAGCTCTCTTAAAACCTTATTTTTCAGATATTGCTCATCATTAATTTCAATGCTACCGTACTCCTATGGCCCAAATACCCTCAAAATGAGCTCTGAATAGCTCAAAAATGCCCAATTTTTCGCCCTAAAACCCCCAAAAGTTCATTTTTCAACGATTGCTCAGCCTTAATATCTCCAACTACCGTACCCCTCTGCATCCAATTTGAATTTGCAATTATCGAACAGCTTCACCGCGTTTCTCTGCTGCCGTTGAGCCAAATTTCGACTGAATTTCGCTGTCAAATCCAGCTGGATGGCGTCCTGCAAAAATCGATAAAATGGGGTCAAGAAAGGGGGGCGTGGCTTAGGAAGCAGGCCACGCCCACTTATTAAAAATAGGTATTTTTTTTAAATCTCCGCCCACTTCTCTCGAATTCTGCATTGGTTCAAAAAGTGGGCGTGGCTTATTTTCTAGGCTCCACCCACATTTTTCTAGGGCTTTTGGTGTCAAAGGGAAAGTGGGCGGAGCTTAGAGAATCAAGTCACGCCCACTTTTTCAAATTGACATTTTTAAGCTCCGCCCATTTCTCTTAATTTCCGCATTCTGATATTGGTGTAAAAAAGGGGGCGTGGTCTATCTCCTAAAGCTCCGCCCACTTTTTTTTTTGGATTTTCGAATTTTGGCCAAAAAGTGGGCGTGGCTACGAACAATTCTTAGGCTCCGCCCACTTTTCTAAATTTCCGAAGCCCCAAAACCAGATCGAAAAGTGGGCATGGCTTATGTTTTCTAAACTCCGCCCCCTTTTTTCGAGGGTCCAAAATCTCTAGGCTCCGCCCACTTTCGAAAAAAAATGCGAGGAGATTTTTTCTGAACTCCGCCCACTTTTCAAAAATTTTGGTGGTCTCAAAAAAGTGGGCGTGGCTTAGAAAGCATAAGCCACGCCCATTTTCTATGAAAACTTGATTAGTTCAGGTCCAATTCTTCGGATTTTCAAATTTCCCAAAAATGTGGGCTTGGCTTAGCCACGCCCACTTAGGCCCCGCCCCTACCTACCGTAGCCAGCCGATTGTATTTCTCTTGGTCCTCTTGCCCCGCCCACTCGTCCAGCACCTCCAGCTCGTTCATCATCTCCTCGACGTTCTTCGTAATAGGCTCCGCCCCCTTTTCCAAAGGCTTGTCCCTGTCGTCAGCTGTCTGTGGAAGCTCCGCCCCTTTTCCCGTCGTCGTCTGGGGAAGCTCCGCCCCTTTCTGGATAGGCTCCGCCCCTTTTTTGAGCCTCTGCGCCTTGAATTTGCTGATTTTGGGGGCGTGGCCTGGGGGATTTTCCGCTTTTTTGGCTCCTCGATTCTTCAAAAATTCCAAAATCTGGGGATCAAATCGCTCCTTGATTTCAGCCATCAAATTATCGATTTTTTGGGGATCCAGGGATTTCAGATATTGCTCATTTTCAGCGCGGAAATCTGGATTTTTGGGATTTTCAGCCAAATTTTCAGCCAAAAAGTCCGATTTTTCGTCTAGATTTTCAGCCAAATCGCCATGAATTCGATCGAATTCCTGGGCAAAGAAGCTCCGCCCACTTTGATCCAGGCTCCGCCCACTTTTGAAGTACGCCGAGAGATCCAAGGGTTCCGGGAAGCCGTCGTCTTTGGAATATTCGAAATTTGAATTTTCCGCAAAATTTGAATTTCCCGCCAAATCCAAAAAATGCTCCTGGATCGGAAAAAGGACGCCTTTTGCAGTCTGATCGTCGTCCAAATCGATTTGAAAGCGGGCGGACCCATTTTTATCGATTTTCGGCGCCAAATTTGAATTTCCAGGTGTTTCTGATGGATTTTCAGCCTTTTTAAGCTCATTTTCAGCCATTTTAGTCCTCTTTTTCATCCGATGCACTTCGACAGACGGTTTTTGAGCGATTTTCGACCATTCCTCTTGCATTTGCTGTAGGTCATCGTCGGTTTCAGACGCCGTTGGACGTTTTATGGAGAATTCGGACATTTTCTGGAACAAAATTAAAAAATGTTGAAAAAAAAATTTTTTCAAAAAAAAAAAAATTTTTTTTTCTTAATTTTTGCAAAATTCAAAATTTTCAGCTCCCATTCTCTATTTTTGATGAAATTCATGCTGAAAATCGAATTTTCCACGAAAAACCGCCCTAAAACCAATTTTCCGGCGCTTTCGGGTTACTGTAGCTTGGATTCTGTGCAAACACCGAACCTTACGACAAAATGCACAAATTGCTCAAAATAGGTGGTTCTAGGAATGGAAAAGCGCGGGAAATTCGAATTTTGATATTAAACTTGTCTAGGATTGATGGATTTTCGAAAAAATGAGAAATTTTGAAATTTCGAAAAAAATTTTTTTTTGAAATTTTTATTTTTATTTTCAGCAACATTTTCAGCTCGAATTCTCAATTTCCTACAAAAATCATGCTGAAAATCGAATTTCCGACGAAATTCCACCCTAAAACCAATTTTTCCGGCGTTTTCGGGTTACTGTAGCGCCGATTCTGTGCAAACACCGAACCTTACGACAAAATGCACAAATTGCTCAAAAATGGTTGTTCCAGGGGTAAAAAAGCGCGGGAAATTCGAATTTCGTGCTGAAAAATGTCTCCACGACCAAAGAATAGTGAAAAAAATCGCGATAAAAATTGGTTCCAAAACCAAAAAATCTGAAATTTCAGACATGAAAAAAAAGGGGGAAAATCGATATTTTTATTATCGAAAAATATAGAAGAATAACAGCAAAAAAAGAGGAAACAATAAGAAATCTAAAATCTAGAGAGAACAATGACTGAAAATAGGCCGAAAATCATAATTTTTGAGTCTGGAAATCGCTGAAAAATCGATTTTTCATACATTTTCAGCCAAAAATCCCAATTTTCTAGCCTTTCTAGCTCGAAAATATCGATTTTCTAACCATTTTCAGCCAAAAAATGACGATTTTCAACATGGAAACCTCGATTTTCAGCCATTTTCAGCCACAAAAATCGATTTTCAGCTACTCCAAAAACCCAAATCTCGCCGCCTTCTTATAGTCGGTGCCAGGTACAGTACTCCAGAACTCCTCTCGTGTCACCCATTGAAAGTCGCTAACGTCTTCTGGATTCACCGAAAACGATTCTGATGATGATGACGTCGTCGTCGTCGATGGGGCTAGATTCGCCGTGTAGAAGAAGATCTTGGCTCCAGAAGCGCCCGTTTTCTGGGCAATCGGCTTGGGATATCTGGAAATATCGAAGAATTGGCTGAAAATTGGCTTAAAATGTTCCAAATTGGCTGAAAATTGGCTTAAAATGGTCCAAATTGACTGAAAATTGGCTTAAAATGGTCCAAAATTGGTCTAAAATCACTTAAAATGGCTCTAAATTCGCTAAAAATCCGTCATAAATGCTCCAAAATGGTTGAAAATCGACATTTCAGGGCAAATTTCTCGATTTTTAACACATTTTAAAAATTTTCAGCCAATTTTTTTCAGACCCCAATTCACAGCTGAGTGGCTTGAAATAGCTCTAAAATAGGCCTAAAATCTGTCAAAAATGGCATAAAATCAGTGAGAATCGCCAATTTTTCAAATTTTCAGCATTTTTCAAAATTTTCAGCCCTTAAATCACAGCTAAATGACTCTGAATAGCGCTTAAAAATTGTTTAAAATGGCTTAAAACGACTGAAAATCGGTCGAAATCAGCCATTTTTGGACCAATTTTTGGATTTTCAGCATATTTTCAGCACTTAAATCGCTGCTGAGCAGCTCAAAAATGATCTAAAATCGCCCAAAATCGCTCAAATCTGGCTAAAAATAATGCATTTTCAGCCAAAAATCGGCAACATTTTCAGCCAATTTCCATTGATTTTCAGCATATTTTAAGACACTTACCTATGCGTAAACACTCCGAATGGTGCATTTCCACTGATATCCACACTCAAGTCCGCGCTGCCCGACAGCTCGCCAATGCATCGTTCGGCTGTCTGAAAATTTGGATAGTTTTGGCTGAAAATTGATAGGAAACGCTCAAAAATGGCTTAAAATGACCCAAAATTCGTTAAAATTGCTGAAAATGGCTGATAATAGCTCTGAAACAGCTGGTAATCGGGTCTGAAATTACCGAAAATTTGATTTTCAGCGAATTTTTGGAAGATTTCCATCATTAAATCTTTGATTTTCAGCCATTTTCAGCCATTTTCAGTCATTTTTAGCTTAAAATTGCTCAATTTTCGCGATTTTTAGAGCATTTTCTGCTCATTTTTAGGGTTTTTTCAACTCATTTTCATATTATTTTAGGGGTTTTTGGCTCAAAATTCGTCAATTTTCATGATTTTAAGAGCATTTTCAGTCATTTTTAGCCTATTTTCATAACTTTAAGCTGATTTTTCAGCTATTTTTCAGTTTCAGTGATTTCTAGCTCGAAATCCCTCAATTTTAGTGATTTTTAGCGCATTTTTAGCTCATTTTCATGATTTTCAGTCTATTTTCATGGTTTTCAGAGCATTTTTCAGAAATTTTTAGTGACTTTCTGCTTAAAATTCCACAATTTTCCTGTTTTTTTGAGCGTTTTCAGGGTTTTTTGGCTCATTTTCAGCCGATTTCCAGCTATTTTCAGTCATTTTTGGCTTAAAATCCATCAATGTACATGATTTTTCGACGTTTTTGGCTCATTTTTATGGTTTTTTTGGCTCGTCTTTAACCAATTTCTAGCTCATTTTCAGTCATTTTCAGCTGAAAATTCATGACTTTTAATGATTTTTAGAGCATTTTTAGCTTAAAATTCTTCAATTTTCATCATTTTTAGGTGTTTTCAGCTTATTTTCAGCCTATTCGCACGATTTTTAGAGCATTTTTCGGCTATTTTCAGTTATTTCTAGCTCAAAACCACTCAGTTTCAGTCAATTTTCAGCCACAAACCTGTCTCAACGTCTCGCCCTCCCGATGCTTCATCTGCGGCAAGATCCACGGGCTACTGTACTCGGCTCCGCCTCCCATTTTCTGCTTCACAATCAACACCAGCTTCCTCTCCAACGCTCTATCGACACTTTTCAGATTTTCAGCCGCATTTTCAGCCAAAACATTGGCGCCAAATTTGAATTTCTGGTCCAAATCCGCCGCCGCTTTCGACCAATCGTCCTCTTTTTGAGCATTCGTCACGCCGATCTCCTCGTCCAGTTCGGAGAGCTCTTTTCCCTCGCGCAGCAGTTGTTCACGACGGGCGACCATTCTGAAAATAAGCGGGAAATTTGCCTGAAAATGGTCAAAAAATGGCTTAAAATAGCTCTAAAATAAATCAAAACAGCTGAAATTTGGCTAAAAATGGCTGAAAATTGGTTTAAAATATCAGAAATTTGGCTGAAAATGGTCCAAAAATGGCTTAAAATAGCTCTAAAATAAATCAAAACAGCTGAAATTTGGCTAAAAATGGCTGAAAATTGGTTCAAAATATCAGAAATTTGGCTGAAAATAGCTAAAAATAAGCTTAAAATGGTCCGAAAATGACTAAAACTAGCCGAAAATGACTGAAAATTGGCTAGAAATGGCTTAAAATATCAGAAATTTGGCTGAAAATAGGCTATAAATGATCAAAAATGACTAAAAATCGGTCAATTAGTCATTTTTAGCCTATTATTTTGAATTTTTTTTTGATTTTCAGCATATTTTCAAACCCTAAATCACAGCTAAATGGTTAAAAGAAAGCGTTGAATGGCTGTGAATTGGCTGAAAATAGCCCAAAAATAGCTAAAAATCGTCTGAAAATCGTTCAAAATTGGCCGAAATTGCTCAAAATGACTCAAAAAAGGCAAACAAAAGAGCCTAAATTTGGCAAAAAATGGTCAAAAATCGCCAAAAATAGCTCAAAACAGGCCAAAAAAGACCGGAAAACGCTGAAATTCCAGTTGATAACTCGAAAAATTGACTTCGAATAGGCTTAAAATTATGGAAATTCAGTAAAAAATCGCCATTTTGGCTCGTTTTGGCACAATTTTCAGCTATTTTTAAGTCATTTTTAGCCATTTTTCGGTCATTTTCAGCTATTTTTGGGTCATTTTCAGCTATTTTTGGGTCATTTTCAGCCATTTTCAGCCCAAAAACCTACTTCAAGTCCTGTTTCGTCTTGAGCTCATAGTTACAGAGCAGACTCTTCTCCTCCTCCTCTTGCTTCTGTAATTTCTGGAACCGCTCCTCGATTTCCGACATTTTTGGCGCGATTATTGGCGGTCGCGATAGGATTACGGACGCGAAAATGTCCCATTTTTGAGCTGTCGGGGTTACTGTAGCTGACGAGGCGAAGCGACGGGAGAGAGTGGAAATTAGCATCTTTTTGAGCTGAAAATTGGTTAAAATCGATAAAAATCAGCAATAAATGACCTAAAACATGGAAAATAGCATTTTTTCTGAAAAAAAAGTTGGGTTAAAATCAAGAAAAAGGGTCAAAAAAGACCTTAAAACTACAAAAAAGGACCTAAAATGTGAAAAAATAGCTTAAAATCATGAAAACCATCAAAAAAATATGAAAAAATCGGCTAAAAATGACCGATAAATAAAAAAAATGGTTAAAAATGGGGGTAAAAACGCCATAAAAATTCATTTATTTGATATGAAAAAAGGGTGAAAAAAGCTCTAAAATAGTCGACATCTATATGAGAAATGGGACAAAAAATGCTGAAAAAAAACGGGGATTTTTAAGGAGAAAAATGAGCAAAATTGAAAATCAGTGAAATTAGGTGAAAAATGGCTGAAAATCGCTGAAAAATAGCTGAAAATGACTCAAAAATGGCTAAAAATGACCCAAAAATAGCTGAAAATGACCCAAAAATGGCTAAAAATGACCCAAAAATAGCTAAAAATCGCTGAAATCTAGTCATTTTCAGCCATTTTCGGGTCATTCAGAGACATTTTCAGAGCTACGGTAGATTTTAAGAATGAGCAATTACAGAAAAATGAGGCTTTAGAGCTTAAAAACGGTCATTTTCAGCCATTTTGAACTATTTTAAGCCTATTTTAGCCTATTTTAAGCCGAATTCGGACTGTTTTGGATCATTTTAAGCTTGCTTAGGTCCATTTTAAGCTCATTTTAAGCTATTCTTGAACTATTGTAAGCTTTAAAATGATACCAAAATTGCTAAAAATCGCCAAAAATGGATTTTCAGCCTATTTTAAGCTTATTTTAAGCCAAAATTCGGGCAATTTTAAGTCATTTTTAATCTTTTCCGGGTTATTTAAATCCAAATCTGGCCTATTTAGAGCCTTTTAAAGCCTATTTTATGCCAAATTCATGCGAATTTAGCTCATTTTAAGCCAAATTCGGCCAATTTACAGCCTTTTTGAGCCAATTTCGGACTATTCTGGCTCATTTTAAGCCTAATTTAAGCCCATTTTCAGCCATTTTCAGCTCATTTTCCCTCAGTTTTCCCCCTCTAAACCTCCCGAAATCTCTATTCCCCCTTATAAACGGGCTCCCGCTTCTCGGCGAACGCCTTCATTCCCTCCTGTCGATCCTTCGTCGGGATGATTTGTGCATAGCACTGTTGCTCCACACTCAGCGCACTTGTGATATCAGTCTGTGATCCCAAATTGATCGCCAACTTCGCCAATTTCACAGCAATCGGTCCTCGGGGAAGGATCTGAAACGTTGAGCTAGAATATCTCGGTTACTGTAGAAGATATCAGAAAGTGATAAACTGATAAAACATTACTGATAAGGTGATAAGCATTTTATCAGTTGACCACCTTTTGATATCTCTTACAGTAACCGAGATAAATTGCCTACAAGTTAAGAGCCGGATACTGTAGATCAGACTAAACCCCCTTCTAACTTTGAACCCCCATATCTCGGTTACTGTAGAAGATATGAAAAAGTGGTCAACTGATAAAGAACTTCTCATATTATGATAAACATTTTATCAGTTGACAACTTCCTGATATCGCTTACAGTGACCGAGATAAACTGGCTCAAGGTTAAAGGAGCAGGACGCTCTTACGCAACCAACTTATCTATAACTTTGAGCCCCCTTATCTCGGTTACTGTAAGCGATATCAGAAAGTGATAAACTGATAAAATGCTTATCATCTTATCAGTACTATTTTATCAGTTGACAACTTCCTGATATCTCTTACAGTAACCGAGATAAACTGGCTCAAGGTTGAAAGTTAATCAAAATTTGCCAAAAATGATACCTTTCTGGCGATATCGATTGATTTATCGATTGGATTCGATGCGACACAGTGATTGACGACGCCCAGCTTCTCTGCTTCGGATCCATCGAAAACCGCCGCCGTGTAGATCAATTCCTTGGCTTTGGCCACGCCCACAATTCGATACAGACGCTGGGAACCACCGGCGCCTGGGATCAGTGCCCATTTCGTTTCGACGAGGCCCATTTTGGATTTTTGAGCTGAAAATTGGGAGAAATTTGGGGTTTTGGACCATTTTGAGCTCAAAAATCGGCTGAAAATGCTGGAAAAGTCGATTTTTAGACCAAGAAATGCCAAAAATCATCAATTTCGGATCATTTTAAGCTTGAAACTAGGCTAAAAATGTCAGAAATCGGCAATTTTAAACGATTTCAAGCTCAAAAATAGGCTAAAAATGCTGAAAATTCAGATTTTTAAGCTAAAAATCGTCAATTTTAAGCTCTAAAATGGGCTGAAAATGCTAAAAATAAGGAATTCTGAGCCAAAAAATGCCAAAAATCATCAATTTTGGCTTATTTTAAGCATAAAAATCGGCTGAAAATGCTGGAAATTTGGAATTTTTAGACCAAAAAATGCCAGAAATTGTCGATTTCAGATCATTTTAAGCTCAAAAATGGGCTGAAAATTGTTTAAATTGAGCAATTTTGAGCTAAAAATGGGCTGAAAATCATGAAAATTGAGGGATTTTGAATCAAAAACGTCTAGAAATCATTGAAATTGACAAATTTTAGGCTAAAAATGACTGAAAATGGTCTAAAAATGCAAAAAAAATAGGAATTTTTAGACCAAAAAATATCGAAAATCGTCAATTTTGGACGATTTCAAGCTCAAAAATCGGCTAAAAATGTTGAAAATTCAGATTTTTGAGCTAAAAATCGTCAATTTTAAGCTTTAAAACTGGCTGAAAAAGCTAAAAATAAGGAATTCTGAGCCAAAAATGACAAAAATCGTCAATTTTGGACGATTTTAAGCCCAAAAATAGGCTGAAAATGTCGATTTTTAGACAGAAAAATGTCAAAAATCGGCAATTTTTGGTAATTTTTAGCGATTTTTAGCTGATTTTAAGGCATTTTTTATCGAAAAAATTCCAATTTTTGAGCATTTTCGGGTCATTTTAAAGCCAAAAATCGCCGTTTTTAGACAATTTTAAGCCAATTTTAGTCAATTTCAGCCAAATTTTGGGCATTTTTTGACAATTTTTAAGCTCCAATTGTGCCAAAAACCTGATTTTTGGATCATTTTTTGCTGGGGAACTCGATTTTTGAGCATTTCTGGGGTCATTTTGATCCTCAAAATCACCAAAAATCACATTTTCGTCCTCAAAACTCACAAGCCACACGAATATCGCACGCGAGTGCCAACTCCAGCCCTCCTCCAAGTGCAAATCCATCAATAGCGGCGATGACGGGTTGTGGAAGACGTTCCACCTGGAAATGAGCGTTTTTAGGCTGAAAATCGGGTTAAAATGGCTGAAAATGACCTATCTTGGGTCAAAAATGGCCAAAATTGACCAAATTTGGAGGGAAAGAGGTCAAAATAGCTCAATTTTCAAGGTTTTTGGCTCAAAAAATGTGATTTATTTTTGCAATTTTTTCGATTTTTAAGGTCAAATTACATCGGTAAACGAGTCTCTCAACCCGTTAACAAATTTGGTGGCCTCCTGCTGGCTCATCGTCTTGCGCTCTTTCAAATCCGCTCCACTGCAGAACACATTCTCGCACTTCGAGTTCAAAATCACCACCCGCGTCTTTGGATCGTATTTGATCTCCTCCAGCACTTCGCGGAACTGAAAAATCGCTTTTTTTTTAGCCCAAAAACCAAAAAATCCCAAAAAATTTGGTTACCTGAGCCATGAAAACCTTTCCCAACGAGTTTTTCTTCTCCGGACGGTTCATATTGACGATTGTGATGCCTGGAAACCTCTAAATTCGAATTTCCCGCGTTTTTCTACCCCTTACCCTCATCTTTCCCCGTTAATCTCTCCAGGAAAACCTCATTTTTCGGGTCCGAAGTTGTGCTGTATGCCAGAGGGCGGAGAGCCAGGGAGCGGAAGTTTAGGAGCAGTTTTTGGGTTAACATATCACTTAAAATTCGATTTTTGAGCAAAAAACTGGAAAAAACGAGAAAAATCGGCTGAAAATAACCTAGAAAATCGGAAAAATCCGAAAAAATAGAATATTTTCTCTTGTCCGAGAGAAGTACACGAGGAGTGCGCCAGAGCGCACTTGCATTGTTTCCACTTTTTTATTTTATTTTTCACCTATCTTCCTTCATTTTTTCTGGTTTTTTCTCAAATTTCAGCGTTTTCCTTAATTTTCAACTTAAATTATTGAATTTTTAGGTAATGACATCACTAAACACCATGCTAAGCAGAGTTTTAGTGCAAAATTCGAGGAAAAATGTGCTGAAAAGGTTTGTGGGTCATTTTCATCCGTTTTTGTTGGTTTTTGGTTTAGAAAAATGGGTTTTCCAGCGTTTTTCTCACTCCAAACCAATTTCGGGCATTCTCCAAGACGATTTGCGCCCTGGAACTTCAAAAATCGCCACCAACCCCCAAGAAACAGGAGAATGCCCTACAGCGGTCGATTTTGGAGGAGGTTTTGGTCCATGAGAAGCAAAAACCGACTACTTTCACCGGAAAAGTGGCTGAAAAGGCGTCAAACACGTTTATGTACACTGCTGTGGTCGCTGGCGTCGGTCTGATTGGCGCTTTTATCTATGTGCTTGCCGGAGAGTTCTTCGCCCAAGATTCCCCACAAACTATCTTCAATAAGTGAGTTTTTGCAGTATTTTTGGTCATTTTAAGCTCAAAAATCATTCTAAAATCGCGATTTTCAGCCTGGAGTTGGTCTAGGAGGGTCAGACAGCCTATTTTCGCTTTTCAAGCTCCGCCTCCAAATTTTGGCCAGATTTCAGCCATTTAGGCTCATTTTGGTGGACTTTCAGTGCTAAAATTGAACTTCTCGCGATATTTTACTTCTAAAACGCCTAAAAAAGCGATTTGTGCATTTTGTCGTAAGGTTCGGTGTTTGCACAGAATTCAAGCTACAGTAACCCAGAAGCGCAGGAAAGTCGGTTTTAGGGCAGAAAATTGTAGGAAAGTTGATTTCCAGCATAAATTTGGCAGAAAATCCCTGAAAATTTTGAAAATTTTCAATTTTAGAGAAAAAATCAAAATTTTCAAAAAAAAAATTTGTTTCAGATATTTCACTTTTCCGAATTTCAAAACTTTTCTAGACATTCATTGATACGAAATTCGAATTTCCCGCAGTTTTTTACCCCCAAAACTAGGCACCACAACAAAATTTTCAAAATAGACTTTTCCCAGTTTTTATTGTTGGATTGTATTCTCCTACTTTATAGAAGTCCATTCCCAAAATTTCAGGGAAAAATCTTCATTCAATCCCGAGTTACAGCCCCTTTTATACCAGACCTCAATGTACTGAATTTCTCCTCATTTTTTTGCGGTGCGCAGAAAAGTGGGCGGGGCTTAGCTGCGGCGCGGTTTCATTGTGGCGCTATTCCGAGCGCTGTTTTTTCATCAAAATCGCATCTTGGTTTGTCGGAAAAGCAGTTTTTAGGGTAAAAAAACGAAAAGAATAAGTTTATAACATTCAGACTTCAAAATTTTACTATAATTTATTGATGTTTTGTGCAAACACCGTGGCCCATTGAAAAAAGGAAAAAAAAAACAAAAAAACCCCATGGGAGATGCGAACTTCGGTCTTCAGATCGGTGCGCGCGCCCACTAACCAGTCTGCCACCGCTGCACTTCTCTTGGAAGCAATAGATGAGAGTGAGGAAAGGACGACTTTTCATTGCCTGCCGTCTCCTTCCGGTGTTGCCTCTTTCCTATTTTTTACAAGTTGTTCCATGATAGATAAGGAAACAGACGTATAACACATTAAGGGCGTCGATAGAATTTTTTAATTATAATTGCTCTTAGTGGCAAATTTTGCGTAGAATCTTATGGTGAAAAGAAAATCGGTGGCGCTCACCTGTGTCACCTTCAAAACTTCCAAAAACTGAAAATTTTGAAAGTTTGGAATTTTCGGATGAGTATCAAAACTACTTAGAGGTATTCAATCTTTCTGAAAATTGGCAGAAGTATACACAAGACTTAGTTTTACCATAATATGCAAAAAAAAATTGGGGTCATCGCTGAAATTTTTTATTTATTTTAGCTGGAACTTTGGCTGAAAATTGTGAAACAAGGGCGTCGTTAGAATTTTGATTTTATTTCAAAATCCAATCCCCCAGTTCAAAAACTATCAGAATCCATTAAAAAATCTAATGGCGCGAACTTCCATCCAACACTTTTAGTCCACTTTGTCAGTCCCACTTCTATTTTTCGAAGTTTTCGAATCAAAATAATAAAGTTATCGAAGAACTGATAATTTCATTGGATTCAGCGTAGTCGATTACATAGGGACAAGTTCTCACCAAAAAAATAATGGGTTTCTAACGCCCGGTACAAGCCTTCAAAGATGGATTTCTGAAAAGGGGAGAAAAATTTGGTCGCCCCGCCCCCTTTCATTGCGGTGCCTACCCAAAACTCCTTTTTTTGAGCGATTCTTGCATTTTGTCGTCAAGTGTGGTGTTTGCACAGAATCGGCGCTACAGTAACCCAGAAACGCGGGAAAACCGATTTTAGGGTAGAAAAACATGGGAAATTCGATTCTTAGCATGAAATTGGCTGAAAATATCTGGAAATTTCAAAAAATTCGAATTTTGATCAGAAATTTTTTGAAAAATTAAACAACTTTGACAAAAAAATTTTTTTTGAAAATTTTCAAAAGTTCATTTTCAAGTATTTTTAGCTGTTCTAAGTGAATTTAAGCCCTTTTAAAGCGATTTTCAGCCTCCGAAACCCCTTAAAACACATTTATTCCAGAGCTCTCGCGCTGGTCCGCGAGGACGGTCGTTGTCAGGACATTTTCGGTGCCTCTATCGCAGGATTCGGCGAGGAGACGTCCCGGGGACGTCGTCGCCACGTGGCACATCACAAGTACGAAAAAGATGGAATGCAAAGAATTCGAGTGCTTTTCCATGTGAAAGGAGACCGGGATGAAGGCATTGCTCAGGCGGAAATGGAGCAACGGGATGGTGATTGGGAGTGGCGATTCCTGTATGTGGAGAACAAGCGGCGACCCAAAACCACCCATGTGCTGATTGATAATCGATAAATTATTGATTTTCTGGAAAAAATTTTTTTTTTTCGAAAAATTCCCCTTTTTACCTTTTCCCCTGTTTTTGGGTCTTTTTAATGTTAAAATTCCCTTTTAAATCGATTTTTTCACCCTGAACATTGCTTTTTCAGGTTTTTCATTGGTTTTTTTCATTAAAATTGATTTTTCCCCGAGTATACCCTTTTTCCCCCCTCAAATTGCAGGTTTTTCTGGTTTTTCTAGGTTTAAATAGCACAAGTAAATAGATTTGATTGATTTCTCATCGAAAATACGAGAAAAGTTGACCTAAAACGCTGAAAATAAAGCGAAAAAACGCTAAAGGTCGATATTTTAGCTCATGGCCTAGAACACCCAATCCCGTGTACTCCTCGAGGACAAGAGGATTTTTTATTGACTTTTCAGATTTTCAGCAATATGGAAGACGATGGATTCACATTGGTGACAGGGAAGAAGGCCGGAAAACCGGCAAATCGGGCATTTGTGAGATTTTTCGGGATTTTTTAGAAATTTAGAAAAAATTGAGAATTGAAAAAAAAATTTTTTTTTCGATTTTCTTTTGAAAACTTTTTTTCAAATTTTTAGCTATTTCAGACCGATTTTTGCAGATTTTAAAGACGAAAATTGAAATTTCCCGCTATTTTTTACCCCTCGCACGACTTTTTTCAGCGATTTGTGCATTTTGTCGTAAGGTTCGGTGTTTGCACAGAATCGGCGCTACAGTAACCCGAAGCGCGGGAAAAATAGGTTTTAGGGTAGATTTTCATAGGAATTTCGTTTTTGGCAATGAATTTTGGCGGAAAATGAGTGTTTTATCTGAAAATTAAAAAAAAAATAACTCAAAAAGTTGTTTTTTTCAAAATTTCAGTTCAAATTTCTGTTTTTGCCAAGTTTTATTCTTAAAAATCTATTTTTCCATCAAAAACCAGCCTGAAACCCACTTTTTTGCGTCTCTAACTCTCTTTTTTGGTTACTGTGGCGCCGATTTTGTGCAAACACCAAATTTGACGACAAAATGCACAAAAACACGTTTTTAGTTCAAAAAGTCAGTTCCGGGGTAGAAAAACGCGAGAGACTCGAATTTTGTTGTGAAAAATGTCCTTAAACTTCCAAAAGTCCCGAAAATTCGAAGTTTCAAAAACAGAAAATCGATTTTTCCAAAAAACCATCAATCCTAGACAATTTTCATCACAAAATTTGCGTTTCCCACCCAGTTTTACCCCTAGAACAACTAAAATATCAACTTTTTAGCATTTGGTGCATTTTTTCGTCAAATCTGGTGTTTGCACAGAATCGGCGCTACAGTAACCCAAATACCCGAAATTGAGTGTTAGAGACGCAGAAAAAAGGGTGGTAGGGTAGTTTTTGATGGGGAATTCGAATTTGACAATGAATTTCTGCAAAAATCAATATTTGACATGAAAAATCTGGAAAATTTATTTTTCAAAAAAAAAAGTTTTTTGAAAATTTTCAAAAAATTCAATTTTTCCAGAAAAAATCCGCCAACAGCACACACATCCGTGTGGATGGCTCCCTCGCCGACGTCGAAAAATCGATAACGGCCGCGACGGCGGCAATTCAAAAATCGGGTCTTGCCACGTGGCTTCAGAGACAAATCGAGCGGATTCTAGAGGAGAAAAAGGCGGGAAATTCAAACGTTCGAGTCCAAAAAATCGATAAAATCGTCTTGATCGGAAATGGGCACTTCGATTGGTCGGATCAACCGGGCGCCCATCAATTCGCACTTTTTCTCGAAATTTCTCGAATTTTCCACGTAGATTCGGTGGTTTTTCAAGACCCATGCATTTCGGAGCCGGAAAATCGATATTTGGAGCTGAAAAATGTGGAAAATCGCCAAAAAATCGATACGAAAATCGATATTGGCGACGGCGCCGATCAATTATCGATTTTTGTGCTAATCCATGGAGAACACGAGATTTTTAGCGATTTTTTGGAGCATAATTGGCTGAAAATTGCTGAAAATCAAAATTGCGTAGTGATCGGAAACAATTACGGCGGTATCGATTGGCAATTATCGATTTTTCGAAAAAATCACCCGAAAATCGATCAATTTTGGGAGAAATCGAAAATCACGCCGTTTCCGGAAATTTATAAACCCCATAACTCGGCATTCTCTAGTACTGTAATCATGTGTCCCGATTTTGAATAAATTATTGATTTTTTTGTTAATTTTGATACTTTTTGAAATTTTCAGCATAAATAAACGATTTTTGTTAATTTTCAGCAAGAAATTCGAATTCCCCGCGTTTTTTTACCCTTAAAGAAAGGTTTTCTGAGCGATTTGTGCATTTTGTCGTCAAATACGGTGTTTTCCCAAAATCGGCGCTACAGTAACCCAAAAATGACAGTTAGAGACGCAGAACAGTGGGTTTTATGGTAGTTTTTGATGGAGAATTCGAATTTGACGCTCAAAATTGATAAAAAACAAGAAAAGTTCCGGAAAATTTTTTTTCACTTTTTGAGCTCAAAAATAAGCAAAAATTCCCTTTTTTTTGAAAAACCATCGATTCTACACAATCTTCAACACAAAATTCGAATTTTCCATCTATTTTTACCCCTAAAACCACTATTTTTGAGCGATTTGTGCATTTTGTCGTAAGGTTCGGTGTTTAGGTTTGGTGTTTGCACAGAATCGGGGTGAGAGACGCAGAAAAAAGGGTTTGGGAAGTGTTTTTGATGGGGAATTCGAATTTGATGGTATTTTCAATGAAAATCGTTTTAAAAATGAAGAATTCCAGTTTTTTAAAAATAATTTTCGAAAAATCTTGATTTTTTCAAAGAAACATCAGTTTTCAAACGTTTTTATTACAAAATTCGGATTCTCCAGCTATTATTACCTCTAAGACCACTATTTTCGGGCGATTTGTGCATTTTGTCGTAAGGTTCGGTGTTAGGTTTTGTGTTTGCACAGAATCCGCGCTACAGTAACTCAAAAACCCGAAATTGAGTGTTAGAGACGCAGAAAAGTGAGTTCAAGGGTGACATTTTGCGGGGAATTCGATTTTGATAGTGAAATTGGCTGAAAATTGGAGGAATTTAAAAAAAAACTTTTTCAGCCAATTTCATTCTAAGAATCGAATTTCCCATGTTTTTCTACCCTAAAATCGAAAAAAATTTTCCCGCGTTTTTGGGTTACTGTAGCGCCGATTCTGTGCAAACACCACACTTGACGACAAAATGCAAGAATCGCTCAAAAATAGGTGTTTTGGGGGTAAAAAACTGCGGGAAATTCGAATTTTGTATCAATGAATGTCTAGAAAAGTTTTGAAATTCGGAAAAATGAAAAATCTGAAAAAAAATTTTTTTTGAAAATTTTGATTTTTTTCTAAAATTAAAAATTTTCAAAATTTTCAGGGATTTTCTGCCAAATTTATGTTTGAAATCGATTTTCTACAATTTTCTACCCTAAAACCGACTTTCCTGCGCTTCTGGGTTACTGTAGCTTGAATTCTGTGCAAACACAGAACCTTACGACAAAATGCACAAATCGCTGAAAACACTGGTTTCAGGTGTGAAAATTTGCGGAAAATTCGAATTTCGTATCAAAAAGTGTCTAGAAATGTTTTGAAATTCGGAAAATGAACATTAAAAAAAAGGTTTTTTGGAAATTTGATTATTTTTCTTAAAATTTCAGATTTTTCGGAATTTCTATTGATTTTTCGCCAAATTCATGCTTAAAATCAAATTCCCCATCGAAAACTACTTTAAAACCGACTTTCCTGCGCTTCTGGGTTACTGTAGCTTGGATTCTGTGCAAACAACAAACCGAAACACCGAACCTTACGACAAAATGCACAAATCGCTTTTTTAGGCGTTTTAGAAGTAAAATATCGCGAGAAGTTCAATTTTAGCACTGAAAGTCCACCAAAATGAGCCTAAATGGCTGAAATCTGGCCAATATTTGGAGGCGGAGCTTGAAAAGCGAAAATAGACCTCATATTTCTGTCTCTCTCTCACTTTCCCACAGTACCCTCCTCCTCTGTCCACACTATTTCTCCCATGCTCTCTAAATCTCCGTTTCTCTCTCAATTTTCCGTTTTTTTTCTATTCATTCTTATCCATATTCCCGGTCCCCATCACGACAACCATCTGAATTTTCGTTGTCTCTTTATATTTTTTCTTAATTTATTGATTTTTTCCGAATATTCACTATTAGAAATTATTCTGGAATCCATCGAATCCTATAGTGATTCTATTTGATTTTTCTGAAATTTCTAAGGTAAGCTATTTTATTGATTTTATCTAAAATACAGTCAAAATAGCCAGAAAAAAAGCCCACTTCCTGTAATTTTGGGGTATGGTTTAGAAAAAAGCGCATAACTTTTTGAAAAATCAATATTTAAAAATCATCTATATTGGAAAAAAATGTAGGGTTTGAAATTTGCCACAAAGTGATATATAATTTGTCTATATTGAACACTTTGGTTTTGAACTAGAAGCCGAAAAACAGCCGGTTAGGTCTTCGCTATTGTTGGGAATCCGGTGTGTTCCAGAAAAATGCTCATAACTTTCTTCAAAATCAATATTTTCAGAAAATCTAAAAAGCAAAATATAGGAATTGGAATTATCTACACAACAATATAAAACATGAAAAAAAATAAATTCGAATATTTCCAGGCCAATGCGATGAGAGGTACCATATCTACTGATGGGAATGGAAATCCACAAAACAAGTCAAAACACTTTGACGAAGCTCAAAAAAAACTTTTTTAATTATGGATGATAAAAATTCGAAAATTTCGTTGCTTTGTGATTTTTGTCATGTAATTTTAAAAATATATTTTCAATGAAATCACGATTATCAGAAAAACCATCAATTGTAGACAGTTTTCATTACGAATTTCGGATTCCCCGCCTATTTTTACCCCTGGAACGTCTATTTTTGGGCGTTTTGTGCATTTTGTCGTAAGGTTCGGTGTTTCGCTTAGTGTTTGCACAGAATCGGCGCTACAGTAACCCGAAAACCAGAAATTGAGAGGTAAAGACGCAGAAAAGTGGGTTTTAGGGTAGTTTTTTATGGGAAGTCCAAATCTGACCATATTTCTCACTTCCGAGCAAGTTCAAATATTTTATTGACCAATTAAAATAGTTAATTAGAGGGTAATTAGCAATATTTACACGTCTTCGCACAGTATTCCTTTCTCGTCTCCGGTGGATAGAATGTGTTGGTGCAGAATCCATTTTTCGCCCATGTTGGACAACTGAAAAATTTGAATTTTGAATTTTGGCGGGAAAAAAATTTTGGCGCCAAATTCAAAAAAACTTACTTTGGCGACGCATCCTTGCATGGTGGTTTTGGAGTTGTTGGAGTCGGCTTTTTTGTAGTCTTTGTAGTTGCAGGGGGTACTGTAGTCCTTACTGTAGTCTTTAGGAGTACAGTAGTCCTTGGGGGTACTGTAGTTTTGGTAGTTTGTGGGGGTATTGTGGTCCTTGCTGGTGTAGTTGGGACTACTGTAGTCTTTTGGGGTACGGTAACTGGGAGTACTGTAGTCCGAATGGGTACGGTAGTCCTTATAGTCGATATTATTGTAGTTTTTGGGGGTACTGTAGGGGTTACTGTAGTGTTTCCCTTACAAACCCCACAAGTCTTCGGACACTGTCTGATAATGTGTAGATGTGCAGGTATTGTTGGATTACTGTAGTTCTACTCACTTTTCATATTTATAACACATAAAACTGAACGTTGGACAATCCGGATTACGGTCAGCACAGATATTGGGGTCCAGGATACACAATCCGCAGGTTAGAGGGCATTCACTGAAACTTTCTGGACTTTCAGAACTTTCTAGAAGTTTCAAAGGGTTTTTGTTATTAAATTCGAATTCCCCATCAAAAACTACCCTTAGATGCATTTTTCTGCGTCTCTAACGCTCAATTTTAAGCTTTTGGGTTACTGTAGCGCCGATTCTGTGCAAACACCGAACCGAAGCACCGAACCTTACGACAAAATGCACAAAACGCTTAAAAACCCGCTAGGTAGGGGTAAAAATGGGCGGGAAATTCGAATTTTGCATTAAAAATGACTTAAACTCAATGGGTCCACCCAAAAACAACTACAATTTTCCGAAAATCTTAGGTTTTGTTACATATTTCAAGTTTTTCTTGTTTTATATTATCAAATCCAAATTTCCCATCAAAAACTACCTTGGAAAGCATTTTTCTGCGTCTCTCACTTGTCATTTTAGGTTTTTGGGTTACTGTAGCGCCGATTCTGTGCAAACACCGAACCGAAACACCGAACCTTACGACAAAATGCACAAATCGCCCGAAAATAGTGGTCTTAGAGGTAATAATTAGTGAGAAATTCGAATTTCACATTTAAAACTCTCTAGAATCAATAGTTTTCTAGAAAAATTCAAAAAATCGAAAAAAAAATTTTTTGAAATTTTTTTCAAAATTCTCACTTTTTAATATTCGGCTCACTACACAAATCCACCATATCCGTACAAGTAAATAATTCATCCATACATTGCTCAGCGTTAAAATAATCAACGAAAAATACAGTAAGAATCAGGAATTTCAGCATTTTCAGACAATTTTTTTCAATTTTTGAGGTTAAATGTTTTTTGATTTGATAAATGATGCCTTATCATTTTCAGAGAGCTTAAATGATAAGAAAAAGTTAACAAATACACCTAAAAATGATGTGAGAATAAAAATGATATCATTTTGGTTAGTGCAACTCCATTTCGACAGGTAAACTGTCTTAAAATGACATTTTCTCCCGGAAAATCAAATTTCCGGAAGTCTTGACTGCGAAATTTGGAATTCCCGCGTATTTTTACACCTGTCTAGCTGGTTTTTAGGCGATTTGTGCATTTTGTCGTAAGGTTCGGTGTTTCGGTTTAGTGTTTGCACAGAATCGGCGCTACAGTACCCCAAAAAGCCGGAAATGAGAGCTAGAGACGCAGGAAAACGGGTTTCAATGTAGATTTTGACGGGGAATTCGAATTTCATAACCAAAAGCTATAAAAATGAGAAACAAAGTATCAAAAATTGCGATTTTCTAGAAATTTAGGGTATTTTACCTATAATACGCGTTTAGAGGTAATTCTTAGTAATAAATTCAAATTTTGCTGCAATTCTTAATCCGGAACTTGATTTTCCGCAACGAATTTACCGTTTTCTGCATTTCGTCGTAAGATGTGATGTCAAAAGTTCATTTTTTGCGAACAAAAATCAAAAAATGCGGTTTTCTTATTGATTTTGGGCAATTTCTGATGCAAAATTCGAATTCCCCACCTATTTTTACCCCTAAACGTTTATTTTTGAGCGTTTTCTGCATTTTGTCGTAAGGTTCGGTGTTTCGATTGGCGTATACACAGACTACAGTAACCCAAAAACCCAAAATTGAGAGTTAGAGGCGCAGAAAAATGCGCCCTATGCTAGTTTTTAATGAGAAATTTGAATCTGAAACTTATTTTCAAATTAGAGCACTTTCAAAGTATTTATTGACCAATTAAAATATTTAATTAGAGGGTAATTAGCAATATTTACAAGTTTTGGCACAATATTCTTTTCTCTTCTCCGGTGGATAGAATGTGTTGGTACAGAATCCATTTTTTGCCCATCCGACACAACTGGAAAATTCAAAATTTGAATTTTTGGCGGGAAAAAAATTTTGGCGCTAAATTCCAAAAACTTACTTTGGCGACGCATCCTTGCATGGTGGTTTTGGAGTTGTTGGGGTCGGCTTTTTTGTAGTTTTTGTAGTTGGTGGGGGTACTGTAGTCCTTACTGTAGTCTTTAGGAGTACAGTAGTCCTTGGGGGAACTGTAGTCCGTGGAACTATTGTAGTTCCATTACAAACCCCACAACTGAGTGGACATTGTCTGGAAATCGGGACATCTCGGCACACAGACAGATACCGTACTCACATTGCTAATCCATCACTGCAGGGCTTGGAAAATTGGGGACATTCTATTAAATGGTCCACACAATCAGAGATTACTGTAGTCCTTGGTAATACTGTACTAGCTTTCTTACAAGTACCACACGTTTTCGGGCAGATTCTAAAAAGTTAGACGTGCAGGGTTTCTTTTGGATTACTGTAGTACCCCTGGTATTTCACAAAGTCACACTGGTTGGGAAATTTGTCACACTCCAAATTGGTATCCATACACAGGTTGGGGTCCGTCCGGTGGCAGATTTCACAGGTTAGAGGGCATTGGCTGAAAATTTGAAGATTTTAAGTGTTAAATTCAGATTCCCCACGAAATTCCACCCTAGATTGCCTTTTTCTGCGTCGGAAACTCTCAATTTTGAGTTTTTGGGTTACGGTAGCACCGATTCTGTGCAAACACCAAACCAAAACACCGAACCACATGACGAAATGAATAAAAAGCCCGAAAACCGGCTAGGTAGGCGTAAAAATGAGTGGGAAATTTAAATTTTGTAATAAAAATTATCAAAAAACTTTGAAAAATCGGCTAGGGGATTTTCGAAAAAACAATTTTCTCAAAATTTTGGATTTTTGGATTTTTCGGGACTTTTTGAAGAATTGTAATTGTCAAGTTTAAATTTTCCGCAAAATTTCACTCTAGAATGCTTTTTTCTGCGTCTCTAACTCTCAATTTTTAGTTTTCGGGTTACTGTAGCGCCGATTCTGTGCAAACACCAAACCAAAACACCGAACTTTACGACAATATGCACAAAACGCTAAAAACCGACTATTTCGGGGTAAAAATGGGTGGGAAATCCGAATTTCGTAGTGGCAACCTCCAAAAATGTGATGTTTCAGTAGAAAATGGAATTTTAAGACCACTGTTTGGCTTAAAATCCTTAAAAATCAATAATTTTCGCTACAAATTACCTCTGAATCATTCCAATATCACAATTGCTCTTCATATCTGGACAAGTGATTATAGAATCTATACAAGTTTCAGATTTTACTGAAAATATCAAAAAATGGAGAATAATTAGGAATTTCAGCATTTTTAAAATGTGATTTTTAGGTTTTTTTTGGGTGTATTTCATAGTGATAAATTGGCTTATCAATTGGGAATTTTTGTGGGTAAAAGGGCGGGAAAATTGAAAGAAAGAAGTGATAAGACAATTAAAAAGTGATGTAGGTGTGCCCACCTTCACATCTAAACAATTTTGGAAGGCTTCGAAAACTTAAAATCCAATTTTCAGACTGAAAATGAAATTTTTAGACATTTTAAACACAAAATTCGGATTCTCCGCCTATTTTTACCTCCATCTAGCTGGTTTTTAGACGTTTTGTGCATATTGTCGTAAGGTTCGGTGTTTCGGTTGGTGTTTGCACAGAATCGGCGCTACAGTAACCCGAAAACGCAGAAAAATTGGTTTTAAGGTAGAAGTTTATGAGAAATTTGATTTTCAGCATGAATTTTGTGGAAAATTGAGAATTTGAGCTGAAAATTTTGAGAAAATTCAAATAAAATTAAAATTTCAAAACAATTTTTTTCTCGAAATTTGAAATATTCCCATTTTCCCGGGAAACCATCAATTCTAAACAATTTCCATTTCAAAATTCGAGTTTCCTGCGCTTTTTTACCCCTAACACAACTATTTATAATCGATTTGTGCATTTTGTCGCCAGGTTCGGTGTTTCGGTTTGGTTTTTGCACAGAATCGGCGCTACAGTACCCCAAAAAGCCGGAAATGAGAGTTAGAAACTCAGAAAAATGCATTCTAAGGTAGTTTTTTATGGGAAATTTGAATTTGATAACCGAAATTTGCTAAAACTCCAAAAATTCCAAGAAATTCGGAAATTCCGAAAATCTATGTTTTTGTAATTTTTCGAAATGTTCTTTGGACAGGCTTAAAGTCATAATCTGTCTTTCATATCAGTCAAAAAGTGCCAAAAAAATCAAAAATGTTGATAGGACGAAAAATGATGTGATTTTTTGATTTGGAAGCAAAAAAAAATAAAATATGGGGTTTTCGGAGTTTCTGATTTCCCAAAAGCAAAAAAATACTAGAAAATTCAGATTTCCCATCAAAAACTACTCTAGAACAAATTTTTCTGCGCCTCTAACTCTCAATTTCGAGTTTTTGGGTTACTGTAGCTTCTTTTCTGTGCAAACACCAAACCAAAACACCGAACTTTACGACAAAATGCACAAATCGCTCGAAAATAGTCGTTTTAGGGGTAAAAATATGTGGAAATTTCGAATTTGACGATTAAATATATCCAGGATCAGTGGTTTTCCGGGAAAATAGGAATTTTTGAAAAACGTTACGGATTTTTGAATTTTCTTAAAATTTTCGAGGAACTTTATTGTCAGATTCGAATTTCCCACAAACTGTGTGTACTGGGGTACTGTATTGCATTCGAATTCGAATTTCGGGCAATCCGTGTTAAAATCATAGCATTGATTGGGATCCGGTGTACACAATCCACAGGTTAGAGGGCATTTTCTGGAATTTCTAGAAGTTTTAAAGAATTTTAACTGTCAAATTTGAATTTCCCATCAAAAACTACCCTATAATGCATTTTTCTGCGTTTCTAACTCTCAATTTTGGGTTACTGTAGCGCCGATTCTGTGCAAACACAAAACCCAAACACCGAACCTTACGACAAAATGCACAACTCGCTCAAAAACAGTCGTTTTAGGAGTAAAAATAGATGGGGAATTTGAATTTTAACATGAAAATTGTCTGGAATAACTTGTTTTCTAGAAAATTATGATTTTCAGAAAATTCAGAAAAAAACCAAAAATATTTTTTTTCGGTTTTTCTGTTTTACAGAGTTTCTAGGGGTAGAAAACTACGAGAAACACGAATTTGACACTTTCAGCTCTCAAAATTTGAATTTTGACCCCAAAAAAATCAATTTTTGATCTTGAAAATCAAAAAAATTTCAACGAAACTTTTTTTGGTGGGCGTACGTCGTGTACATCATTTTTCCTATTTTTTCTTATCACTTCCGTGATTTTCTGGTCTTTTTTCCTGATAAAAAATTAGTACAAAGTACTGGGTTAGACGAACCGAAAATCAGATTTTTCGAAAAAATGGTTTTTCTAATTTTTTTTGATTTTTTCGATTTTCTCGCCTACCGTATACTCTGAACTATGTGTGGATACGATAATGTCATGTGCGGATAGCAAAGACTACTGTAGGGATGACTATTTTAGAAAGTAAGAAATTTTAGGGCGCGAAAAAATTAAAATTTTTTTTTTTATTTTGAAAAAAATTTTTTTTCGAAAATTTCAAATTTCCCGGAAAACTGCTGATCCTAATCAATTTTTACTGCGAAATTCAAATTCGCCGCCTATTTTTACCTCTATCTAGCCGATTTTTAGGCGATTTGTGCATTTCGTCGTATGGTTCGGTGTTTCGGTTGGTGTTTGCACACAGAATCGGCGCTACCGTAACCCAAAAAGCCAAAATTAAGAGATAGAGGCACAGAAAAATGTATAATAGGGTAGTTTTTGATGGGAAATTCAAATTTGACAGTTAAAATTCTTAAAAACTTCTAGAACTTCCAGAAAATGCCCTCTAACCTGTGGATTGTGTACACCGGATCCCAATCAATGCTATGATTTTAACACAGACTGTTCGAAATTCGAATTCGAATGCAATACAGTACCCCAGTACACACAGTAAGCCAAAAAAATTACAGTAAACCTGCACATCTAACTTTTCAGACAGTGTCCGAAAACGTGTGGAAATTGTGATGACAGAACTACAGTTACAGTACCAGGGAAAACTACAGTAATTCCAACAACTCTTGAGAGAACTACAGTACCTGCAAGGACTACAGTAATCCCTGATTGTGTGGACCATTTAATAGAATGTCCCCAATTTTCCAAGCCCTGCAGTGATGGATTAGCAATGTGAGTATGGTATCTGTCTGTGTCCAAACGTCCCGATTTCCAGACAATGTCCACTCAGTTGTGGGGTTTGTAATGGAACTACAATAGTTCCACGGACCACAGTACCCCCAAGGACTACAGTACTCCTAAAGACTACAGTAAGGACTACAGTACCCCCACCAACTACAAAAACTACAAAAAAGCCGACTCCAACAACTCCAAAACCACCATGCAAGGATGCGTCGCCAAAGTGAGTTTTAGAAATTGGCGCCAAAACTTGTATTTTTGAAAATTTCCAAATTTCCAAATTTTCAGTTGTCCAACATGGGCGAAAAATGGATTCTGCACCAACACATTCTATCCACCGGAGAAGAGAAAAGAATACTGTGCCAAAACTTGTAAATATTGCTAATTACCCTCTAATTAACTATTTTAATTTGTCAATAAATTATTTGAACTTGCTCGGAAGTGAGAAATATGGTCAGATTTGGAATTCCCATAAAAAACTACCCTAAAACCCACTTTTCTGCGTCTCTACCTCTCAATTTCTGGTTTTCGGGTTACTGTAGCGCCGATTCTGTGCAAACACTAAGCGAAACACCGAACCTTACGACAAAATACACAAATCGTCCAAAGATGATGGTTTTAGAGATAAAAATAGGTGGGGAATCCGATTTTTGCATTAAAAATCACCAAAAATCAATAATTTGTCCAGAAAATGGCAAATTTTGAATGTTGTCTCCTAAAAAGGAAATTTGGACATCATATCTCACGACAAAATTAAGAAAACCCTGAATTCATTGTGAAAAATGAAACTTTGAACGAATGTTATCAAAAAATCCGAATTTGCTGACAAAAACTACGACTCGACGCAATTTATAGGTGACAATATCATAAATTTTCAGAAAACCCCAATTTTTAGAGCATTTTTTTTTGAATTTTCATAGGTTTTTGTTATCAAATTCGAATTCTCCTTCAAAAATTACGCTAAAACGCATTTTGCTGCGTCTCTAACTCTCATTTCCGGCTTTTCGGGGTACTGTAACGCGAACAGGCGCATAACTTGGCTCAAAATTGAGCTAGATAAATTTTAAAAAATAGAAAATGCAGAAAACGTTATGCTGAGCAATTTTACAATTTACAATATTCGTCGAGCTTCTCTAGTTTTTCAGATAAGCGCCTTTAAACAAGGGGGGGGGAGGGGCGCAGAGAAGCTAGACACTCTAGCTGTCTGCGTCTCTATCTCAGGAACCATGTGAGATATCAAAAAGCTACAAACTACAAAATGACTCAGCATAAAGTTTCCAACATTTTCCATGTTTCAAAATCAATCTAGCTCAATTCTGAGCCAAGTTACAGCTCATTGAAAAAAACCATGATTTATCTTCAAAATTTTTGCTTATCAGATAGGAAGCGTTGCATTCTAGGCTAGTTTTTAATGCTGAATCCAAATCTGACACAATTTTTCACTTCCGAGCAAGTTCAAATAATTTATTGACTAATTAAAATAGTTAATTAGAGGGTAATTAGCTATATTTACACGTCTTCGCACAGTATATCAGAAAAACCATCAATTGTAGACAGTTTTCATTACGAATTTCGGATTCTCCGCCTATTTTTACCCCTGGAACGTCTATTTTTGCGCGTTTTGTGCATTTTGTCGTAAGGTTCGGTGTTCCGGTTGGTGTTTGCACAGAATCGGCGCTACAGTAACCCGAAAACCAGAAATTGAGAGGTAGAGACGCAGAAAAGTGGGTTTTAAGCTAGTTTTTAATGCTGAATCCAAATTCGACACAATTTTTCACTTTAGAGCAAGTTCAAATAATTTATTGACCAATTAAAATATTTAATTAGAGGGTAATTAGCAATATTTACAAGTTTTGGCACAATATTCTTTTCTCTTCTCCGGTGGATAGAATGTGTTGGTGCAGAATCCATTTTTCGCCCATCCAACGCAACTGAAAAATTTGAATTTTGAATTTTTGGCGGCGAAAAAAATTTTGGCGCCAATTTCAAAAAAACTCACTTTGGCGACGCATCCTTGCATGGTGGTTTTGGAGTTGTTGGGGTCGGCTTTTTTGTAGTTTGAGGGGGTACTGTAGTTCTCATAAGCGTTGTTGGAGCTACTATGATTGTTTGGGGTTCAGTGGTCCTTGGGACTACTGTAGTTCCATTACAAATCCCACAACTCAATGGACATTGTCTGGAAATCGGGACATCTCGGCACACAGACAGATACCGTACTCACAATGCTAATCCATCGCTACAGGGCTTAGAAAATTGGGGACATTCTATTAAATGGTCCACACAATCAGGGATTACTGTAGTTCTTAGAGGTACTGTAGTTCTTGGAACTACTGTACTACCATCCTTACAAGTACCACAAGTTTTTGGACACTGTCTGAAAATTGGATATGCAGGTTTTCCTGGATTACTGTAGCTCACTTCTGATAATCCTCTTGAGAACATTGAATTGAGAATGTTTCACACTCCAAATTGGTGTCCATACAAAGATTGGGATCCTGTTGACAGACTCCACAGGTTAGGGGGCATTGGCTGGAAAATTTAAGGGTCAAATTTGAACTTCCCATCAAAAACTACTCTAGAGTGCATTTTTCTGCGTCTCTAACTCTTTTTTTGGGTTACTGTAGCGCCGATTCTGTGCAAACACCAAACTCAAACACCGAACCTTACGACAAAATGCACAAATTCTCTAAAAACTATTTATCCAAGGGTAAAAATAAGCGAGAAATTCGAATTTCGTAGTAAAAATTGTTTAAAACCTTTGAAAAATTGGCTAGGGGCTTTTTGAAAAATGACAATTTTCACAAAATTTTTGGTTTTTGGATTTTCTGGATATTTTTGAAGGATTGTGATTGTCAAATTTGGATTTCCCACATAATTTCACTTCAGAATGCATTTTTCTGCGTCTCTAACTCTCATTTTTGAGTTTTCGGGTTACTGTAGCGCCGATTCTGTGCAAACACGAAACCCAAACACCGAACCTTACAAAAAAATGCACAAATCGCTCAAAAACCAGCTAGCAAGGGGTAAAAATAGGCGGGAAATTCAAATTTCGCGGTAAAAATCGTTTAAGATAGATGGTTATTCAGAAAATGCTGATTTTCTATTTAAAAATAAAATTTAAAACGCTCTAAATCGAAAAATAGTGTCAGATCCGAATTCCCCACAAAATCTCACTCCAGAATGCTTTTTTCTGCGTCTCTAACTCTCAATTTTGAATTTTCGGGTTACTGTAGCGCCGATTCTGTGCAAACACCGAAGCCAAACACCGAACCTTACGACAAAATGCACAAATCGCTCAAAAACCAGCTAGCAAGTGGTTAAAATAGGCGGGGAATTCGAATTTTTAGTTAAAAACTGCTCAAAATCAATATTTTTCTTTGAAAATTTACCTTTGAACTGACTCGTCTAGGCAAAAAGTCTTCAAGTCTGGACAAGTTAGTATAGAATCCAAGCATGGTCCAGATTTCACAGAAAATATGAAAAAACTCAGAAAAATCAAGAATTTTATCATTTTTTGTGGTGAAAATCGATGGTTTTCAGGTTCTATTGTGTGTATTTTATATGTTCTTATCAGTGGGGAAAAAATTGAAAATCAAAGATATAAAAAATTAGAATTGTAATGGAAAATGATGTGTTTATTGGTGTCCACCTACACAAGAAAAAAATTCCAAAAAATCAGAAATTTCTGGTTTAAACTTTCTCGAAAACTGCAAATTTTTATCAAAAAACTACAAAATTTAATAATTTTTTTTCGAAAAACTCCAATTTTGCGGGAAAACCACAAATTCTAAAGAATTTTACTATCAAAATTCAAAATCTCCGCATGTTTTCACCCCTAAAAGATTTTTATTGAGCGATTTGTGCATTCTGTCGTAAGGTTCGGTGTTTGGGTTCGGTGTTTGCACAGGATCGGCGCTACAGTAACCCAAAAACCCAAAATTGAGAGTTGGAGACGCAGAAACATGCATGCTAGAGTAGTTTTTCATGGGAAATTTGAATTTGACAATTTGACAATCAAATTCCTCAAAAACGTCCAGAAATGTTGAAAATCCAAAATGTTTTTTGAAAATTCCTATTTTCCCGGAAAACCACGAATCATAGAAAGTTTTAATTGCAAAATTCGAATTCTCCGCATGTTTTTACCCCTGAAACAACTGTTTTTGAGCGATTTGTGCATTCTGTCGGAAGGTTCGGTGTTTGGGTTCGGTGTTTGCACAGAATCGGCGCTACAGTAACCCAAAAAAGAGAGCTAGAGACGCAGAAAAATGTATTGTTGGGTAGTTTTTGATGGAGAATGCGATTTTCCTAATAATTATATAATTAGAATAAGATAAAGCCCTGAAAATTGCAATTTTTAAGAAAAAAAAACATAAAAAGTCATATTTATTGCTTGAAAAATAGTCAAAAGACCACCAAAAAATGCACATTTTACATCAAAAAATTTCAAAATTTCCATATTTTTCATTAATTGGGCAATTAGACTAATTAGCTGGGAACTTTTGGACCCATTCCTCGAAAAGAGCAACAGCATCGTCCTTTCCACGTTCAGTGACGTCGGCACGAGCATCATGGAGCAATTCTCCGGCAGAATTGATCAATTTGAATGCTGGGATGGTTGGGACCTCGTACTTCTTGAGGAACTCTCTAAAAATCAAAATAATTGAAAAATTTGAATTTGGCGGGACATTTGGGTCTGGAAAATTTTAATTTTGAGCTGTTTTGGGTCATAACATTCTTCAAAATCAAGATTTTTGAAAAATTCAAATTGGATACTGTAGACTTTGAAGCTATTAATAGAATTTTGAAATTTTCAAAAAATTAACAGTTTTGTAGAGAATTTCAAAATCTACATTTTCCAACTTGAATTTTTATAAAATGTTGATTTTGAAGAAAGTTAGATGTTTTTTGCTTATAACTTTCTTCAAAATCGACATTTTCAAAAAATTCGGAAAGGATACTGTAGATCATGAAAATTTCTTCATTTTCAGCATTTTAAAAATTCACTTTTATCAATTTGAATCTCCCAAAAAGCTTGATTTTGAAGAAAGTTAGAAGCCAAATTTCAACTATGGTCAAATCTTGAGGCGTAACTCAATTCAAAATCAATATTTTTCCAAAATTCAAATTGGATACTGTAGTTCCCAACCCACTGGATTCTCTCATCCCCAAATGGAATGGCAACCCATTCTCCTCCATGCTCCAAATACTCCAACAAGTCCTCCTTCTCCCTATCTCTCGAGACCAACACAATTTCAATATCCTTCCCAGCCGCTTTCAGTGCCTCATAGAATCTTTTGAGTTTTGGAGTAAATTGACGGCAAGAACCACACCACATGGCTGAGAAATAGAGTCCGACGATTTTCTTATCCTTTAGGGCTTCTTCCGCATTGATTTCCTCCCCTTTTTGGTTGATAAGGGCTTTTCCAGCGAATAATTGAGACATTTTCTGGAAGAAACTAGAATTTTCAGGTTGAAACTGTTGAGAATTGTTAAAATAAAGAACGGATTTGAATTCCCCATCAGAAACTACCCCTGAATGCATTTTTCTGCATCTCATACTCTCTTTTTGGGTTACTGTAGCGGCGATTCTGTGCAAACACCGAACCGAAACACCGAAGCTTACGACAAAACGCACGATTCGCTCAAAAATAGTGTTTTTAAAAGTAAAAATATGCGGGAAACTCAAATTTTTTGTTCACAATTGGCTATAATTGATGGTTTTCGGGGAAAATTAGAATTTTCTAAATAGTCAGAAATTCAGAAATTCCAAAATTTAGTAATTCAGAAATTCAGAAATTCAGAAATTCAGATTCAGAAATTCAGAAATTCAGAAATTCAGAAATACAGAAATTCAGAAATTCAGAAATTCAGAAATTCAGAAATTCAGAAATTCAGAAATTCAGAAATTCAGAAATTCGGAAATTCAGAAATTCAGAAATACAGAAATTCAGAAATTCAGAAATTCAGAAATTCAGAAATTCAGAAATACAGAAATTCAGAAATTCAGAAATTCAGAAATACAGAAATTCCAAAATTTAGTAATTCAGAAATTCAGAAATTCAGAAATACAGAAATTCAGAAATTCAGAAATACAGAAATTCAGAAATACAGAAATTCAGAAATTCAGAAATACAGAAATTCAGAAATTCAGAAATTCAGAAATTCAGAAATTCAGAAATTCAGAAATTCGGAAATTCAGAAATTCAGAAATTCAGAAATTCAGAAAATCGGAAATTAGAAATTCAGAAATTCAGAAATTCAGAAATTCAGAAATTCAGAAATTCAGAAATTCAGAAATACAGAAATTCCAAAATTTAGTAATTCAGAAATTCAGAAATTCAGAAATACAGAAATTCAGAAATTCAGAAATACAGAAATTCAGAAATACAGAAATTCAGAAATTCAGAAATTCAGAAATTCAGAAATTCAGAAATTCAGTAATTCAGTAATTCAGAAATTCAGATATTCAGAAATTTAGAAATTCCGATATTCAGAAATTCCAAAATTCTGAAATTCAGAAATTCAGAAATTCAGTAATTCAGAAATTCAGATATTCAGAAATTTAGAAATTCCGATATTCAGAAATTCCAAAATTCTGAAATTCAGAAATTCAGAAATTCAGTAATTCAGAAATTCAGATATTCAGAAATTTAGAAATTCCGATATTCAGAAATTCAGAAATTTAGAAATTCAGAAATTCAGAAATTCAGATATTCAGAAATTCTGGAATTCAGAAATTCAGAAATTCAGAAATTCAGAAATTCAGATATTCAGAAATTCAGAAATTCAGAAATTCAGAATTTTCAGAAATTCAGAAATTCTGGAATTCGGAATTTTGGAATTCGAGCGTAATACATTTTGTCGCAAAGACTGAAAGAGATCAAAACTTTTGAAAAATTGAAGAAAAAAAAATTAGAAACAGTAACTTTTCGGTTCTCGAGTTCATAATTTTTCCAGAAATTTCTAAA
>NC_013487.2:15526789-15533023 GCF_000004555.2 Caenorhabditis briggsae | reverse complement strand
GAAATCAGAAATTCAGAAATTCAGAAATACAGAAATTCAGAAATACAGAAATTCAGAAATTCAGAAATTCAGAAATTCAGAAATTCAGAAATTCAGAAATTCAGAAATAGAGAAATTCAGAAAATCGGAAATTCAGAAATTCAGAAATTCAGAAATTCAGAAATTCAGAAATTCAGAAATTCAGAAATTCAGAAATTCAGAAATTCAGAAATTCAGAAATTCAGAAATTCAGAAATTCAGAAATTCAGAAATCCAGAAATTCAGAAATAGAGAAATTCAGAAAATCGGAAATTCAGAAATTCAGAAATTCAGAAATTCAGAAATTCAGAAATTCAGAAATTCAGAAATTCAGAAATTCAGAAATTCAGAAATTCAGAAATTCAGAAATACAGAAATTCAGAAATTCAGAAATTCAGAAATTCAGAAATTCAGAAATTCAGAAATTCAGAATTTCAGAAATACAGAAATTCAGAAATTCAGAAATACAGAAATTCCAAAATTTAGTAATTCAGAAATTCAGAAATTCAGAAATACAGAAATTCAGAAATTCAGAAATTCAGAAATTCAGAAATTCAGAAATTCAGAAATACAGAAATTCAGAAATACAGAAATTCAGAAATTCAGAAATTCAGAAATTCAGAAATCCAGAAATTCAGAAATACAGAAATTCAGAAATACAGAAATTCCAAAATTCAGAAATTCAGAAATTCAGAAATTCAGAAATACAGAAATTCAGAAATTCAGAAATTCAGAAATTCAGAAATTCAGAAATTCAGAAATTCAGAAATTCAGAAATTCAGAAATTCAGAAATTCAGAAATTCAGAAATTCAGAAATTCAGAAATTCAGAAATTCAGAAATTCAGAAATACAGAAATTCAGAAATTCAGAAATTCAGAAATTCAGAAATTCAGAAATTCAGAAATTCAGAAATTCAGAAATTCAGAAATTCAGAAATTCAGAAATTCAGAAATCCAGAAATTCAGAAATAGAGAAATTCAGAATTTCAGAAATACAGAAATTCAGAAATTCAGAAATACAGAAATTCCAAAATTCAGAAATTCAGAAATTCAGAAATTCAGAAATTCAGAAATTCAGAAATTCAGAAATACAGAAATTCAGAAATTCAGAAATTCAGAAATTCAGAAATTCAGAAATTCAGAATTTCAGAAATACAGAAATTCAGAAATTCAGAAATACAGAAATTCCAAAATTTAGTAATTCAGAAATTCAGAAATTCAGAAATACAGAAATTCAGAAATTCAGAAATTCAGAAATTCAGAAATTCAGAAATTCAGAAATACAGAAATTCAGAAATACAGAAATTCAGAAATTCAGAAATTCAGAAATTCAGAAATCCAGAAATTCAGAAATTCAGAAATTCAGAAATTCAGAAATCCAGAAATTCGGAATTTCAGAAATTCAGAAATTCAGAAATTCAGAAATACAGGAATTCAGAAATTCAGAAATTCAGAAATTCAGAAATACAGAAATCCAGAAATCCAGAAATTCAGAAATCCAGAAATTCAGAATTTCAGAAATTCAGAAATTCAGAAATTCAGAAATACAGAAATTCAGAATTTCAGAAATTCAGAAATTCAGAAATACAGAAATTCAGAAATTCAGAAATTCAGAATTTCAGAAATTCAGAAATTCAGAAATTCAGAAATCCAGAAATTCAGAATTTCAGAAATTCAGAAATTCAGAAATCCAGAAATTCAGAATTTCAGAAATTCAGAAATTCAGAAATTCAGAAATTCAGAAATTCAGAAATTCAGAAATTCAGAAATTCAGAAATTCAGAAATTCAGAAATTCAGAAATTAATGACAAAATGACAAAAAATCAAGAAAACTACTGATAAGAAGAATAATCAGTGTTCAAAGTCCAATAATCATTGGAAACATGATTTTGAAAATTTGCCAGATATCGATTTCTAGTGTATCTCATGCAGAATGTTTTAGATTTTCAGAAAAATCAAAATTCTGAAAAATAAAAAAAAAACAAAATCCAAAATTGGTTTAAAATGACATGATTTCCGTCAAAATCGGTCTAAAATCGTTAAAAATAGCCTGAAAAAAATAGCTGAAAATAGGATCAAAGTAGTCAAAATTGGTCTAAAATGGCTCAAAAAATTCAAAAAATCCGGAAAAAATCACTAAAAATCAATGAAAAATGCCAGAATGATCGGGAAAAAAGAAGAGAAACCAATCAAAAAATCGGGCGAAAAATGAGAACAAATAAATCGGAAAAAAAACAGGTTTTTTGTGTTCAAAAGAGGGGACAAAAGACTATTCTTGGGTTCTGGGAAAATTGGAAAAACCCAAAAAATAAGAATTTTTGGGATATTTTAAGCCTATTTTTGGCCTAAAAACTTGAATTTTTAGTTTTAAAAATTGTTTAGAATGTTCTACAACGTACAAACACACCGACATTTATATACACAATTTCTTGAGAAACGAGAGAGTATGGGGAAGTGAGAGAATTAGAGAATAGGAGAGAAAGATGACGCGAGGCGGACACTTTTTGATGACAATTCCGCTGATGCAATAGAGAAGGAAACGGATGTTTTTTGGTGTCATTTAAAGGGATGGAATGACCAATTTTTAAGAATTTTAAACATTTTGAAAAAACAAAAAAAATTTGGAAAAAATTTTTTTTAAAGAAATTTTTTAAAAGATATTTTTTTGCTAGGGAATCTATTGGAAATATGAAATATAAGTCAAAACGGAAGTAAAAAGGTTTATTTTACCACAGGATATCCGGAAAATTGCTCATTTATATATGCTCAACTACAGTAATCCCTCCAAAAAAGAAAATATCTTTTAAAACTCGATTTTCTCAATTGTTTCGGGATTTTTCTTTTTTTTTAAATTATTTATTAAGGTTATTTCCTGTATTTAAACATATTTATTCAATAGAATAATCCCGAAAACAATGTTTTTAAATTTAAAAATGCACAATAAAACTTCTAAGCTCTGGGCTCGGCTTGTTCTTAATCAATTTTATCCAACTAAAAAAGTTTCCAAACCCAAATTTTATGCTTTATTCGATTTTTTAGTTTTCAAAACCGGAAAATCTGATTTTCAACCTTAAAATCCCTTATTTTCAGTGAAATGTCGTCAATCAAAATGCACTGTGTGCAAACACGGCAACCCTTTTTTTATATAGATTTTTTATATTTTTTCTAGGTTATTTTCCATCGTTTTCTGTTATTTTTTCGACTTCTTCGATGTAAAAAAAAAAATAAAAACCCAAAAATGTACTCTAGAAACCCTAAAAATAGCTCTAAACCCCTGAAAATCCCATTTTTCCAGGCCAAAAAATGTCGGAGTCACATCGCATCGAAATTCCGATTGAGGGAGGCGATTTCGACTATGATGAAGACAATATTCGTAGGGTTTTCAACATTTCAAGCAATATTTTAATACAATTCGCCCAGTTTTTATAGAAGAACTCGATCATTTCGACATTGGTGAGGAGGAGGACCCGGAGGAGGTCACCGCCGGCGAGGTAGGGCTGGAAATGATGATTTTAGCATCAAAATGAGCTGAAAATCATGATTATCGTGTCGGAAAACCGGGTTTTTCAGAAAATTCGGGTCAAAATGGCCTAAAATTGACGAAAATCGATTTTCCCAATTTTTCTTCAATTTTTCACTTTTTTGGCTCTAAAAATCGCGATTTTCAGCATTTCAAGCTTAAACTATCGACTTTTCAGGCCGGAGTGTGGCAGGACCCCATAGAAACCGTTCCCTTGTCCCGTCAAAAACGAAAAAGGGCATCCAAGAAGGTGGGAAGGAAGCGGAAGGGAGAGTAAGTGGAAAATGGGCTAAAATAAGCTGAAAATCGTGCTTTTCAGCGTCAAAACCCCTAAAAATCGTCATTTTCAGCCCTAGGCAGCCCAAAACCCCCTAAGCTCCGCCCCTTTTTCCAGAATCTTCCACATTCCGAAGCGACAACCGCCACGTGCATCCAGGGCTAAATCCTATCAACAATACGACACTTTCGATGAGATTCTAGAGGATTCTGAACAGAATACTACTGTAGAAGGCGTGGAAGACGTGGAAGATGGCGTCGTGGTGGAGGATGACGAAGAGGATTCCGATCCAG
This sequence comes from Caenorhabditis briggsae, assembly GCF_000004555.2. Classification (NCBI taxonomy): domain Eukaryota; kingdom Metazoa; phylum Nematoda; class Chromadorea; order Rhabditida; family Rhabditidae; genus Caenorhabditis; species Caenorhabditis briggsae. The sequence continues at coordinate 15,528,915 of NC_013487.2, read as the reverse complement.
AAGTCATCGATGAAAATGGAGGTATGGAATAGAGCTGAAATTGGCTTAAAATAGCTGAAAGTGACTCAAAATTGGCCTAAAATGGTCCAAAGTTGGCTGAAAATGGTCCAAATTTGGCTGAAAATGGTCCAGTATTGGCTGAAAATAAGCTTAAAATAGCTGAAAATCGGTCGAAATTGGTCTAAAATGGCCCGAAATTGGCTTAAAATGGCTCAAAATCGCTCTAAAACCCCATAATTCTCGGATTGCTCAGCTTTAATTTCCAGAACCATCGACATCAAAAACCTGGAGAGTCTTCGTTCGAAAAGATGGTACCGGAATGCACTTTGACTGGCCAATCTATATGGATACTGCGGTTTCACTGAAAGTGAGTTGGATTTTGGCTGAAAATCGCTGAAAAATAGGGGAAATGGGTCCAAAATGACCCAAAATAGCCAAAAATGACAGTTTTGGACCGTTTTGAATCCATTTTTGGCAATTTTGGATCATTTTCGACATATTCACACCTGATTCTGGCCAATATTGACCATTTTTGATCATTTTGGAGCTATTTTGACCTCTATTAAGACAATTTTACGGCTATTTTAGACTATTTTAGACCGGGTTTGGACCATTTTCAGCTGATTTTGAATCATTTTAGACGTTTTAGCCATGTTTTAGACCCATTTTGGACCCATTTTAGACTAATTTTGGCCATTTTGGGCCTATTTTTGGTCATTTTAGGCCTATTTTTGGCTACTTTAGCCCGGATTTAGGCCAATTTTGTCAATTTCAAACCAATTTTGGACCCATTCTAGAATAATTTTGGACCATTTGAGGTCGTTTTAGTCTCATTTTGGACCCATTTTTGGCCATCTTTGGCTATTTTAGACCCACTTCCGACTCATTTTTGGCTATTTTCAATCTATGTTGGACGATTTTGAGCTATTTTAGACTACTTTAGGCTATTTTGGGCCTGTTTCCGGTCATTTAAGCCCGAATTTAGGTCAATTTTGTCAATTTTAAACCCATTTTGGACCCATTCTAGAATAATTTTGGACCATTTGAGGTCGTTTTAGACTCATTTTGGACCCATTTTTGGCTATTTTCAATCTGTTTTGGACGATTTTAGGTTATTTTAGGGCTATTTTAAGCTATTTTGGGGCTATTTTAGACTAATTTTGGCCATTTGGGCATATTTTTTGCCATTTTCAAGCTATTTTGGACCCATTTTAGACTAATTTTAGACTTTCTTAGACATGTTTTAGGCTAGTTTAGACCCATCTTACACTATTATAGCTCCATCAGTTAGGGCGAATTTTGACCCAATTTTAGCTATTTCCAGTCATTTTAGCCCGGATTTAGGTCAATTTTACCCATTTTCGACCCATTTTGGACCTATTTTTGGCTATTTTTGGCTTATTTAAAACAATTTTAGACTATTTTCGGACGATTTTATGCTATTTTAGGGCTATTTTAAGCTATTTTGGCTTAATTTTAGCCTTTCTAGACCCATTTTCGGACCATTTTCAACTCATTTTTCTTGCAGGAAGTGGTGCAATTCTTCTCCAACGACACCGCTCAACAACATTTCCAAAAGTCGGAGATGTGCGATTCGATTCCGCAGGAATTCACGAATACGGGGACCTTTATCATCCATTTCGAAGAGGATGCATTGATGGGGAAGGAGGAGATCTGTGATGATGGACTAGGCACGTGGAATTCCGCTCAAATGTTTGTGAGGAAGTATATAATTGGAGGGAGGAATGGGGCGGATAGACCGTTGGCCACACAGAAGAACGATCATAATTTGAAGGTATTTTCTAGGCTTGAAATGGCTCAAAATCCGTAAAAAATGGTAGAAAATGGTTGAAAATAGCGCCAAAACAGTCCGAAAATAGCCTCAAAACGGATAAAATTCCGTAAAAATCGGTCTAAAATAACTCAAAATAGGCTGGAAATGAGTTGAAATTTATGAAAATCTGAAATTGGCCTAAAATGGCCCGAAATCAGCTAAAAATGGTCTAAAATTACCTCCGAAATTGCCTAAAATGGCTTCAAATTTGTCGAAATTGGTCTACAATGGTCCAAATTAGCCCTAAAATGGCTGAAAATCTATTAAAATTGGGCAGGTACCGAGCTCGAAT
>NC_013487.2:15524467-15526607 GCF_000004555.2 Caenorhabditis briggsae | reverse complement strand
TCAAAATCAGTTTGAAATAGCTCAAAAATGCTTAAAATAGCTTGAAACCTGTCAAAAATGGTCTAAATTAGACTGAAATTGGCTAAAAGTGGTCATAATTGATCTGAAATGATTCAAAATGAGGCAAATTTGGCTCAAATCAGGTGACAATGGGCTTAAAACGTGGAATTCCGCTCAAATGTTTGTGAGGAAGTATATAATTGGAGGGAGGAATGGGGCGGATAGACCGTTGGCCACACAGAAGAACGATCATAATTTGAAGGTAGTTTTTACGCTTAAAATGACACTAAAATGGCTTAAAATGCGCGAAAATTGGCTGAAAATCGCTGGAAATAGCCTGAAAATGGTCGAAAATCAGTTTATAACTGGATTTCTCAGCCGTTATTTTCCAAAATGAAAGTCTGCCAAAATTGATCGAGAAAAGCTTAAAACAGCCTGAAAATTGCTGAAAATAGCTAAAAAATGGTCGAAATTGGTCCAAAAAGGCTCAATATAGGCTTAAAATGACCTGAAAATGAACACAAATGGTCCACAGTAGTCGAAAAATGGTCTAAAATAGTCAAAAATAGCTCAAAATAGGCTTAAAATGACCCTAAAATTGTGAAAAATCAGTATTTCGAAATTACGTGCAATGGGCTGAAAATGGCTCAAAATTCGCTTCAAATGGTCCAAAATGGCTTGAAATTGGTCTAAATAGGCTACAATTGGTCAAAATGGGACTAAAATGAATCCAATTGGGTTCAAAACAAGTGAAAATGGGCTTAAAATGGCTTAAAATCCGTGAAAAGTGACAAAAAACGATTGAAAATAGCGCCAAAATAGTTCAAAACAGCCTGAAATCGGTCTAAAATTAGACGGAATAGGGCCTAAAACGGGCCTTAAAATCGGCCTAGAAGAACCGAAAATGGCTCAAAATAGGCCTAAAACAGCCTAAAATAGGTCTCAAAATCTGACTGAAATAGGCCTAAAAATCAGCCTTAAAATGGCTTAAAATGGGCCAAGAAAGACCAAAAATGGCTCAAAATCAGCCTAAAAAGGCCGCAAGATCAACCTAAATTAGACCTTAAACAGCCTAAACCAGCCTGAAAAGCCTGAATTTCGAATTTTCAGATCGTGTGTGAGCAATTCATCCATCCGGGAACCGATACTCGTGGTGATTTCATTCGACGCATCTATACAGGTTGGTTTTTCGGCTTTTTACGCCCTGTTAGGCCCATTTTTGACCCATTGCTCATGCTTAACATTCAGGATTCGACAAAGACGAGCACATGATTCCGTATGTGATCATTTGCTATGAATGGATGGGACAACCCCATCCACTGACCGTTTATGAGGACCAGAACGACAAACAGCAGCAGCAGTTTGAGCAGCATCAGACGTGGAAGGTGAGCAATTGATCTATGAGGATTACTGTAGAGCTGGAAATTCCAGAAATGCTCGAATCCCGACGAACAAGTGCCCATCTTGGCACGCCACGCCTACGACTACAACTCGGCCATCGCCATACTGTTATCGTCGCAAAAGTGTCAAAAGTGAGTTTTCGAAAAACGGGTTTTCAATGCTGAAAATCTGAAAATCTGGAATTAAAGCCAAAACTCATAAAAATCGAATATTTGGGGCACTGAAAATCTGAAAATCGACTTACTTTTAGGAGAATTTTTAGCCAGAAAACGACGTGTTTTTCGCTTCAAAATGTCTGAAAATGACGCCTAAATTTTTGTTTTTTCAAAAATTCGAATAATTAACGCTGAGCAATCGCAAGTGATTTTCACTGAGAATTGGTCTAAAATAGTCCAAAAACCGCCTTAAAACGATGGAAAATGTGCCTAGTTGTATCTGAAATCAATTTGAAAACGTTTCTGACCGACATCCGGATACACAGAAACACAGAAATAATATAGGCTAGATAGCTTGTATTTAGCTCAAAGTTGTGGCTCGTTTTTGATATAAAAATGTCTGAAAAGGCTGGAAATTATCTGAAATTAACGAAAATTCTACATTTTGAAGACAACATTTGGGACATTTTAGGCCGAAAAACTGGATTTTCTGACTGAAAATCTGGAAATTTCCATGGAAAATTCTAGAAAACTCATTATAACATCCTCCTATTCTAAGACCCCAATGAGTCATACTTGTTATT
>NC_013487.2:15519054-15524037 GCF_000004555.2 Caenorhabditis briggsae | reverse complement strand
GGTGATTTCTCTGCGTCTCTTCCGGTTTCTCACTCTCTCTCTCTCTCTCTTTTTTTTCGTTCCGCTCTCTTTTAGACACCAAAATATGCGGCCATAGCCGCGGACCCCATCCCCCAGCAGAGTGGAATTTCGCTGTTTTAGGTCATTTTTAGGCCCATTCTAGGCCTTTTTAGGCGTTTCTAGGCAATTTTTAGTCGAGAAATGTAGAAAATCGACCTAGAAAACGGGATTTTTGAGTTAGAGATTGCGAAATTTCTAGATTTTTCCGGAAAAAACGAGGTTTTGAGCGATTTTTGAGCCTTTTTTTGAGAAAAAAGTGCTGAAAATGGGCAATTTTCAGCCAAAAATCGCTATTTTTGACCTTTTTTCAGCTCTTAAAGTGATTTTTTCGCCCCGAAAACCCCTGTTTTGGACCATCTAGGTGCCAATTTTGGCGTATTTTTCGTTTTTTTTTCTTCTAGAAAAACAGATCACGTCATGAGAAGGAGAGGATTAGAGAAACAGGGGGAGGCAAGAGACAAATAGAATAGGAGAAGATGGATGAAATTCCCAAATTTTGGACATTTTTAGAGGAGTTTTGACCCCAAAAATGCCCGATAAATGAGCCAAAATGGCCAGAAAATGGGTGAAAATCGAATTTTAAAAAGTTTAGAGGTCAAATTTGGGGGATTTAAGACGTTTTTAGGCATTTTTTGAAGAGTTTTCACTGAGAAAATGCTCAAAAAATAGCTTTAAATCCTATTTTTAAGAGGGTTTCAGATAAAATTTGAGGGATTTTGAACCATTTCATGCCCCAAAAACAGTGGAAAATGGGCTTTTTTGGGCCATTTTAAGGCGATTTTTGACTATTTTAAGCTCCTTTAGACTATTTGGACCTCTTTTTTTGCTGATTTTGGACCATTTTCAGCTATTTTGAGTCCTTGTAGGGTCGTTTTGGACCATTTTCAGCTACATTAGACTATTTGGACCTCTTTTTAGCTTTTTGAACCTTCCGGGTCTTAGGGTCTTCTGGGACTATTTCATGCCTAAAAAGAGCTGAAAATGGGTTTTTTGGGACCATTTTCAGCTGATTTTGGACCATTTTAAGCCAGTTTTGGACCATTTTAAGCCAGTTTTGGACCATTTTAAGCCAGTTTTGGACCATTTTAAGCCAGTTTTGGACCATTTTCAAGCCAAATTTGGACCATTTTTTAAACGATTTTTCAGGTCTTTTTGGACCATTTTCAGCCAATTTTGGACCATTTTAAGCCAGTTTTGGACCATTTTAAGCCAGTTTTGGACCATTTTAAGCCAGTTTTGGACCATTTTCAAGCCAAATTTGGACCATTTTTTAATTTCAGGTCTTTTTGGACCATTTTCAGCCAAATTTGGGCCATTTTCAGCTGATTTTAGACTATTTGAAGACGATTTTGGACCATTTTAAGCCAAAGTGGGACCATTTTCTAGCGATTTGTACGATTTTTGGTTCCTTGTTGAGCTTTTCGAACCTTTCGAACCACTTTTTTCTTTCTTCTAGTTCAGTTTAGGCCGTCTTCTGGGACACATTCCTTTTTTTTTGTTGCACTTCTACTTTTTGTCGTCCTTTGAGAGAAGATTCGTTTATCGCTCCTTTTTCTCTGCTTTTCCCCGTTTTTTTTTGCATTTTTTAGCCTGCTCAAAAGTGGATTTTTCCCCCCATTTTTCTACATTTTTCAACCCCAAAAAGTGCTCAAAAATGATCAAAAATGAGCCGAACGAATGTCTTTTTCAGACACAGAAAATGCTCATATTCAGCAACATATTTTTGAGCTAAAAACGCTCTTGACATAGCTGAAAATAGTCCAAAATCAGCGAAAAAGTGTCGGAAATCGTCTTAAAATAGACTAAAATCAGCCGAAAATAATCCAAAATGACCCTGAACTGGTCCAAAATTAGCTGAAAATGGTCCAAAATGACCCTAAAAAGTCTTGAAATAGCTTAAAATCGTCAAAATTCTGCTGAAAATAGTTAAAAATGGTCTCAAAAAACCCATTTTCAGCTGTTTTTAGGCTGAGAAATATTTTTAAGCTAAAAACTTTTGAGTCCCAAAACACCCCAAAAAAGGAGGGGAAGGAAGGAAATCGCGTGTCAACTCTCCATCCCTTTGAAGCATTTCCTGTGTATGTTAAGGAAAAAAGAGCACAAAAAAGAGGAAAAAGGGAGTTTCCATCAAAAATTGAACACATTTTTTGCCTTTTGTCGCCTTTTTCCACCATCTTAAAGGGACAGGAAGAGCTGAAAATTTGCTTAGAAACGCTTTAACGACATTTTTGATTCATTTTCAGCGATTTTCAGACTATTTTTCTTGGATTTTCAGTCATTTTACATCGATTTTGAGTCAATTTTCGAGCATTTCTAGCTCAAAAATGAGGCTGAACCTGGATTTTGGTGACTTTTTGGGGTTTTTCTAGTCAGTTCCATGCGAATTTCAGACTACATTTCTTGGATTTTCAGTCTTTTTAAGCCAAGTTTTCGACTCCAAAAACTATATTTCCACCATTTTTAGCTCAAAAATGAAGGTTGAAATGGAAGTGATTTTTGAGTGAGTGTGGATGTTTTCTAGAGATTTTCAGCGATTTTTAACCTATTTTTCTTGGATTTTCAGTCATTTTCAGTCATTTTTAGCCGATTTTGGGTCGATTTTTCACTTAAAAACCACCAAAAAGACAAGATTTGTCTCTCGAAAACAAGTCACAAAATTCTATTTTTCCTGTTTTCGTACAGCCATTTTTTTGTTGTATTTCTTGTGCTGAGCAATCTAAGAGAGCTCGGCTCCGATGGGCTCCGAGAGCTCTCAGAAAGAGAGAAATGACAGTCAGGTGATTTTTCGAAGAATCATATGTCAATTGTTTGTGTTGTGGCCCTGATTCATATAGACAGCTCTTGAGGGAAACTCACGTTTTTTAGAGTAAAAATAAGCGAGAATTGGCTGAAAATTGACTGAAAATGGTCTGAAAATAGTTAAAATCGTTTAAAATCCGCAAAAAACGAGTCAAAAATGACTATTTTCATGGATTTTGGGACATTTTATCCCCGTTTTCAGCACTTTTTGGGCTCTAAAATCGATTTTTCCGAGGGTTTTTTGTCGATTTTGAAACATTTCAATCCCTTTTTTTAGTGATTTCTAGTTCATAAAATCGATTTGGAGAATACAGGATCGTCGGAAAGAGGCTAAAAATGCCCTAAAAATCGTCCATTTTGTCGGAAAAATGGCAAAAATGGGGGTCAAAAACGACTATTTTCATGGATTTTGGGGCATTTTACCCCTGTTTTTGGCAGTTTTTAAGCTTTAAAATCGATTTTGGGACACTTTAATCCCTATTTTTGGCAGTTTTCAGACTCTAAAATCGATTTTTTTTTTGCAATTTTTGAGACACCAACACCTCCACTCTGTCTGCTCTCTTTAACTAATCACATTACTCCTATTTGCTCACTCCCTCTCTCTCTAGCTTCTCTGCGTCTCTCCCTCTCTCTCCATCTAACTAATAGTAAACCAACCACAACACAAAGTGCATCGTCATCATCAATCTCCTCATTTTTTTTCTCTATTTTCTAGTTGTAAGGACACCAAAAACCACAAAAACATATCATTTTAGCTGTTTTCGACCTATTTTGAGTCATTTTTCGAGATTTAGGCCGCAAAAAGTGAGATTTTGAGGTTTTTAGGATCTAAAAATGTGAATTTTTGAGCGTTTTGAACCTATTTGGACCTATTTATCGAGTTTTTTGGTATCTAAAAATGTGAATTTGGACCCTTTTAGGCTACATTTTGGACGTTTCTCGACTTATTTGGGCCGTTTTGAACCTATTTGGACCTAAAAATGTGAATTTTGGAGCCTTTAGGACGTGTTAGGACCTATTTGGACCTATTTCCAGCCAGTTCTAGTTGAAAATAGCTAGAATTTGGGACTTTCTAGGTTATAAATATGCGTTTTTCTAGATGAAAATTGCCCGTTATTGGTCATTTCTGGCGTTTCCCTAGATGAATTTTTTGAGCACATTTTTTCAGGCATATTTTTGGCCATTTTCTGCTCGTTTTAAATCAATTTTGGGACCTGAATTTGTCTGGAATTAGCTCTACGGATTTTCTGTAATGAAAGCTGAGCAATACCAATGTTTTGTTCCCGGCTCAGCGAAAAGCTCATGTGATAGGGATTATCTCCTTATCTCTCTCTCTCTCTCTCTCTCTTATCCTCCTTCTCGGCGAGGAGTCGTAGAGGAGCTACGTGACAAGTGAGTGTTTTCTGTTAAATCCCTTCTAGACTAGAAGGTTCTAGTTTAGTTGACCAGGAAGAAGAAAGTTAGCGTTAGAGACGCGCGAATCGCCCAAAACGGCCGGACCGCCGGTCTTGGCTTGTATCCCTTCTCGTAACTTCAATATCAGTTATCAGTTTTATCATTTGTTCAAGCACCAGTCTGTTTACGCCCCTTCGGGGCTAAACCTCCTGGCAGCCCACCACCCTTCACTGCGGTGAAACCAAGGAAAGTCTCCAAAAGACTTTCAAAATCAAAATTTCGAAAAACCAAAAGTTCGGCCATCAACTAAGACACAATTCTGATCGATCTGTCCAGGTTTCAGCTTGATCAGTTAACTTTGAATGAGTGATAAGGTGCGCTACATACATACGCACATACAGAATCTATTAGTAATAATATGGTGTAGTCAGGGCTATCGGCCGCCCACTCTATACCAAAAGTACCGTAACTGAAAAGACGGTTCAAAGGCGTTGCGGAAGGAATGGGACTCCGGGGGAGTTTTATGATAGCCTATCATAGATAGAAGACGGTTAATCAGTTTTATTTGTCTTATCAGCAAGAGTAAATGCGCCAGGAACGACGCATTCTATATGCGCCTTTAAAGTTTCTAGAGCCCCTAATTTTTATATAGCAGTATGTTCTAGTATATATATATATATTATTCGTGTGCAAAAAAATTGGAGTTGTGGCCGATTTTTCACACAAGTT
>NC_013487.2:15516553-15518470 GCF_000004555.2 Caenorhabditis briggsae | reverse complement strand
TAGTTTTAAGGATAAAAAATTGCTGAAAATGGCTCTAAATTGACACAGAATCGGCTAGAAAGCAGCTAGACAGAGTGAAAATTGACTCATTTTTCTCCGATTTCTAGATCCTAAATCTGACTGTTTTTTGCCCGATTTTTGGCTCTCTAAATTTTCCAAACTTCTAGCTAATTCCCTCCCTTTAATTACCCTCTGATTCTTGCAGCTACGGCAAATGCGTGCCGCAATTCGTCCAGGAATGCATCACATTCGCACTGGACATGGATGAATGTGGTGGACAACGATCGCTCTATCTGGATGGAAACGAATGGATCCGGCCGTCGGGTGCGAATCGATTCTTTCGAATCTCCTATCCACCGAATCAAGGATCAGCGGATGAGGATGGATTGAATACGTGGAGCATCGAGAGATCAGCTAACGCCAGTAATAGTGATATTCAGGTGAGAAATGTAGCTTTTGAAATTTTCGGGTTAGCAGCTGTTCCAGATGATAGCTGAAAATGACTGCAAAATGATTGAAAATGGCTGAAAATCTGGAATTTTCAGCCAGATTTTTTTCTTGATTTTTCGATCATTTTCAGCAATTTGGAGCCCAAATTCAGCGGTTTCTAGACAACCGGACAATACTTCTCAGTCTCAAACCACTAGTCCATTTTCAGCCATTTTTTTTGACTATTTCCTTGTGATTTTCAGCCAATTTCAGCTAGTTTTGGACCATTTTCAGCGATTTCAGCCTATTTTGACAAAATTTTCAAGTCAAAAATATGATTTGCAGACTTTTAACCCCATAATCAGAGCCCTAACCCAATTAAATAAATAGCTTTTGAATTGAGATGACCCAAAATCCCTCCTAACGCGTTAATAATCGCTTTTATAGCACTTACAATGGCCTAAAAAATCGCATTTAAAGCGTTAAAAATAGCTGGAAATGGTCTGAAATCGGTCGAAATTCCTCGAAACGTCCCATTGTTCATGTTCCTTCCCCCCCTCTATTTTTCATATTATATCATCTTTTCGAAGGAACAAAAAAGAAGGAATAACCCATAACCCTGCTTCTAGAACTTTTGAAAAACGTCACAAACACAAAAAAATTGCCCCCCCTGACGACACCTGACGGCTCTTTTTGAACAGCTGAGCCTCATATTTCTCTGCGTCTCTCTCTCTCTCTCTCTCTCTTTTACGCAGAAACCGAATTTCCAGGTCATAGGATCATAGGGGTACCCGGATCCACATTTTGTTATTTTTGTTCTGATACTACTCACGGGACAGTCGAAATAGATGAAAATACCGTAAAACCTGTAATAAAAGGGCCCCCTGACTTTCAACTTTGAGCCAATTTATCTTGGTTCCTGATAAAAATATCGAAAATGTTTCAACTGATAAAATGTAGCTGATAATATGCTAAACATTTTATCAGTTGATAACTTTTTGTTATCTTTCATAGAAACCGAGATAATTGAGCTCAAAGTTGACAGCATGGGGGGCCCTTCTATTACAGGTTTTATGGGGTAGGCTGAAAATTATTGAAAAACGAGCTGAAAATGAGAATGGTGTCTCTTTTTGGCTCACTTTCAACCTATTCTGTGCTGTAAAACGTCTGAAAATGCGCTGCTGAAAAATCCGATTGCTCAGCTTAGACGCGCTCTCTGAACATTTTCGCAAACGATAGTTTGACCATTTTCAGCCTATTTTCAGCCAAAAAGAATATCTGAAAAAACAGCTGCTACCTGAAGAAGAAAAAAAAACGAATCACCTGAAAACTGGAGAGAAGGAAGCTCACGTGATTTTCTTTTTTTTTTCAAAAAAGCGAGAGATTACCGTAAAACCTCTAATAGAACGACACCCGGATCGTCCACTTTGAGCCTAAGTATCTCACTTCTTTTGAAAGATATCAAACAGTGGTTAACTAGTAAAATGT
>NC_013487.2:15508113-15516543 GCF_000004555.2 Caenorhabditis briggsae | reverse complement strand
GACGTTTGTCCGATTTTCCGATATCTCTGGAAACAAAATGTAACATTGAATGGTGGGGAAGTAGAATCAATGAAGAGAGAGAGAGGAAGTATCATTGCCAGTTTTTTCGATAGGGTGTGTGTAAATCTCGTTAGATAAAAACCGTTCGAGTGATAAAGAACAGGATATATATTCAATTGTTTCTTTTGTCTAAACAGTGAATGCAATTGTTTCCCGAACGAACAAAGGAAAGAANANGGGTGTCGTTCTATTAGAGGTTTTACGGTATTTTTCGTAGATTTTCAGATCAAAATAAGCCAATTTTCACAATTTTTGGGTCATTTTGGCTCATTTGACAGCACTTTTCAGCTCAAAATTGCTCATTTTTCACAGATTTTGGCTCAAAATTAGCCGATTTTCGTGATTTTTGGGTCATTTTGGCGCCATTTTCAGCGTTTTGCAAACGATAGTTTGACCATTTTCAGCCTATTTTCAGCCAAAAAGAATGTCTGAAAAAACAGCTGCTACCTGAAGAAGAAGAAAAAAACGAATCACCTGAAAACTGGAGAGAAGGAAGCTCACGTGATTTTCTTTTTTTTTTCAAAAAAGCGAGAGATTATCTGAAATTGAGGAGACGCCGAGAAAAAGAGAGATGGAGTGTAAAGTTCCCCTTTCTGAAAGAGAGAAGATCATCGAGGTGTTATTATTATTTTTTTTTTTGTCTTTTTTTTTTTGAAATTTTCGGGTTGGCAGCTGTTCCAGATGATAGCTGAAAATGATTGAAAAATGGCTGAAAATCTGGAATTTTCAGCATTTTTTGGACTTTTCAGCCAAATTTTTTTCTTGATTTTTCGATCATTTTCAGCAATTTGGAGCCCAAATTCAGCGGTTTCTAGACAACCGGACAATACTTCTCAGTCTCAAACCACTAGTCCATTTTCAGCCATTTTTTTTTGACTATTTCCTTGTGATTTTCAGCCAATTTCAGCCTATTTTGACAAAATTTTCAAGTCAAAAATATGAATTGCAGAGTTTTTAACCCCATTTTTGACCATTTTCTAGCGATTTTCAGCCACTTTTTAGCCTTTTCTTAAATTCCAGATCACATGTCGCCGTTACAATGGTCAAAAGTACAGCTCCTCGTTTGGATTCGTTCGAAAGATCTATCAGCTGAAGTGTCTGGAAACGTGTCCGTCGGAAGTCGCAGCCCATCTGGTTAACCGGAATTTGGCCATCGTTTCGTATTCCTATCGAAATACCGGGTTTCCCACTTTTGTAAGTCCCAAAATGACCTGAAAATCTGAAATTTTGAGCTAAATTGTCTCAAAAATCATGAATTTCAGCTAGAAGTTGGTCTGGAAACGGGATTTTCAGTCAAAAATAAGCAAAAGATCTGAACTTTCGGCTGAAAATCACCCCAAACATCGAGATTTTGGGCCAACAATCAACAAGAAATTTGAAATTTTGACTGAAAATTAACCCGAAAATCGAAAATTTCAGCCAAAAATCAACGAAAAATCTGAAATTTCGGCTGAAAATAACTCCAAAAATTGAGGTTTTGAGCCAATAATCACCGAAAAATCTAAAATTTTGAGCTAAAATGACCAAAAAATCGTGAATTCCAGCTAGAAATTCGTCTGGAAACGGGATTTTCATCCAAAAACTATTCAAAAATCGAGAATTTCGGTCAAAAGCTGCCCTAAAAATTGAAATTTTCAAGCATTTTCGGTGGGAAATGACCAAAAATCTGAAATTTTGACTGAAAATTGACCCAAAAATCGTGAATTTCAGCTCAAAATATGTCTGAAATTGTCTAAAAAAATCGATTTTCATGAATTTTGAAGCTGAAAAAGCTGAAAAATCAATTTTCCAGCATGAAAATTGTTAATTTTGAGTCCAAAACATGAATTTCAGATCAAAAAATCGGTCTGAAAATGATTTTTCGAGCCAAAAACTGCAATTTTCATATGAAAATTATGCTGAAAATCGGGGGGTTTTTGACAAATATATCTGAAAATCGTATTTTCAGGTTTAAAATTGCTTAAAAATTGAATTTTTGACCGATTTTAAGCCGAACATCTAGCTGAAAATCACATTTTCGGCTGAAAAAAACCAAAATTTTGGCTCATTTTTAGTCAAAAATGGGATTTTCAGACCCAAAAATCTCTAAAATCGATTTTCTTCACAGATCGAACAACCCGTCGTCGTCGTCGACGATCATCATCACCATCACGGAAAGCTGAGCAATAATAATCGAGACGAGTTGTTGGGAGAGGAGGTTGAAGTGTGAGTTTGAGAGAGAAAAAGTGCATTTTTGCCTGAAAATATTTTGGCTGAAAAAATCGATTTTTGGAGTATTTTCAAGCCTAGAAACGCTGGAAAATCGATTTTTGTGCGCTGAAATCTGAAATTCTCAGCTCGAAATCTCATTTTTTTTAGCTAAAAATCTATTTTCTAGCACTGTTTGACCCCGAAAACGGTAGATTTTTAGCTATTTTCAGCTAGAAATTTGGTTTTTTGGCTGAAAAATCGATTTTTGACACTTTCAAATTGAAATTTCCGGCAAAAAACGAGCGATTTTGGCTGATTTTTGTTCATTTTCAGTCAATTTTCATCAATTTTTGTATTTTTTTTGCTGGGAAAACTGAATTTTTGACTCAAAAATTGCAATTTTCAGTCAATATTCAGCTAGAAAAGTCGATTTTTCAGACATTTTAGACCCTAAAAATCGAAATTTTCAGCCATTTTTGCTAGGAAAACTCAATTTTTGACTCAAAAATCGCCATTTTCAACAAATTTTCATCCTTAAAAGTCAATTTTCAGTCATTTTTGACTCTAAAAATGGCAATTTTCAGCCAAAAATTGTTCATTTCCTCTATTTTCAGTGTGACTGGAGACGTGATATTCAATGACGAAGACGGTGGTGCTGAAATGCAGCGAATGGTGGAGATAATGGAGAAAAAGAAGAAGGAGAACGGGCAGAGACTCATGGATTTGTTGGCACGCATGCATCGATTCAATGATTACTGTAAAAAGGTGAGTTTTTGGCTGAAAATGGCTGAAAATCGGCTCAACATGTCCCAAAAATCATTGAAAACGGCCCGAAATAGCTCAAAATAGGCCTAAAATCGGCCTAAATCAAGCCGAAATAGGCCTAAAACGCCTAAAATTGGCTTCAAATTGTCCAAAATAGACGTGAAATATGCCTTAAAATATGCTTAAAAAGGCTTAGACTTGGCTTAAAATGCCTGAAATTTGGCCTGGAATATGCCTACAAAGCCTGAAATTTGCCTGAAAAAGCCTCAAATTGGTCTAAAAATGCCTAAAATTGGCTGAAAATGCCAAAAATTGAGCTAAAAATGCCTGAAATAGGCTTAAAATGCCTGAAATTTGCCTTAAAAACGCCTAAAATGGCTAAAAATGCCTGAAATTCGTCTAAAATAGGCTCAAAATAGGCTTAAAATTGCTAAAATTGACTCAAATTAGCTGAAAATAAGCCTAAAATAGACTTCTAATATGCCTAGAAATGCCTGAAATTTCTCTAAAATTGCAACAATTGGCTTAAAATATGCCTGAATTGCCTTAAAATGCCTGAAATTTGCCTAAAATAGGCCTTAGATCGGCTAAAAATGCCTAAAATTGACCTAAATTTTGCCTAAAAATGCCTAAAATTCTAATTTCAGGAAGGCTGGCTATCGACGAATTCCGAAATCCAGGAACTACTACAAATCGGAGCCATTCTGGAGACGTCGATTCAATAATTTATTGATTTATCGATTTTTCTGAAAATTTGAATTTTTTGATTTTTCTGAAATTTTCAAAAAAAAATTTTTTTTATTAATTTCTTCATTTTTTGTCGATTTTCTATTGCGTTCTTTCCAATACGCTAATCTGATATCTTTGATTTTTTATCTTCAGATTTTTATTGATTTTTTAGCTGAAAATCCATTTTTGGCTGAAAATTAGCAAATTTTTCAAAATTTCAGCTAGGATATCGATATGACCACGCCAAGCCGTAGACGTTTGATGAGAGATTTCAAGAAGCTTCAGGTGATTTTTTATGAAAAAATCTGAAAATTTTAAATTTGGCTGAAAATCTGAATTTTTTTTTCGATTTTTCTGGATTTTCCAATGTTTTTAGACCAAAAATGGCCTAAAAATCGAGATTTTCATGAAATTTCAGTCCCAGAAAGTCTGAAATTTTTTGGCTGGAAATCTGAAAAATCTGAAAATTTAAAATTGTCGATTTTTTTTTGATTTTTTAGCGATTTCCAGCATTTTTAGACGGTTTTCAGCAATTTTCAGAAGTTTTCAACTTGATTTTCAGATATTTTCAGACTTTCAGCCAAAAATTGTTTTGGCTGAAACCTTTTTTTTTCGATTTTTCTGGATTTTTCAATGTTTTTAGACATAAAAGCTGAAAATCAGAATCACCGCAAAATTTTGCTCTAGAAAAGCTGAAACTAGGCTCCACCCCTTTTTTTCTTGAAAATCGATTTTTGGGATTTCCATTTTTTAGGCCCCGCCCCATTTTTTGGCGCTGAAAAATCAGAATTTCGACCATATCGCTCATTTTCTGGGAAAAAATTGCCTAGAATCAGTCCAAAAATGTCAGAAATGGATAGATTGCTCAGCATTAATTTTAGCAATTTTTACCACAAAAATGGAGTTAAAATGGTCCAAAATAGCTGAAAATAGAGCTAAATAGGCTAAAAATGGTCAAAAAACCTCATTTTGGTTCTAAACCGGTCGATTGCTCATTCTTAGGTTTACCACTAAATTAGCGCTGAAAATGATTCAAAATAGCTTAAATTTGGCTCAAAATGACCAAAAATTGACCCTAATCCCCAAATTCTGGCCAATTTTCGAAAGCTACAGATTGCTCAGCATTAGTTTTAGCACAGAAATAATTATAACTGAAAAGTGGCTTAAAATAGGCCTAAAATGCCCCTAAAAAGGCCGAAAATGGTCCAAAATAGCTGAAAATAGGTCTAAATTGGTCTGAAAACGCTCAAAAATGACCGAAAATTGGCCTAAAACTGCAAATTCCCTGATTGCTCATCCTTATTTTTTGCAGGAAGACCCACCAGCAGGCGTGTCGGGAGCCCCAACAGAAGACAACATTCTCCAATGGGAAGCGATCATTTTCGGACCCCAGGAGACGCCATTCGAGGACGGTACCTTTAAATTATCGCTGGAATTCTCCGAAGAGTACCCGAATAAGCCGCCGACGGTGAAATTTATCTCCAAAATGTTCCATCCCAATGTCTACGCTGACGGTTCGATTTGTCTCGACATTCTTCAGGTAAATACCTCTTTTTTGACTGAAAAATGGGTTTAAAGTGTTCAAAATAGACTTTAAACGATTAAAATTGCTGAAAAATGCTCCAAAAATGAGCCAAACTAAGCCAAAATTGGCCTAAAACGGCTGAAAATGGCCTAAAATCGAAAATTTTCAAAATGGTCCGATTCTGATAAAAATTGATATGACGGCCTAAAATGGTCTGAAAATCAATATTCCGAAAAAAAATTTCCAAAATTTCAAAAATTGAAAAAAAATTTTTTTTGAAAAATTCTAGAAAAAAATTTTTTTCGAAAAATTTCAAAATGGTCCAATTTTGATAAACATTGATATGACGGCCTGAAATGGTCTAAAAATCAATATTCTGAAAAATTCAAATATTCCAAAAATTGAAAAAAATTTTTTTTTTTCAATTTTTGGAATTTTCTTTAAAAAATTTCAGAATATTGATTTTTAGACCATTTTAGGCCGTCATATCGATTTTTATCGAAATTGGAAAACTTTGCAATTTTTCGATTTCAGGCCATTTTCAGCCGTTTTAGGCCTATTTTGGGCCATTTTGATTCATTTTCCGAGAATTTTCCAGCAAATTCAAGCTTTTAAGGTCTAGTTCGGACTGTTTGAACCCTGAATGGCTAAATTTCGTCATTTTTTAGGCTTTTTGGACCGTTTTAAGCTTGATTTTCAGCCAAAAACATAGCCCTGAAATTATCGATTTTTTTTCCATTTCCAGAACCGATGGTCTCCAACATATGACGTGGCGGCAATCCTGACGTCGATTCAATCCTTGCTGGACGAGCCGAATCCCAACTCGCCGGCGAATTCGCTCGCCGCCCAACTCTACCAGGAGAATCGACGAGAGTACGAGAAACGGGTTCAGCAGATTGTCGAGCAGGTGAGATTTCGGCTGAAAATGCTGAAAATTTGTCTGAAAACATCATGAGTACAATTTGACTGAAATTTTGGCTGAAATTCTCCTAAAAATGAGCAATTTCAGCTCATTTTAGGCCTATTTTTGTCTGAAAATGCTCAAAAATCGGCCAAAACGCCTCTTTTTCCTGAAAATTTTGACTGGAAATTTGCCTGAAAATTGGCTGAAAATGAGCCAAAATGAGTCAAATTGCTTGAAAATGGCTGAAAATGGCCGAAAATCGTCCAGTATGGCTCTTTTTCTTAGAATTTGGCTGAAAATGAGCAATTTGAGCCGATTTTAGGCGAATTTAAACCATTTTAAGCTGAAAATTCGGCTGAAATTTTGCCAAAATGAGCTGAAAATGCTCAAAAATCGTCCAGAATGGCTTTTTTTAAAGAATTTGGCTAAAAATTTGGCTGAAAATTGCTAAAAATAGGCTTAAAATCGGCTGAAAATCGTCCGAAATTGCTCGTTTTTTTTTCAAGAATTTAGCTGAAAATTTGACTGAAATTTTGAAGAAGTGAATTTTCAGAAAAAATTTCAGATTTTTTCTCGATTTTCAGACTAAAATCGGCTGAAAATGGCTCTTTTTCTTAGAATTTGGCTGAAAATTTGACCGAAATTTTGCCAAAATGAGCTAAAAGGAGCAAAAAACGTCCAGAATGACTTTTTTCTGGAATTTGACTGAAAATTTGGCTGTAATTTGGCTGTAAATGGTCAAAAATAGGCTTAAAATCGGCTGAAAATCGTCCAAAATGGCTCATTCTCTCTGGATTTTTTTTTGAAATTTCAGCCAATTTTCAAAGCTAAATGGTTACGAGAAATTATACAGACGATTTTCAGCTTCAAAAAATGTCTGAAAATTCGGCTGAAAATAGGCTTAAATTGCTCAATTTTCCTCAAATTTTAAAAAAATATCGATTTTTGCAGTCATGGCTCAATTTCGGCGAGAACGAGGGCGACGCGGTGATGAAGGACGGCGGTGGTGACGTGGATCCCGAAGAGATTCCAACCTCAAATGGATCTTCCGGAGGGGGCGGAGCCTCGGCTGCCGCCGACGACGACGAGCGTATGGATGAGGGCGGAGCCAGCGGATCGAATGCATAAATAATCGATAATTGATCATTCGCATCTGTTAATTTCTTTTGTCTTTTTTGGAAATTTTTGATTTTTGAAAAAAATTTTTTTTTGGCTGAAAATTTGAAAATTTGTCTGAAAATCTGAAAAAATTGTTTTTCGATTTTTCTGAAACTTTCGATCATTTTCGACGGAAAATCGCCTGAAAATCGAGTTTTCCACGAAATTTCGATCTAGAAATGCTGAAATTCTGGCTGGAAATCTGAAAATTTGGCTGAAAATCGAAAAAAGCTGAAGTCTTAAAATTTTTCGATTTTTCGATTTTTTTTTGCTGTTTTCCGCATTTTTAGACGGTTTTCAGCGATTTTCAGAAGGTTTTTTCGAGCTTTTTCGACTGAAAGTGAGCTGAAAATCGAGATTTTCACGAAATTTTGATATAGAAAATGAGATTTTCAGACAAAATTTTGATTTTCAGAAATTTCAAAAATTCAAAAAAAATTTTTTTTTCAAAATTTTTAATTTTCTCTCTCTCTTTCCTCTTTAGAATCAAAAAATTTGAAATTTCAAATTTTTTCGCTTTTTCTCTGCGTCTCTCTCTCTCTGTCTCTTTCTCTCGATCCCGCCCACACCCTCTCGTCTCCCTTTAAAGAATACGGTAGTTTTTCGATGTTTTTTCGTTTCGTCCTCTTGTGTATATATATTCTATTTGGCGCTGAAAAAATTGGCTGAAAATTTTTCTTGCTGAAATTTGTCTGAAAATTCCAGAAAAAATGAGCAATTTCGGACCATTTTCAGTGCTGAAAACCATCTCTAAATTGACACTATTTCTTCGTTTTTTTTTTGTGTCCGAAATTAAGCCCCGCCCACAATCACAATCACCCCACCCAGTTTCATTTTTCTGTCTCTTTTAAACCCATGTTAAAAAAAACAATAAATGTCCAATCAATGCCAACAAAAAAGGGGCGGAGCCTATTTGGGATCAATGAAATTAGAAGAAAAAATAGGAAGAAGGGGCGGAGCCTAATTTAGAATACTGTAACTCTCATCATTTTTTTAGTGATAATTTCAACTTTGTTCCAAGTTATCTTGGTTCTTGTTAAATATATGAACCCAAATTGGCTGCTTGATAAGGGACACCTTCTAATACAGGATTCAAAAC
>NC_013487.2:15491178-15508013 GCF_000004555.2 Caenorhabditis briggsae | reverse complement strand
ACAATGACAAAATTCAGCGATTTGGCGAGAGTCCGATTCCAGGCGGTGGCATGAATATGTTTGGACATGATGTGGGTTTTTTTTTGCAATTTTGGGATTACTGTAGCGGGAATTTTGGAAAATCTGAAAATTTTAGGATTACTGTACAACTAACCGTTTGTTTTATTCGCTGTATCTATGTTTCATTTTTCCTGTTTTGAAGCTATTCAAGGGGTTACGGTAGATTTTGGCAAAAAATAAGTGTCGATAAATTTCTTAATTTCTGAATTTCGCAATTTCCGAATTTCCGAATTTCTGGATTTTGAATTTCTGAATTTTTGAATTTCCGAATTTCCGAATTTCTTGATTTCTGAATTTCTGAATTTTTGAATTTTTGAATTTCTGAATTTCTGAATTTCTGAATTTCTGAATTTCTGAATTTCTGAATTTTTGAATTTCTGAATTTCTGAATTTCTGAATTTCTGAATTTCTGAATTTTTGAATTTCTGAATTTCTGAATTTTTGAATTTCCGAATTTCCGAATTTCTTGATTTCTGAATTTCTGAATTTTTGAATTTCTGAATTTCTGAATTTCTGAATTTCTGAATTTCTGAATTTCCGAATTTCTGAATTTCTGAATTTTTGAATTTCCGAATTTTCGAATTTCTGGATTTCAGTATTTTTGGACATATTTAGGCTCAAAAATTCAAAAAAAATGTGCATGATTTTTTTGCTGCTTCCTCTACCGTAATCCCCTACATACTAACCCTCTAAAGCCCACCTACCGTATACCTACCAACCTACCGTACTACTTGCCGTTTCTTCCAGCTCGACGACCTAATAATGGACGAGCTGATGACGATGGACGAGGAGGAGCAACAGCACGGCCGCGGTGGCTCTTCCCGACCGGTTAGTATCTTACTGTAGGGTACTGTAGATGACATCTACAGTATTCCCCAAATCTAACATTCACACACCTTTTTTGTCCTTTGCTTTTTGATAACTTTTTTTTTGAAACTTTTTTTTTCGGAATTCTAAGAAAACTATCCTTTTGTGTGACCATTTTTTGTAGTATCTCTAACCCAAAAAAGCCCAAAAATTAAAAAAAAAATTTTTTTTTTTTCAAATTAAAATAATTTTTTTGGCTGAAACTCCAGAATTCTGAAATTTCAGATGACCATTGGTGGAGGTCCAAAATCCATGTCCATGGCTCGCCCGATTCCAGGAGCTAGCGATCGCTCGCAAAATGTGCACACCAGTAGTCCGATACCGTGTCCAGGAGGCCTATCTCAGAATTATAGACAGGTAAGTGAATTAGGCCCCGCCCACTTTTAGGGGGGGGGGGCGGAGTTTAATAGTTTCGCACGCTTTCAGAAGCGTTTGGGAGCAATTTTGGAGATTTTTCAATTTTCTGAAAATTTCAAAAAAAAAAGCTTTTTTCGAATTTTTTTCTATTTTGATCGATTTCTATTTTCATTTTCTCTAAGTCTCTTATCTTTTATCTCTAAAAAAAATGAAATTGAAAGTGTCATGCGCCTTTAAATTGATACATATCAACCGGTTTTTTGTGTCCAATTTCGAACGAAACAAAAAAGATTCTTATCTAAAAAAAAATGTTTTTTGAAATTTTTTTTCTTTTTTTCAATTTTCTGAAAATCAATATTTTCAGATCGTTTCAAGTTCCGCGCCAACCGGCTCAATCGATATCGAGAAAATGTTGGGCGGAGTTCAGAATGGCGGAGGGGGCGGAGCGTCCGGTGGAGGCTCGGGCGGCGGAAGCAATGGAGATCCGGATGACTATTACAGGGACCGTAGGAAGAAGGATATTCATAATATGAGTGAGTTTTTATTCTTTTTGCTTAAGCGCGAAATTTGAAAATTTCGAAAATTAAAAAAATTTTAGATTTTTTTTTTTTTGAAAAAAACTTTTGCGCCTTAAAACTTTTCAAATTCATACATTGTTCAGTCGAACGCCGCCGACGGTACAACATCAACGACCGAATCAAGGAGTTGGGACAAATGCTGCCAAAAAACACATCTGAGTAAGTCATGGTGGCCTAGCTTTCAGCCGCTCTTGGCCTAGAAATCCAGAAAGTCAATTTTCTGGCTTTCCCGCTGATTTTAGATAGAAATGAACATCAAAATCGGATTCCTTGCTAAAAACTGTTTTAGAAAACATGGTCCCTTGCCAAAAATCTCGCGTGGCCTAACTTTCCAACTGGTGGCCTAGAAAATCCAAGAACTCGGCCACCATGAAAAATCTTGTTTTTTCTTGCTTTCGGGGGTAGATTTTCACAAGTGATTTGAATTTTTTGATTCTCGAAGTGTGAATTTTGAAGTTTCATGTCGAAAATACACCTAAATAAAGAATGGTGGTCTAGCTTTCAACCTATTGTGTCCTAGAAATCCAGAAAGTCAATTTTCTGGCTTTCCCGCTGATTTTAGATAGAAATAAACATCAAAATCGGATTTCTTGCTAAAAACTGCTTTAGAAAACATGGTCTCTTGCCGAAAATCTCGCGTGGCCTAACTTTCCAACTGGTGGCCTAGAAATCCAAATTCTTAGAAAAAATTAATTTTCTGGTCTTTCTGATGTAACTAGATTGAAATAAGTATTAAATTCAGTCTTCCCGTTTGAAACTTCCCTAGAAAATTTGGTCCCAAGCCAAAAATCTCGCGTGGCCTAACTTTCCATTTTGTGGCCTAGAAAATCCGAAAACTCGGCCACCATCAAACATTTCGTTTTTTCTTGCTTTCCGATGTGCATTTTTATGAGGAATAATTTTCAAGTCTTATATAATAAAAATGAGGATTTCGTGTAGAAAAGTTCCCATAGTTGGCCTAGAAATCCACATTTTCAATAAAAAAGTAGTTTTTTGTATTTTCTGATTTTCCTGATGATTCTAGGTGAAAATAAACATTAAAATCGGATTTCTGATCACAAATCACCCTAGAAAACTTCGTCACAGGTCAAAAATCTCGTATGGCCTAACTTTTGCCAATGGTGGCCTAGAAAATCCAAAAACTCGGCCACCATCAAAATTTTTGATTTTTGTTGGTTTCCGGGTTAGAATTTTGCGCTGAATCCGAATTTGACATCTATTTTCAATTAAATCTCAATCTAAACCCTGAAAATCCCGAATTTTCCAGAGAAATGAAGCTGAACAAAGGAACGATTCTCAAAGCCTCGTGCGACTATATTCGAGTTCTTCAAAAAGACAGAGAACACGCTCTCAAGCATCAACAGCACCAGAAAAATCTCGAGGCGGCCGCCCAAAAGTACGCGGACCGTGTCAAAGAGCTCGAGGACATGCTGGCACGTCAGGGCGTTCAGGTGCCACCAAATCATCTGCCACCGATTCCAAAATTTATCGATAGACCAATTAAGCAGGAGCTGGATGACACCTCGCCACCAAATCACACACCAACCGGATCATTCATCGTGAGTTTTCCTGAAAATTACGCTGAAAATGAGCAGACATAGGCTGAAATAGACCTTACTTGCGTAGATGGCCTAGAAACCCAAATCAGGCGAAACCTAGTCCCCGAAAAACTTGAATTTGATAAAAACAATTTTTAATTCATTATTTGACTCTTGAAAATTCCAGAAAATTTGGCTGAAAATGAGCCACAATGAGACTAGCTATCCTCAAATTAGACAATTTCTCCTTGGTGGCCTAGAAACCCAAATTATGAAAAAAACCTAGGCCACAGCTACTCAAATTTGAATTTACACAACCCTTAATATGGTTTTAGTCGAAAAAATTCCAGAAAATTCTATAAAATTCCGCCTAAAAAGAGCAAAAAGCCAAGGTGGCCGAGTTTTTTTGTTCGGTGGCCTAGAAAACCCCAACTGCACAATATTCTTATCTATTCACTATTATCATTATATCTAGTGTTTGGTGTAGATGTCGTTTTGACCTTATTTCTTTTTCCTGTACCCTGTAATTTTATGATATTTGTGAAATTTTGAAAATTTTCAATAGAAAAAAGAACTGAAAATTGAAATTTTGAGCATGAAAAACGCATTTCTAGACGTTTTTGACTAGAGGAATCGGATTCCTCATAAAATTTCACCCTAGAAACCACTAAAAAACAACTTTTTTCTTAGTGGCCGAGTTTTTGGATTTTCTAGGCCACCATTGGCAAAAGTTAGGCCACGCGAGATTTTCATCCTTTAACATCGTTTTCTGAGGTAGTTTTTAGCGAGAAGTTCAAATTTGATGTTCATTTAAATCTGGGGGCAGCGGGAAAGTCAGGAAATTGAATTTTTCTCAAAAATTGTGGATTTCTAGGCCCGGCATATCCTAATTTGAAATTTTGAGCATGAAAAACTCATTTTTAAACGTTGTCAACTAGAAAAAGTGAGTTCCGCATAAAATTTCACTGTAAAAGCCATAAAAAAACAATTTTTCTACCATGGCCTAGTTTTTGGATTTTCTAGGCCACGCACGATATTAGGCCCGAGACCAATTTTTCTAAAGTAGTTTTTTGCTAGAAATCCGAATTCGATGGTTATTTAGACCCTGAATGCGCGAAAAACGCAGAAAATCGAATATTTTGAAATTTTCACCTAGGAATGTTCCCAAAATTTTCAGTCAAACTCTGGCTTCTTGTCCGAGGTGACAAACAACACCGCTGCGTTGCAAATCTCAGCCGACTCGCGCCAAAACTCGTTCATGAACAACTCAGCACCGTCGGACAGCTTCTTCTCGGTGGGCTCCGCATCGCCGCCCGATTACAGTGAGCTTCCCATTTCCTCTTCTTCATTTGTGCCGACACGTGGCTTTCTGGAGCCAATTGTTGAATTCTAGGGACGAGCGGTGTGACGTCATGGAAGCTGCCGGGGGCAGGAGGTACGACGACAGGTAACAATGCTAGCGTGAACGGGGGCGGTGGCGGCGGCGCTGGAAATTCGTTCTCCGACCTCATGATGGACGATCTCAATGTATGTGTAAGCTTCTACCACCTAATGCATGCCCTTTCTATTTGTGATTCTATGTGTGTATGCGAGGCGTGAGACTGCGGTTTTCAGTGTCAAAGCATGTGAAAATTGGGTAAAAATCGAGCAAAAATGAGCCAAAATGAGCTAAAACGCCACATAGCGCAATTTTTCGATTTTTGAGTCGTTTTTCGGCCACTTTTCGGTGTCTGACATGCGACAAACATGTTTAACGCAGTTTTCGAGCTAAAACCCTGTTTTCCGCAAAAAAAAACGGCTGAAAAAGAGCCAAAACGAGGCGAAAGGCACTGACGCGGCATTTTGGGCGCCAATTTTCGAATTGTATCGTTTTTCGAGCGTTTTAGCGGGGTAACTTACGTTTTTAGTGTATTAATGATGCTAAAAACAGATTTAAAGCTTATTTTCAGTCTAAAAACTTTTTACCACAAAAAATCTAGTCTAAAACGAGCCGAAATGAGGCGAAAGGCACTGAAGCGCCAATTTGGGCGCCAATTTTCGAATTTAGGCGTTTTTTGAACGTTTTAGCGAGGTAACGTGCGTTTTTAGTGTATTTATGATGCTAAAAACAGATTTAAAGCTTATTTTTAGTCTGAAAACCTTTTTTCTGCAAAGAAATCGATCGAAAATGAGCCAAAAAGCACTGGAAGGCGTTTTAGGCGCCGATTTTTGGATTTTAACTTTTTTTGAGCGTTTTATCGAGTTAAATTGCGTTTTTAGTGTCTTAAATTTGTGAAAAACCAATTCAAATGCAGTCTGAAATCGCTTTTGCCGCTGAAATTCCTGCTAAAATCGGCCGAAACAAGCAAAAATGCACCAATCGACACTTTTCGCAATTTTTCGAGCCAAACATCAATATTCGAAGTTTTTGAGCATTTTTTTTGAGTGTCTGACATGTGAAAAATTGGTTTAAACGCAGTTTTCAAGCCGAAAATCACTTTTTCCCGAAAAATATGGGCCAAAACGGCCGGAAATCAACAAATTCCAGTTATAGCCTAACTTTCGTGGCCTAGAAACCCTAAAAGCATGTTTTTGGCGTATTCTCAAATTTCCAGTGTTGAATGGTGTTGTTTTAGTGTTCTTTATGACTTGGCCAGATTTCAGTGTCGTCCATTTTACGATATTTGTGAAATTTTGAAATTTTTCAGCAACAAAAAAAAAACGAAAAATTGAAATTTTGAGCATGAAAAT
This sequence comes from Caenorhabditis briggsae, assembly GCF_000004555.2. NCBI lineage: Eukaryota > Metazoa > Nematoda > Chromadorea > Rhabditida > Rhabditidae > Caenorhabditis > Caenorhabditis briggsae. Next base: position 15,501,883 of record NC_013487.2, on the reverse strand, counting down.
CTAATTTTCAGACTTTCCCGACTAGAAAAATCGAATTCCTCATAAAATTTCACCCTAGAAACCACTAAAAAAATAATTTTTCCCGGTGGCCGAGTTTTCGAATTTTCTAGGCCACTATTGGCGAAAGTTAGGCCACGCACGATATTAGGCCAGCAATAACGTTTTTTAGGGTGGTTTTTTGCGAGGAATTCGATTTTTGAAATTAAAAGTGTCTGGAACTAGCTGAAACTTGGGAAATGCATTTTTTTTGGAAAAAAAAAATTATTTTTTGGGAAAATTTTTTTTTAGCGTAAAAACTTTAAAATTCTGAATCTCACACGTTTATATAAAATAATGCCTCTGGACCCAAATTTTGCGCTGAATCCGAATCTGCGATAATTTTTGACTTCCAGGAAGGCTGACCCCCTGAAAAATCCCTATTTTCAGCCTATGATCAATGGTGATCCACTCATCTCATCCGGTGCCCATCCATCGCCACACTTCCACAGCTCTCAAATGTCGCCAGAAATCCATTGGGACGCGTCGGGCTTCTCACCGGACCCAATCAATCCTAATCAATCATCTGGCCATTATCACATGGATTTTTCTTAAATTTTTCTAGAAAAATCCATCCATTATGTACATAATTCTGTTTCTGTGTCCTTGATTTTCAGTTTTTCTCTTTTAAGCCCCGCCCCTTTTCTTCTTCTCCCCCTAATCATATTTTATCAATTCAATTGTGATTTGTTTCTAAGCCCCGCCCACTTTTTTGGTCCCATTTTTTTCCAAAATCTCCGCTCTCACCTCTATTTTTCTTATATTTTCCCCTCAAAGACTGGTCCCTTTATTCTAGAAACCTAACAAAGCTCAGGGAGTACTGTAGTAGCGAAACATTTTCAGGCCCGCCCCAAAAATTTTTCAAATTTCGCGCCATTTCTTCTGGGCCACACTCTAGATTTTGTCTCCAATCTGTATTTTGACTCCGCCCCTTTTTATGTAAATAGGCCCCGCCCACTTTAGGCATTACAAAACTAACACTGAAAACATGTTATTTTTGCGAATTTCGATTCGATTTTTTAAGCCATTTCTCCTTATTTTTCGTTTTTGACAACCAAAAAAAAATTTTGGGCGCGAAATTTGAAATTTTTGAAATTTTCAAAAAAAAAAAATTTTTTTTGAAAATTTTGAAAATTTCAAATTTACCGCTTAAACTATAACACACACATACCATTGATCCCGATCTTCCTCTCTTTTCCTTCCCATTTGCCTCTTCTAGAAATTTCAGAAAATAATTTTTTTGGCTGAAAATTTTTAAAGCTCTATTACAAAATGTGTGTCGGCGGGTATTCCCAAAAAAATCCAAAAAATCCCAAAAAAAAAAAATGTTTTTTGTACATATTTCCTTCTAGGCTCCGCCCACTTTTTCTTTCTTTTCTAAAAAACATGCAACAAATTGCTCCGCCCCCTTTTCCTCCTCCTCGATTCGAAACACACACACAATTTTTCACTTTATATCGATTTATTGATTTTTCCCAACCCACCCTGATCCTCCTCCAAAAACCCCTGACACCCATATATAGGCGCTTATCTGTTTTTTTTTTAATTTTCAAAAAAATCCCAAAAAAAAAAATTTTGGCGCGAAAATTTGAAATTACCCGCGCCAATTTGTAATTTATGTACATATATGACTTCTTTTTTGCCACCACCCACACACTTCCCTGATACAAAAACCCCGCCCCTTTTTCTTCTAAGCCCCGCCCCTTTTTTTTTGAAAAATTCGCTGAAAATCAATAAAAAGCCATATAAATCAAATTTTTTCTACAAATTTCAGACCGAAATTTTGCGCTGAATCCAAATCGACAGTAATTTTTAACTTCAGACAATTTTAAATCTCTGAAAAACTCAAAAATTTTATGACAATGATCAATTGGCCGAAATTCCATTTTTGGCTGAAAATGATCGATTTCAAACGTCTGAAAATGTACTTTTTACTAGTCCATTTGATCTGAAAATTTGAGAAATTACAGTAATACATTTGAGTGATTTCCTCTAAAATTTTCATACGAAACGGATAAGTTTGAAGTACTTTTCCAGACACTGAACTCTGAAACAGTGGCGAGGGGCAGTTAATACACTCTAGCGACTTGTTGATAGCTCTATCTCTAGAACTATCAGAGTTATTAAAAATTTATAAACTACGACATTGCTCAGCACAAAATTTTCTACATTTTCCAATTTTTAAAATTTACCTAGCTTATATTTGGATCAAGTTGAAGCTATTTGAAAATTGGTCAAAATTTCCATTTTTTCGAAAATTAAATTTTTTTTGAAATGGCCATAACTTTCTTGCAATTTAAGCTAGAAAACTTTTAAAAATTGGAAAACATCAAAAATGTTTTGAAAATCATTTTGTTAGTTGACAAAATTTTTCTAGCTATTCTAGTTTTCGATCTATGCGCCTTTAAAGTTAGTTCGCGCCGAGGAACACAGGGAAACGAGAGACTATAGCTGTCTGCGCCTCTATCTCTAGAACTATCCGAGTTATCAAAATGTTGTAAACTACGACATTGCTCAGCATAAAATTTCCTACATTTTCCAATTTTTGAAATTAATCTAGCTCAATTTTGGACCAAGTTGTAGCTGTTTGAAAATTGGTGAACATTCACAATTTTTCGAAAATTTCAAAAAGTTTCAAATTGCCATAAATTGTTTCCAATTCGACCTAGGAAAGTTTTGAAAAATGGTAAGCATCATAATCTTAATATTCATCATTGTGTTAGTTGAAAAAAATTTTTCTAGCTATTCTAGTTATTGAGCTATGCGCCTTTAAAGCTAGATAGCGCCGAGAGCGCAGAGACACGAGGTACTCTAGCTGTTTGCGTCTCTATCTCTTGAACCATGAGAGCTATAGAAAAGTTCTAAATTACACAATTGCTCAGCATAAAATTTTCTACATTTTTCAATTTTTGAAATTAATCTAGCTTGATTTTGAACCAAGTTACAGCTATTTGAAAATTGTAACTCCTAAAAAAAATGTTTTTCATAATTTTCTCTCTTCTCCCCCGCTCATCAAATGCTCCTTCCCCGTTTTCTCCCCCAACCAAATAACTGCACGTGTTAGTCTTATGTATGTTGTACTCTAGCCCAGTTGGTCTCTCTTTTTCTCTTTCTCTGCCACTCTCTCGCTCTCACACACTCTCTCACCCTCTCGATTGATTCGCTAGAGTGTAGCCAGCCAGCGGGCCGTCAACGGCCCGTTTTTGCTTTTTTTTGCTTTTTTTTCGGATAATTAGTGCTAATTAGTGTTAATTTTAAACGTTTTTGTAGAAAATTTTCAAAAAATTTGACCATGAAATGTGCGATTTGCGACTCGGTGGCACTTTCGCTGCACTTTGGAGCGCCCAGTTGTAAGGTGAGTGATTTGGGGCGTAATTAGAGGGTAATTAGGGGTAATAGGGGAGTGAAAATAGAGCATTATAGGTTAGCAATGGTTGGAGAAACTGAAATTTCCAGAAAAATAGGCTGAAAATGGTTAAAAGCAGGCTAGAAAAGCTGAAAATTCAAAAAGTGGTCCATTGGACCTTAATTACCCTAAAAATAGTTGAGAATGGTTTGAAAACAATTGAAAATTGCAGAAAATGAGCTGAAAATAGTCTAAAAAAGTAGAAAAATGCTATGTTTCCATGAATTGACTTTTAAAAAAATTTTCAAAAAAATTTTTTTTCTATATTTTCAAGTGGCTGTAACTTGGTCCAAAATTGAGCTAGATTAATTTTAAAAACATGAAAATGTAGAAAATTTTATGCTGAGCAATTTCGTAATTTTCATTTTTTTTGTAACTTTTATGGTTCTAGAGATAGAGACGCAGACAGCTAGAGTGTCTCGCCTGCCTTCTCCTCGCCGGTGTGTGCTATGTTTAAAGGCGCATAGCTCAACAACTAAAATAGCTAGAAACATTCTGTCAACTGACAAAATGATTTCTATGAAATTCTTGATTCTTTCCAATTTTCAGAATCCTTCTAGCTAAAATTCTAAAAAAGTTATGTCAATTTGAAAAAAATTCTCAAATAATTGTGCCCCAAATGTTATAATTATTCAGATAGCTATATCTTGGTCAAAATTAAGCTAGGCAAATTTTAAAAACTGTAAAATATAGGAAATTCAATTTCTAACAATTTCAGAAGTTTCAAAATCTCCAAAAATAGTTTTTTTCCAGGCCTGTGCCGCATTTTTCCGTCGAACCGTCGCACTGGACATCACCTATGACTGTATCACCGGGAATCAGGATTGTGAAGTTAATCATGGTAATTTTTAGAGGAAAATTGTTAAAATCAAACATTAAAGCCTAAAAAATTAAAATTTTGGGGAAAAAATCTTTAGAAATAAAAAAAAATTTGGAGTTAAAAATACTCCGTTTCCTCTAAAAAACGATCCTAGGGTGCTCAAATTTTGAGCTCAATCATCTCAGTTCCCGTAAAAGATATCAATAATCTGTTAACTGATAAAATGTAGGTGATATTATGATAAACATTTTATCAATTGACAACTTTTTGATATCTTCTATAGGAACCGAAATAATTGAGCTCGAAGTGCTATTATCCATCTAAAATCTACATCTAAATCCATCTAAATGAAACGACAAAAAAAAACACGGATTATTACAATTTGCAGAACGTCGAATGGCTTGTAAAAAGTGTCGATACCAGAAGTGCATCAACAACAACATGCAGAGATATAGTAAGTTGAAATTTTTTTTTGAAAATTATTTTTTTTCAGATTTTCTGAAAATTTTGGTTCATTCAATTTCTCAGTTGTTCCCTTCAAAACTAGCCTAAAATCACTTAAATCCGTCTATTCTAACCCAAGATACACAATTTCGTTTGGCTAGCGCGCCAGACGACGAGACACCTCTCGCTTCTCTGCGCACTCTTCGCTGCCCCCACTCTCTAGTCGTGCTAACTTTAAAGACGCATAACTCTTCTTAAAATTGAGCTAGAAAAATGAAAACCAGATCGATTTGTAGGAAATGTCGAGGGCTTTTTGGTGATATACAATAATGTATAGGAATTTTTCAAATAAAATGTTTTTCAGTGGTTCAATCTAAAAGGGGGCGACCAGATGGAGCAGGGAATACGGAGGTGAGACGTTTTGAGAAAAAATTGGCTCAAAAAACCAGAAAAAGAAGTGACTGACAAAAAAATGAGAGAAAAATATTATCTAGCCAACTCTCTAGCCAGTGGTGGACACTCGTAAACAGCACGCGCACGCACACTCCTTCTTTTTGGCTCCGCCCCCTTTTTGCAAAGAAAAAAGGGGCGGAGCTTAGGGAAGGGGATTAGAAAGCATATTTTTTCTAGAATCAAAATTTCCTCAAAAATGCTACTAGGTTATATGTTCCAAGAAGTTTTGATTCCATTGAAAAAACGAAAAAAGGTAACTTTTGGTTCCAAACATTCATTAAAATTCAAATTGCTGTAATTTTTTTTTTTTGAAAGTTGTGCTAGGACAATTTTGAAAACTGCAAAAAATAGAAATTTTTCGAAAATCATTTTGTTAGCTTGTAACATTTTTATAGGTGTTCTCTTGTTTTTTGAGATATGCGCTTTTAAACATAGGACACAGAGGTGAAAGGCAGGCTGGCGAGACAATCTATCTGTCTGCGTCTCTATCTCTAAAACCATTAGAGCTATCAAAAAGCTGTGAACTACAAAATTGCTCAGCATAAAATTTCCTACATTCTTCAATTTTTGAAATTAATCTAGCTCAATTTTGGACCAAGTTGTAGCTATTTGAAAATCACTCAAAATTCCATATTTTTTTGAAAATTAATGTTTTTTTTTGAAATTGTTACATCTAGCTTCCTTGCAATTTAAGCTAGAAAACTTTTGAAAACTGGATTGAATCAAAAAATGCCTTAGAATCATTTTGTTAGTTGACAAAATTTTCCTAGCTATCCTAGTTTTCGAGCTATGCGCCTTTAAAGTCAGAGAGCACCGAGGAGCGCAGAGGCACGAGGTACTCTAGGTGTCTGCGTCTCTATCTCTAAAACCATTAGAGCTATCAAAAAGCTGTACACTACAAAATTGCTCAGCATAAAATTTCCTACATTCTTCAATTTTTGAAATTTATCTAGCCTATTTTTGGACAAAGTTACAGATTTTTGAAAATTGACAAAATTCTTCAAATTTCGAAAATATTTAAAAATTGTAACTTTTTCGTAAATTCGGCTAGGCAAATTGTAAAAACTGTAAAATGTAGGAAATTCAATCAAGATTCATTTTGCCAATATTCCAGAATGCTTCCCTATCACCTTCAACACCTCTCGGATCCACACCATCCACAAGCTCCGCCCCTTTACCTCATTCTCCAATGAAAAACGATGAAATTCGAAAATTGAATGAGCATTTCTTCAAAATGGACTCAAATCTGAACAAAAGTCGACGAATGGCATTTACCGATTCCAGATTATTGGATATTTTCTCAGGGATGTGTAAAATGGTGAGTAGGAGAGACGCAGAGAAGCGAGAGTGTCTCGTTTCTCTGGGCGTCAAGGAGCGCGTCAACTTTAAAGGCGCATATCTCAAAAACTAGAATAGCTAGAATATTTTTGTCAACTGTGAAGATGATTATGGTTAAACTTTCTACATTTTCCAATTTATAAACATTGAATAGCTTTCTTTTGAGCTGAGTTATGCGCCCCTTTGAAAGGGAGGAGAGACATAGATAACTAGCCGTTTCTTTAAAGGCGCATATCTCAAGAACTAAGGCAGCTAGAAAAATTTTGCCGATTGCAAAAATGATTCTGATAAAATTTCCTACATTTTCCAATTTTAAAAAATTTTCTAGCTCAATTTTCGAAAACGTTACAGAGGTTTGAATTTTTTAAAATTCCCAGAAATTAAGATTTTTGATCAATTTTCAAATAGCTGTAACTTAGTCCAAAATTGAGCTAGAAAATTCTCAAAAAATTAGAAATGTCGGAAATTTCATTTTGAGTAATTCTGTAGTTTAAAAATTTTTGATAGCTCTCATTCTAAAAATAGAGACGCAGACAGCTAGAGTGTCTCGTTGCTGTGCCGCGTCGAGGAGCGCGTCGTGAGTGTTAACTTTGAAATGGCATATCTTAAAAACTAGAGGACCTAGAAAAATTTTGTAAACTACAAAAATGATGTTTAAAAAATTTCCTACATTTTTCAAGTTAAAAATTTTGTAAAGCTCAAATTTCGAAAAAGTTACAGTATTTTCAAAATTCAAAAAAAAAATCAAAATTCAAAACAATTTGGACCTATTTTTAAATGGCTATAACTTGGTCCAAAATTGAGCTAAAATAATTTAACTAGAATAGCTAGAAATTTTCGGCTTATTGCGAAAATGATTCTCTTAAAATTTTAGATATGATGCAATTTTTAGAATTCGAGTTATGCGCCTTTAAAGTCTAGGACTCCTGCCTGACTTATGCTTCCATGTCTTCATTTTAAATGCGAATAGCTCAAAAACTAGAATAGCTAGAAAGATTTAGAAAATCGGGTATTACAGAAAATTGAAGACATTTCCAGCCGTTTGAAAAACACCAACTCCAACCGTTCGATTTCCGATCCTACCGTGGCTATCAAAAGCAGGAATACGTGATGTTGTTCAACTACGCAAACACCCTACCCGGATTTCAAGAACTATCAAATGCCAGTCAGAATTTCTTATTTCGAATTGCCTGTGGTGTGGATTTTGTGATCAGTTCGTCGTATTATACAATGTGTATTGGAACGGAATCGAATTTATTGATTAGTCAGGATGGGACGTATATTCAAATGAAGCCGTTGCCTCTGTTGGGCGATGAACCGGGCACGGAGCTAATGTTCACGAAGAAGGAGGAGTTGGAGAAGTATAAGAACATTATTAAGGTGAGTAATCTGAAAATTTGGTCCCAAAAACCTGGAAAATGTTGAGGATTTTGCAGACGCGCAAAAGTTTTTAGAACAAAATATTTTTTTGAAAACTTTCTAAATTAGAAATCTTCTGATTTCCCACATTCTTCCCTCAGAATTAGCCTAAAATGGTTTGAATCCGTCTATTCTAACCCATGATACACCCCTTTGTTTGGCTAGCGCGCCAGACGACGAGACACCTCTCGCTTCTCTGCGCACTCTTCGCTGCCCCCACTCTCTAGTCGTGCTAACTTTAAAGGCGCATAACTCATCTCAAGATTAAGCTAAAAAGTTGAAAACTACATATATTTGTAGAAAATTTTAAGGGCTTTCCAATGATATGCAATACAAATATTTACAAACCGTACATTTTTCTCATTAACACCCAAATTTTCCAGCCCCGTGTCAAGTCTTGGATCGACTTCATGCCGCACTACGAAGCATTGGACCCATCTTTCGAGGAAAACAGCATATTAAAAGCCTTATGTTGCTGGCAAACCGCACATTTCAATCTACAAGAATGTGATAAGGATACAGTAAGAAAACAAAAGTCACTGCTCACTCAATGTCTCCTCAAATGGTGCATCGATACGTATGGAGACGAGGAGGGACCGGTCAGAGCTGCGAATATTGTGCTGTTTTCTAGTTCTATATGTGTGAGTTTTGGAAGTTTTTGTTAAAAGTAAAATTTCCAATGTTTTCCTATTTTAAATTTAGCTCAATTTCCAAGCCAGTTATGGCTTGGAAATTTAAAGTCCAGACAACGAGGTTAAGGGAGGCTGACGTTAAAGGCGCATATCTTGAAAACTACCGTAGCTAGAAAAAGTTAGTCAACTAATTAATTAATTGTCATAAAATTTCCAACAAATTCCAATTTTCAAATTTTTTCTAGCTTAATTTTCAAGTGAGTTATGCGCCTTTAAAGTCTAGAAACCAAGAAAAACAAGAATACTAACTTTAAAGTCGCATATCTCAGCTCTAAAACAAGCTAGAACGATTTTGAAACTTGGAAAATGTAGAACAATTTATATATTTTTATTTTTAATTGACCAATTAACCAATTAAATCTAAAAAAATTGAGCAAATTTTAGTCTGAAGTGATGGAACTCGTCAATAGTCTGATCATCATATCGTTCTTCGAAATCATGGATTGTGATCCGCTGATCAATGAGATTCTGTCAACGACCACTTTGTTTTCTTGATTTTTCTTGATTTTGTAAAATTGTGATCTCCAATAAAGATAATACTATGTTTTGTGTTGATTGCTCATGCTTAAAACAGCCAAATTTTCGATTTTTTGAATTTTTGGAATTTTGAAAATTTTGAATTTCTGAATTTCTGAATTTCTGAATTTCTGAATTACTGAATTTCTGAATTTCTGAATTTCTGAATTTCTGAATTTCTGAATTTCTGAATTTCTGAATTTCTGAATTTCTGCATTTCTGAATTTCTGAATTTCTGAATTTCTGAATTTCTGAATTTCTGAATTTCTGAATTTCTGAATTTCTGAATTTCTGCATTTCTGAATTTCTGAACTTCCGAATTTCTGAATTTCTGAATTTCTGAATTTCTGAATTACTGAATTTCTGAATTTCTGAATTTCTGAATTTCTGAATTTCTGAATTTCTGAATTTCTGAATTTCTGAATTTCTGCATTTCTGAATTTCTGAATTTCTGAATTTCTAAATTTCTGAATTTCTGAATTTCTGAATTTTCCAAAGAATCTGAGCAATCAAAAAATCAATCATTCATTCAAAAAAAGAACTGTAAGGAAAAAAATTTCAGAGAAAAAAGATATGAGGTACAATGTATCGGAATATTTACACGAATTATGGAGAAAAGGGGGCGGAGCTTCAAAAAATCAATGAATCGGTAATCAAGAAATTTTGTGAGAAGTTTTCTTCCATTTGCAAGAAGAAGCAGAAAAAAGAGCACAATGATTTAAGAAGAAAGAACTGAATGGACCCGTCTAAGAACAATAAATTAGAAAAAATATCGATAATCTTTAAAGGCACATATCTCAAAAACTAAAATAGCTTTCAAAATTTTGCCAACTGCAAAATTGCTCAGCGTAAAATTTCACACATTTTACAATTTTCAAAATGTTTCTAGCTTAATTTTCAAGCAAGTTATGTGCCTTTAAACTGTTCTATTCTTCATTATTGGGTTGGTACATGTGTTGTTGCGCCTGTCGCATGCGGATGTCGTATTTGTGCTGCTCGATGGCTCGGCTCATGGTTTGACCCATTGAGGTTACTGTAGATGTTGTTGGCCGCCGCTCCGAACCATTTCCGATCATATCTCGGGTCTTTGTTTCGTAGACATCATCATCTTCGTAGTAGTAGCCGAATGCACGAGGGGGTTCGCCTGGAAAATGCCTATATATTTAAGGGAACCCTTGATTTTTGAAGAGATTAAAAACGGATTCCTCACAAAATTCTAGTCTAGAAACTATTTTCAAATGTCGTCAAAGGGCTTAAAATCGCCCATGAATGAGTAGGGACTAACTTTTCCCATTGTTGGCCTAGAAAACGAGTATTTTTTTGAATTTTTTGAGTTTCTCCTTCATTTTCACATTCAATAAATTTCGAATTCGAATTCCTCGTCAAAAATTAACCTAGAAACGTGTTTTCCCAACTAAAATACGCCCATGGCCTAACTTTTCCCCTGGTGGCCTAGAAAATCCAGAAACTCGGCCACCAGGAAAAATTGTGTTTTTTCTTGGTTTCAAGGATAGAATTTGATGGGAAATTTGAATTTGCTAGTTTGAACACGTGAAAATGCAGAATTATACCCGAAAAATA
>NC_013487.2:15484465-15490433 GCF_000004555.2 Caenorhabditis briggsae | reverse complement strand
GAATTCTCTGCATTTCTTAATTTCTGAACTTCCGAATTTCTGAATTTCTGAATTTCTGAATTTCTGAATTTCTGAATTTCTGAATTTCTGAATTTTTGAATTTCTGAATTTCTGAATTTCTGAATTTCTGAATTTCTGAATTTCTGAATTTCTGAATTTCTGAATTTCTGAATTTCTGAATTTCTGAATTTCTGAATTTCTGAATTTCTGAATTTCTGAATTTGCTGGAATTTCTGAATTTCTGAATTTCTGAATTTCTGAATTTCTGAACTTCTGATTTTCTGAATTTCTGAATTTCTGAATTTCTGAATTTCTGAATTTCTGAATTTCTGAATTTCTGCATTTCTGAATTTCTGAACTTCCGAATTTCTGAATTTCTGAATTTCTGAATTTCTGAATTTCTGAATTTCTGAATTTCTGAATTTCTGAATTTTTGAATTTCTGAATTTCTGAATTTCTGAATTTCTGAATTTCTGAATTTCTGAATTTCTGAATTTCTGAATTTCTGAATTTCTGAATTTCTGAATTTCTGAATTTCTGAATTTCTGAATTTCTGAATTTTTGAATTTCTGAATTTCTGAATTTCTGAATTTCTGAATTTCTGAATTTCTGAATTTCTGAATTTCTGAATTTGCTGGAATTTCTGAATTTCTGAATTTCTAAATTTCTGAATTTCTGAATTTCTGAATTTCTAAATTTCTGAATTTCTGAATTTCTGAATTTTCCAAAGAATCTGAGCAATCAAAAAATCAATCATTCATTCAAAAAAAGAACTGTAAGGAAAAAAATTTCAGAGAAAAAAGATATGAGGTACAATGTATCGGAATATTTACACGAATTATGGAGAAAAGGGGGCGGAGCTTCAAAAAATCAATGAATCGGTAATCAAGAAATTTTGTGAGAAGTTTTCTTCCATTTGCAAGAAGAAGCAGAAAAAAGAGCACAATGATTTAAGAAGAAAGAACTGAATGGACCCGTCTAAGAACAATAAATTAGAAAAAATATCGATAATCTTTAAAGGCACATATCTCAAAAACTAAAATAGCTTTCAAAATTTTGCCAACTGCAAAATTGCTCAGCGTAAAATTTCACACATTTTACAATTTTCAAAATGTTTCTAGCTTAATTTTCAAGCAAGTTATGTGCCTTTAAACTGTTCTATTCTTCATTATTGGGTTGGTACATGTGTTGTTGCGCCTGTCGCATGCGGATGTCGTATTTGTGCTGCTCGATGGCTCGGCTCATGGTTTGACCCATTGAGGTTACTGTAGATGTTGTTGGCCGCCGCTCCGAACCATTTCCGATCATATCTCGGGTCTTTGTTTCGTAGACATCATCATCTTCGTAGTAGTAGCCGAATGCACGAGGGGGTTCGCCTGGAAAATGCCTATATATTTAAGGGAACCCTTGATTTTTGAAGAGATTAAAAACGGATTCCTCACAAAATTCTAGTCTAGAAACTATTTTCAAATGTCGTCAAAGGGCTTAAAATCGCCCATGAATGAGTAGGGACTAACTTTTCCCATTGTTGGCCTAGAAAACGAGTATTTTTTTGAATTTTTTGAGTTTCTCCTTCATTTTCACATTCAATAAATTTCGAATTCGAATTCCTCGTCAAAAATTAACCTAGAAACGTGTTTTCCCAACTAAAATACGCCCATGGCCTAACTTTTCCCCTGGTGGCCTAGAAAATCCAGAAACTCGGCCACCAGGAAAAATTGTGTTTTTTCTTGGTTTCAAGGATAGAATTTGATGGGAAATTTGAATTTGCTAGTTTGAACACGTGAAAATGCAGAATTATACCCGAAAAATACAAATTTGGGTTTCTAGGCCACCTTCCAAACTCCAAATTTTGAGGAATTGATTTTTCCGGGACACTGGGCTATTTTCATGTGAAGCAAACATTAAAAACATATTTCTCATCAAAAACTAGCCTAGAAAAGATGTATAAAACACAAATAAAGGATGCGGCCTAACTTTTTCCCATGGTGGCCTAGAAAATCCAAAAACTCGGCCACCATGAAAATTTGCTTTTTTTCTTGGTTTCCAGGGTAGATTTTCATGGGGAATTCGAATTTCATAGTTTCACAATCTGAAATCGTCATATTCCAGCCGAAAATCAGACTTTAATTTTCTAGGTCCCCATTGAAATTTCAAATAATACAAATTCCAGGAAACATTTTTCTAGACCAATTTTTGACAAGAAATTCAAATTTCCTATCAAATCCCGGTTTGAAACCAAAAGAAACCAAGTTTCTACGACAATTTTGAGCCGAGTTATGGGCGTTTGAAAACTTTGAGAGACGCAGAGAAACGAGACACACTGCGTCTCTGACCCCTAGCTGTAACTCTGTTTAAAGTGGTCGTAAGAAAGTGGTTCTTTTTGGTTTCTAGACTAATTTTTGATGAGGAATTTGAATTTTTAAATTTCAAATGTCTAACTTACAAACTGGCGGTGTCCCATAAAGTATATTATTGGCACTTGGCGACAAGTCAGCGAAATTTGAGCTCTTCTCCTGTGCATCCTGTACATGATTGAAACGGAAAGAGATGATGAATACAACAATGACAATGAATATTCCAATCACAACGACTCCAACAATGATAATCGCGATCCATGTCTTATTATTAGAGGTTTGGAAGCGTAGCTCACAGCGATCGCCACTAAAATGCTCCTTACAAATGCACTCGACGTTTCCAATGTTGTTTTTCTTGCAAATTCCATCGTTTAAGCAGAAATCATTGCAAGCATCCGTACAATGTGTACCATTCCCACGGTATCCCGGCTTACAGCGACATTCATAGCTAGGTACATCATTTTCATCGGGTAAATCGATACAATTCGCGTGCCATGAGCAATTGTACTCTCCTGTTGCACATTGGTTCGTTGAATAGCATTGGGACTCGGCTGTGGCTCCGGGAGCCGTTGTGGTGTGATCCGTGGGGCATAGCTTGCAGGTGGCTTCTTGCTCCTCGTTTTGGAATGTTCCACGCGGACAGAATTGACAGTTTTTGCTGAAATAATACATTTTAAAACAGAATTAAGCGCGAAATTTTAGTCTAAGAGCGAGAAATTTGAGTTTGGCTGAATTTGTATGCCTAAATGTGGCCCTAATGGCTTCACAATGTTTTGGATAGCTTAAAATGCCAATTAACAGACTTCCGCCGTATTGGAATCTTATATACACATTAAAATCAGATTCCTCACAAAATTCTAGCCTAGAAACATTATCCGCACTCTAAAAAAAAGCAGATGGCCTAACTTTTCCCCTTGGTGGCCTAGAAAACCAAAAAAAAATCAGAATTTCCGAGTTTTTTCTTCATTTTTGCTGGAAATAAAGATTAAAATCGGATTTATCATCAAAAACCACTCTAGAAATCATATTCCCAAGCCAAAATACGGATGTGGCCTAACTTTTTCCCATGGTGGCCTAGAAAATCCAAAAACTCGGCCACCATGAAAATTGTTGTTTTTTCCCAGTTTCGGGGGTAGATTTTTACGGGAAAACCGAATTTGTTAAATTGGAAACTCAAAAGTGTGAAACTCCGGTTGAAAATTAAGAATTTGGTTTTCTAGGCCACCTTCCAAATTACAAATATTGGGGAAAATGAATGTTCTGGGGAACTGGACAGTTTTCAAAAAAAATACATGTCAAAATCGAATTTCTCATTAAAAATCACTCTAGAAACATTGTTCACAACCCAAAAAATGTAGATGGCCTAACTTTTTCCTTGGTGGCCTAGAAAATCCAAAAACTCGGCCACCCCGAAAATTTTATTTTTTTTAGTTTTTTCTTGGTTTCTGAGCTAGAATTTGATGGCGGATTGAAATTTTCTGAGGTAAAACGTTCAAAAATGCAAAATTAGAGTCGAAAAATACGAATTTGGTTTTCTAGGCCACCATCCAAATTGTTGAAAAATGAATGTTCTGGGTTACTGGATTATTATCAGCTTAAACCGTTATCAAAATCGAATTCCTCATGAAAAATTACTCTGAAAACCATATTCCCAACTCAAAATACGCGCACGGCCTAACTTTTCCCCGGGTGGCCTAGAAAATCCAAAAACTCGGCCACCATCAAAAATTGTGTTATTTCTTGGTTTCTGGGGTAGATTTTGATGAAGAATTCAAATTTGTTAGTTTTAGGATGTAAAAATTTAAATAACGGTCGAAAAATTGAAATTTGGTTTTCTAGGCCACCTTCCAAGACACGAATATTGTAGAAAATGAATTTTATGGTGTGCTGAACAATTCACAGATTAAACGGATATCAAAATTGGATTTCTCATTGAAAATCACTTTTAAAACAAGTTCGTCAGCAAAACTCGATGCGTGGCCTAACTTTTCCCCTGGTGGCCTAGAAAATTCAAAAACTCGGCCACTAGGAAAATTTGTGTTTTTTCTTGCTTCCCGGGGTAGATTTTCATGAGGAATTTGAATTTTTTAGTTTCAAAATGTCAAACTGTAAAATTACGATCAAAAATTTAAAAATTAGTTGTCTAGACTGAATTTTGGGTTAGAACAACCAATTTTCAGTGATTTTTCTGAACTTTCCAAAATCACTCACGTCTCCTTGACCAAAAATTGTCCGGGCTTGCATTTCGGCGTATTACACTGTTCTCGTCTTGTCGACATTGTCGATTCGGTGGTGGTGCCCGGTGGACACGTCACACATTTCTTGTTCTCTCCTCTCGATCGATATGTTCCGACTTGGCACGGTTGACAGACGCCAGCAGATGAGAGTTGTTCGCCATCTGGAAAAAATTCAAGAAATTCAAATAATTTCAGTCAACTTGAGCCATTTTGGGCTGAGTTGCGGCTTGTGTAGCGCAACATTACCGCAAAATAAATTTTTCTGGTTTTCTGATTCATTTTCATATTAAATGAACATCAAAATCAGATTCGTCGTGAAAAATCACCCTATAAATCATGTTTCTTAGCAAAAATCGATGCTCGGTCTAACTTTTTCTCTGGCGGCCTAGAAAATCCAAAAACTCGGCCACCAAATTTTTTTTGTTTTTTTAAAGGTTTCTAGGGTAGAATTCAATGGGAAATGCAAATTCGCTAGTTTGAACACGTGAAAATGCAAAATTATACTCGAAAATTACAAATTTGGGTCTCTAGACCACCCTCAGAATATCGAAAACCAGGTTTTCTGGAAATAGGAGTCATTTCCAGGTATAATTAATACCAGAATCGAATTTTTGATGAAAAATCACTCTAGAAACCCTAATTCCCAAGCAAAAATAAGCACATGGCCTAACTTTACCCATGGTGGCCTAGAAAATCCAAAAACTCGGCCACCAAATTTTTTTTTCGTTTTTTTAAGGTTTCTAGAGTAGAATTTGATGGGAAATTCGAATTTTGCAGTTTCAAAGCCTGGAAACGTCTCTAAAGTATAGAAAAATCAGAAAAACTCACCAGGGCACTCATCGCGACACTCATCCTCGCTTGTCGCAAACTCGGACAATGTAGTCTTCCCGATTCCACATGGGATGCACTCAAAGGATCCAGATACGGGTTGGAAGTAACCGTAACCACATGTAATGCATCCAGAAGTCAATGGATCGTATTGATGGCCAGGCGGGCAGTTGTCCTTGCACTCTCCCTCGGAAATCGCGCCTTCCGACGCTGTTATCTGCCCTGGAGCGCATTTGAAACATTCGGTACGGGCGGTGAGTGGTTGGTACTCTCCGATTGGGCATAGTTCACATTCGTTGGTCGCCGACGAGTGGTAGGTTCCAGGTGCGCAGGGGACTGAAAATTGTAGACTTTGGACTACATTTTATAGGTTATTTATTTAAAGGCGCATATCTTCAAAACTACAGTACCTATAAAAAAGTTGTTAACTATAAGAATGTGTGAAATTTTATGCTGAGCAACTTTGCAATTGACAACTTTTTGATAGCTAGCTTATTTTTTGAGTTATACGCCTTTAAAGTTTGCTCACCTACTTAGGCGAGAGGA
>NC_013487.2:15480214-15484401 GCF_000004555.2 Caenorhabditis briggsae | reverse complement strand
CGAGCTTTCTGGTGATGCTGAATTCTCAACATTTTCGAAAATTTTAAATTTTCGGGATTTTTTGCAATTTTCGAAAAAATTTACATCGCTAGAAAGCTCTTAAAATTTCCAGCAAAACTGACTAATTTTTATTGCTCTAGCTCCGAAGTAAAGCGAGTTATGCGCCTTTAAGTTTGGCCAAGAGACGCAGACAGCCGAGAGTGTTCTAGCTTCTCTGCGTCTCCTCTGCCCTACAGAAGAGGGAAATGTTTAAAGGCGCATAACTTGCTTCAAATTGAGCTACAATTATGAAAATTTGCTAGTTTTGTAGGAATTTTCAAGAGCTATCGACTGATATAACAATCATTGAACAAGTTTTGGAAAAAGGTAAGAAGAGAGACGCAGAGAAGCGAGCCTGACTTGTTGCCTCGCGCGGCGCAAAGTTTAAAGGCGCATATCTCAAAAACGCAAAGAGCTATTCAAAAGGCCTCAACTAGTAAAATATAGCTCTTTTCTTGCTAAATCTAGTGGTGTAGAATTCCAATTAATACCACAAGTTCTAAGTGTTTCTGTAGGCCAACTCACCACAAAGATCCCTCACAACCACTTGTCCCGCTTGGCACAAGTACTCCTCTTGGATCTTCAAACTTCCCACATCTGGCCGTCCGTTCGGTAGAACCTTCTCAAAGTTTAAAACTCCTGATTGAATCTCATTGTGCAACGCATCTCGAATCGTTGTCTCTTGCCCGGTTGATGGATCCGTCAGAAGACGTCGTTTCACAGGAATCTCGATTTCGACACCAAATGTCGAGGCGAGAATTGATTCTGACTCACGACGTCGTCTCGAAGGAGGTAGGGGTGGTCCACCGCACTCCACACGAACCTGTGTGCCAACGCAGCCATTTATGTCACTGAAATTGGAAATTTTAGCTGTTGTGGAGCTTGCCATCTTCGAAAATTGGTATTTTCAGAAGTTCTAAGCTGTTTTCAAACTTTATAAACATTAAAATCGGATTCTACATCAAAAACTACCCTAGGAACATAATTCGCAAGTCAAAAAACGCACATGGCCTAACTTTTCCCCTGTGGCCTAGAAAATCCAAAAACTCGGCCACCATGAAAATTTTTATTTTTCTTGGTTTCTAATGTAGATTTTCATGGGGAATTAGAATTTTTAACCAATAAAGCGTTTAAAAAGCCCGGAGAAGCTCAAAAAGTTCTCTGGAACTTAGAAACTTACGTCAAAGAGCACATCTTCCACTTGGTATCGATTGCATTGATAGTTTGGAGCACTTTTTGGGTAAATGCTTCTTTTGAGGATTCAGTGCAAGCCGGAGAGCTTCCGTAGATGATTCGAACGATGACGACCTTGGTGGCTGGGACGTGTCTGGAAAAATTGTTTTATGGAATTTTAAGAATGTGCGATAAGCCAAATTATCTCGGTTCCTATAAGAGTTATCAAAAAGCGGTCAACTGATTAAATATAGCTGATAATATGATAAACATTTTTGTTAGTTAACAAAATTTTTTTAGCTCTTACAGTAGCCGAGATAATTTGGCTCAAAGAGGACCAGTATCAGTTGAACCTGTGTGATAGCAAGGGCGCTTTTTAACTCTCATCTTTGATGCAATTTATCTCAGTTCCTGTAAGAGCTATTGAAAATTAGTCAACTGATAAAGTATTTATCACATTATCAGTGATATTTTGTTAGTTGATAACGTTTTGATATCTTTTACAGAAAATGAGATATACAAGGTTAAAACTAGCTAGCTCCCTCTAGACGCGCTAACCGTCAACTTTGAGCCTATTTATCTGGGTTACTGTGAGAGCTATTAAAAAATGGTCAACTAACAAAATGCAGCTGATAAAAAAACAAAAAATTTATTAGTTTACAAATTCTTGATATCTCTTACAGTAACCGAGATATCTGAGCTTCTGCAAACTCACTTAGTACACTGCGGATATCTGAACATGGTGCTCGGACTCTTATTCGGCTTCCATTTCCCATCAGCCGCACAAGTGTAAAACACCGCCGGACCCCGTGGGAACTCAAATCCATCTCGACACTCAATAGAGCACGCTTTGTACTTCAACTGTGGTCCCCACGACTCGCAACTCTGAACACCATTGACCGGATCCGCCGCATCCACACAATTCTCCTTCCCGACGCGGATTTTGAAGTTACACTGGGCTTGATTGGTCTGATTATCCGTTGCGATGTACAGTACGTCGTATTCTCCCCAGGTGAACATTTGACCCTGCTTTAGGTTCTTCTCAATCTTCTCTATCTTGGAGGCGGAGCTTAGGAAGCTTGGTTCTGGCCAGGTCACATTGGTCTCTCGATCCAGGGAAGATATCACTAGATCTGATGGGCAATCTTCTACAAGGATCTTTCCTCCATGAGGTTGAAGGTTCTTGGGACCCTCTTCCATTCCACAAGTCGACTTATGCGTCTTCTCCACTCTTCCCTGAATCTTACTGTAGCCTTCAAACCTCACTAGAAGCCCCTTATAAACTTCCTCGGATCGCTGACAATGCTGAACCATCAGCGGAAGCTCCTCCTCAAAATCAATCACTCTGTTCCATACCCCAACTCTGGCGATGGATCCTACGAAGCTTGGAAGTGCTCCAGATCCTAGGGTAACGCCTGCCTGCACATCTAACTGCTTCCCGGGGGCGTATCCAGTGTTGGAGTAGATTCGAAGCGAGTTCCAGATGACTGAGTAGGCGCCAGTGGTGGATTTCCAGGTGATAAGAAGGTGATTCCATTTTCCATTGTTGAGAGACTGGGAAGTGGAGAAGGGGACCTCGATGGTGTCGGAGGGGAACAAAGAGAGTTTTACAGAACTGGAAGATACTTCTAGAAGCGTCTGAGATCCATTCTGGAAGCTGTGCAGCCTGAAGAAGCTTGCCGGCTGGTGTGGCTTCTCAAATTTCACCCAGAGACCAACTGATAAAGCGCTGGACTCTATCCTAAATGGAGCATAAAGGCTAGCAGTGGTAGGGCGGAAGGGGTCCAGGAACTGTAGATCGTAATTGGTATTGATCATTTTGTCGCAATGTACTCCGGTTAGATTGAAGGGACATTGGCAGATAGCATGATTTATTTGATCCAAACATTGGGATCCAGATGGGCAGCGGGTGGTTTGGCATTCATCGATGTTGGTTTCACAGTGCTCGCCGGTGAAGCCAGGCTGGCAGGAGCATTTCTTCAGAGATCCAGCTTCCTCGCAGACTCCTCCGTTCTTACAAGAATCCGCACCACATCCGGTGTTCCTGAATTCACACCCCTTTCCTGTGAATCCTGCGGGACAGCTGCACTCTAGATGGCTCCCGAAATCGCCACACTCTCCACCATTATGACATGGGGCTCCGATACATCTATTCGGAGCAGTCTCACAGTTCTTTCCACTGACACCTGGGGGACACACGCAGAAGTAGTCTCCTACAAGTCCTACACAATAACCATTGTTCCTGCAAGGCTTCGCGGCGCAGGATCCATTGTCTTGTTCGCATTTTGGTCCGGTCCAGCCTTGTTTGCAGACGCATTTGAAGGATCCACCCAGGTCCACGCATTGGGCATCGTTGAGGCATGGAGAATCGGCACATTGGTCTTGTTTGGTGCCGCAGAGAGGTCCGGTGTAGCCTGGCTTGCACACGCACTTGAATTCGTTGATTCCATCTCGACAACTCTCGGTTCCAGAGGGCTCACATTGGTTTTGAGCACACTCATCCACATTCATCTCACAGTGTACCCCATCAAACCCTAGAGAGCAATCACAATGGTAGGTTGGTCCCATATTGGTGCATGTGGCATTGTTGTGACAGGGGTTCTTTGAGCAATGGTCGACTAGATGTTGGCAATGAACACCCTCGTATCCATCAGCACACTCGCATTTGTAGCCGTTGATCTCGTCGTGGCACTTGGCGTCGTTGTGGCAGGGGGAGTCGGCGCATTCGTCGATATTGATGTCGCAGTTGTCGCCGGACCAGCCGGGTTCGCAGAGGCACTCTCGGGAGTAGAGTTTGTCGATGCAGAGACCGTGGACGCAGGGGGAGGAGGCGCACAGGTTGTCTGGAAATTTGAATAGTTTCACATAGTTCAGGATACCGTAAAACCTCTAATAGAACGACACCCGGATCGTCCACTTTGAGCCTAAGTATCTCACTTCTTTTGAAAGATATCAAAAAGTAGTTAACTAGTAAA
>NC_013487.2:15466936-15480085 GCF_000004555.2 Caenorhabditis briggsae | reverse complement strand
CGATCCGGGTGTCGTTCTATTAGAGGTTTTACGGTAGTCTCATTTCGCTAGCTTGAACCTATAGCCTTAAACATTCTGAGACAGTTTCAGATAGTTTCAGATAGTCTAAGGCTGCTTACCTAAGGCTACCTGAGACACCCTAAGACATCCTGAGACAGTTTCAGATAGTCTAAGGTTAGACTAGACTGTCTCCAAGTGTGTTAAGGCGGTCGGAGACAAATGAACGTCCACGACTCTCAAATTTGAGTCAGTTTATCTCGTTTCCTGTAAAAGATATCGAAATGTTGTCAACTAATAAAATATTGCTGATAGTATGATAAACAATTTATCAGTTGACTGCTTTTTGATATCTTTCACAGGAACCGAGATAGCTTAGCATAAAGTTGACGTATTTTTATCACTGGATCTATCTGGGTAGCTTGTCAACTTTAAGCTCAATATCTCATTTCCTGTGAAAGATATCAAAACGTTGCCAACTAGTCAAATGTTTATCATAATATCAGCAGCATTTTATCAGTACACAACTTCTTGATATCTTTCACATGAAATGAGATATATCGGCTTAAATATGACGGTTCGGAGGAACTTTGTATTAGAATTAAGACTTCTAAGCACCACTTGAAGCTGTCTCAGGCTGTTCAAGTTTGAACAAAAAACTGCCTAGATCTATCATAGCTTACTGTATCATTTTAACTTTTTGAAACTATTTTAGACTGTCTGAAGCTGTTTCGGACTACGGTAGAGTCTTACTACAGTGACTACCTCAGACTGCTTCAAGTTGTCTCTCACATAGTATCAGTATACTGTACGAACCTTTAATATGACACCGCTTTCCATTGAATCCTGTCGGACACTCGCACTTGTAGTCGTTGATCAAATCCACACATGTGGCGTTGAGGGCACATGGAGCATCGGCGCAGTCGTCTGAAAATTATAGATTTTTTTTAAATAATCTAGAAAAATCAGGTGATTCTTGAGCCAAGTTGCTCCTCTTTAAGCTTCAAGATCTCGTGTTTATTATACGCGCACTTTGAGCTCAATTATCTCGGTTTCAGTGAAATATATCAAAAAGTGGTCGACAGATAAAATGTTTATCATCTCATCAGTAATATTTTATCAGTTGACAGGTTTTTGATATCTCTCATAGGAAGCAAGATAATTGAGCTCAAAGTGCACGTATAGGACAAACTGACACACAGAAAGACTAGAATGCACTCTTATCTATTGTTCTCCGTTTTAATGACACTATCTTAAAGTTTATGACTCAAAATAAATGGTCAATAACAAGTTGTGAAATAGAACATGAGTGTAGAGGGGTCACCTTGGAGAGTGTTGGCTTCCCCGTGACGGCTCCAGAGAAGTTTTTTGTAGATTTTTCTAGAAGTTTCACTTTTTTAACCCTCAAAGACCTTGAGAGACACCTGGGACACTTAGAGATTGATGACGATGACGAAAATGAGGGAAAATTAGAGAGAGTGAGAGAAGCAGACCACAAAAGAAACAGGTGGTCAGAGGAGAGTGATCCGAACAGAATAGCTTTGGAGGACAACTTTTTATTTGTTTTTTGATTTTTTGAGATTTTCCACTTTTTTCGATTTTTCTAAATTTCTGAATTTCTGAATTTCTGAATTTCTGAATTTCTGAATTTCTGAATTTCTGAATTTCTGAATTTCTGAATTTCTGAATTTCTGAATTTCTGAATTTCTGAATTTCTGAATTTCTGAATTTCTGAATTTCTGAATTTCTGAATTTCTGAATTTCTGAATTTCTGAATTTCTGAATTTCTGAATTTCTGAATTTCTGAATTTCTGAATTTCTGAATTTCTGAATTTCTGAATTTCTGAATTTCTGAATTTCTGAATTTCTGAATTTCTGAATTTCTGAATTTCTGAATTTCTGAATTTCTGAATTTCCGAATTTCTGAATTTCTGAATTTCTGAATTTCTGAATTTCTGAATTTCAGCCATTTTTATCTACTTTAGGTCATTTTCAGGGCTCTGCGGACATCCGGACACACCGACAGACCCAATAACTTCTATTTTTGTGCCAAAAAAGGACCCTTTTAGTGTCCCAAACACAATTTTTTTTTCTCTCCTTTTTTCTCTTTTTTTCTGGCAAGGACAAATAACTAAACACATTTTTCTTCTCCTTTTTTTTCTTCAGAGAGCCAAAAGAGCTCCAAAAGAGCCGGGTTGCTCAGCTTAGCAAGAGAGCAACACGTGGGCGGAGCCAACAGAGAGAGTGCTCAAAATGAGGAGACGTAGAGAAGACGAAGGGGAAGAGGCGAGAAGACGTCGTCGCGAAGAGCCGTCTTCAGTGCTATCGATTCTCGGCTCGTGCTCACGAAAAATGATCCTATGCTGTTGTTGGCCGTTGGGCAAGTGTGCGAAGGTGGGTTACTGTGGAAAAGCTTAAAGGGACGTAGGGGAAAAATTACTGTTAAAAAAAATCCGGAAAAAATGAGCCTAAATACGCTACAGTTGAGCAGAAATAAGCAAAAAACAAAAATTCAAAAAAATGCAAGGCCCAAAAACGTTCAAAATTGGCCAGAAAGACAATTTCTCGTGTTTTCTTTTGTTTCCAGCTCATTTTTAGCTTTAAAATGAGCCCAAGCTCGACTAGGCTCCGACCACTTTGAAATTTCACCTAGACACGCGACGCACGACCGCGACGCGCTCGAAAAATCAAAATGGGCGGATCCTAGTCGTGTTTGGGCTCATTTTGAAGCTCATGACAAACGGAGGAAGATAATAGTTTTTGAACATGGAAATTTTAAGCGAAAAATTGCCAAAAACGAGGAGAATCGATTTTTTCGAATTTTGAGAAAAAAAAACCGAACTGATAAATAAGCAAAATTTGGGCGGAAGAAAGGGAAAATTTACCCAGAATTTTGAACGTATAATTGAGCAAAAAAATTATAGGCAAAAATAGGCAAAAATAGAGGTTATCTCCAATTTTGCTTTTATTAGCCATACACTGGCCAAAAATTGTCCAAAAATCGGTCAAAACTGAGCAAATTTTAACTTTCTGAAAAGAATAGAAAATTCCCTACAAAATACATCAAAAACCAAGTTTCTACGATCATTTTGAGCCAAGATACAGCGATTTGGAGTTCTGTGGGAGACGCAGAGAAACGAAAGACACTGCGTCTCTAACCCAAAACTTTAAAGGCGCATAACTTGCTTCAAACTAGAGCTACATAGATGAGGACTAGATAGTTTTGTAGGAAATTTCAAAGGCTGTCTAATGATACATAACAATTTTGGAAAAAGAAACTAAAAAATCCGAAAATTCAATTTTTGCCCCTCCCTTGCCCATCCTCACTATTTTTTCTTTTTTTTTTAAATTGTCCCATTCTCGTCGAATTTTTTTGTCCTAGACCCATTTTTTGTTCTAAAATCAAAAAAATTGGATTTAAAGTATCCAAAAAAGGTCCTTTTCATCCTAGAAAGCCCTATTTGCCCATCCCTTGCCCATTCCTTGCCCATCCTTCAAATTCCCTCAATTTCGTCCATTTTTGGTCAAATTTTTTGAGGAAAAAAGCAAATAAATCATTTGACATCGTTTTAAGAGTCAATTGAACAGATTTTCAAGTGTTTGCTCAGTTTTTTTCTGGGGAAAAAAAATTTCCAAAAAAAATATTTTTTTGTTGAAAAAATTGAAATTTCAAAAAAAAATGTTGTCCTTCCAAAATTTCATATTTCTGGCTCCAATTCAGGTGCTGGCTGCTTTCGACTTTCTCATCGTCGGCTTTTTCTTCATCAAATCATGCGAAATGCTCATGGAAACCGCTAATGACTTGTAAGTTTGGCGGAAATTTGAATTTCCCGGCTCAAATTTTGGCGGGAATTTGAATTTTCTATGTTCAGACACTGGACCACAATCGTTTCCTTCTTTTTCTTCTTGGGATTTATAATCTGCCAGGCCCTCGGACTATTCTTCATTGTGCTAGCCGCCAAGAAGAAATGCGCCCGCTACTGTCTCCCCAGGTAGGCGCCACCCTCCCTCTTGTCATTGCACTCCACTCCCTTCCCCTCAATGCGGCCACGTGGCGCAGGCCGGAGAGGTGCCGTGCTGAAGCAGCCGCCCTTTGGTTCGACACCACTTTGCTCCATTTTGTTTTTTCTCCTTTTTATAACCCTTTAAACTGTTCCAGACTGGTTCTAATCGCCGGCCTCACCGTCTGCTCACTCATCGTGCTCATTTTCATGCTCACCTACTTCGCTGGCTCTGCCCAATCCGTTAATAACTTCTTGTTTAAAGTATATGAGTACTTTTTTGGGACCGTCCTGACTGACGCGGAGCGGGTGGAGCTTAAACACGAGTTACGGTACTATGGAGCCGCATTTTTCGTCCTTTCCGCCTTGTTTTTCATTTACAAGTGAGTTTGAATTTTTTTTCTGACAAAAATTTTTTTGTCTGAAAATTTCAGAAAATTCTGGAAAAACAAGATTTTTGGTGTCGTGAGAAATGTGGATATCCTCTTGATGAATAGAATAGAAATTGGATTAGTTGGAATTTATGTTTTTTCGAGATTCACTTTTTTTTGGATTTTTGGATTTTTGATCTTTCTAGAATTTTGCGGAAAACTCTGAAAATCTGCAAATTCTAGAAATTTCAAATTTCTGAAAATTTCGAAATTTTCAAATTTTCAAAAAAATCCGAACATTAAGACTTTTTCGAAAAATCAAAAAATTCTAAAATTCTAAAATTCTAAAATTCTAAAACCTAAAATTCAAAAATTCAAAAATTCAAAAATTCAAAAATTCAAAAATTCAAAAATTCAAAAATTCTAAAATTCAAAAATTCAAAAATTCAATAATTCAATAATTCAAAAGTTCAAAAATCCAAAAATTCTAAAATTCTAAAATTCTAAAATTCTAAAATTCTAAAATTCAATAATTCAATAATTCTAAAATTCTAAAATTCTAAAATTCTAAAATTCTAAATTTCTAAAATTCTAAAATTCTAAAATTCTAAAATCTCAAAAATCCAAAAATCCAAAAAAAATGTATTTTCGGAAGTTTCAAAAATCCCAAAAATCAAATTTTTCAGCGTCTTTGCTCTCTGGCTAACCATCAAATTCAAGCAAACACTCAACGAGTTCGAACCAGTGCCAACTGAGCCAACTGCTCCACAATTGGCTCATAATCCCGCCTACGCCGAGCCACCACTCAAATCCTATCCCAATATGGCCTGATTTGAATTTTTGGCACTAAATTCGAATTTAAATTCAAATTTTTCAAAAAATTCCCAATGCTTTAATTATGTCCCTTTTCTGTGCCATTTCTGTCCCGCTGTCCCCTTTCTGTCCCAAATTTTTTTGTGATTTCATTTTTTCTTTTTTTTTCTTCTCCAATTTTCCCCGATCTCTAGAGAATCCTTCTTCTTCTTTCTCTTCTTTTTTTCGTATGAAAAATGTCTTTTCTGGTTTTTTGGGGCACATTTTCAGGATGAGCAATGGGAGAGGGGGACAAAAAGAGCCCCGAGAGCCGAGAGCATCCGAGCCACAAATTGAGTTAGTTATCCCATTCTTTTTTGGGTAACTAGCTCCGCCCAAATTTTTTGCCTTCCCCTAAGGACAAATAGGGGATTAGTACAAGGAAATGGGGAAACAATTTTTTTGCAAAAATATTTTTTCAAATTTTTTGAAGAATTGTATATCACCAGAAAGCCCTTGAAATTTCCTACAAAAACTACATTGTTATCATATTTCTAGCTTGAAAACCAAATGAGTTATGCGCCTTTAAACTTTAGCCGCCGAGAGACGCAGAGAAGCTAGAACACTCTCGCTTCTCTGCGTTTCTCTGCAGTCAACTTCAAAGGCACATAACTCACTTCGATATCAGGGTAAAGCGATGAAAGTGACATAGTTCTCTAGGAAATTTATAGAGCTTTCTAGTGATATAAAATTCTTAAAAAATTTGGAACTTTCAAAACTTTTTTCAATTTTTCATAGAACATTTTATGTCAGCCGAAAGCCCTCAAAATTCCCTACAAAGCTATAAAATTCTCATTTTTCTAGCTTGAAAACCAAGCCAGTTATGCGCCTTTAAACTTTAGCGACGCAGAGAAGCTAGAGCGTTCTCGCTTCTATGCGTCTCCCCCTCGCCCAAGACGGCGCGCCAACTTTAAAGGCGCCTATCTCAAAAACTAGGCTAGCTATCAAAAAACTGGTAACTGCAAAAATGTGCAGTGGAAAATTTTACACATTCTCCAATTTTTACATTTTTTTTAGCTATCCTAGTTTTTGGATACACTCCTTTAAACTTTGGATTTATCTTCAGTTACTTTTGCCGAACATCAGAGGCGCATATTTCAAAAACTACAGTACGCCCCAATAAAAAAAAGGAATAGACGCAGACACTCACCAATATTGTTATCACACGTTGGTCCTTCCCATCCGGGCACACATTGACACTTGAACCGTCCCAACTTCTCGCCAATACATCTTGCACCATTTCGACACGGATTATTCGTGGAGCAAATGTCGGTGATTTCCTCGCAGTTTGGTCCGGCGAATCCGGTTCTGAAATTAAAAAAAAACATCAAAATAATTAGAAAAAGAGAATTTAGGAATTATTTTAAGCCTAAAATCATGAAAATGGGTCAACTGGGAGCTGAGATATAGGCCGTTGGAGTTAAGTTATTGCTAGTAGAGTGCCAAATGACTCATATCTTGTGCCCCAGGCAAGCTAGAAGCTTGAAACTTTGTCAAATTATTTATTTAATCATTTTTAACTATTTCACAAAATTTCATAACCGTAGCTTCACTAGAAATCGAGATACAGACTTTCTGGCGTTAAGCTTCAAAAAAATCTGGTAGGCTTAACTCACCAAGCTTTAACTTGACTGAAATTTTATATAGAGACTTCAAATTTGACACACATTTAGCCTAAATGTGAATTTTCAACGTCTGGAAGTTTTGTAACTCTAGCTATACCGAAAAGTGGGTAATGCGCCTTTAAACCTTCTAGAGAGACGCAGACAACGAGAGGCCTCTCGCTTCTCTGCGTCTCTTAAGACGCATATCTCGAGAACCCTTAAAGCTATTGGAAAAATTTAAATTGCAAATTGTGTAAAAATTTACGCTGAGCAATTTTCTGGTTGACAAATATTTGATAGCTAGCTTAGTTTTTTGAGAAATGCGTTTTCAAACTTTGCCTAGTCGCTCAAGTCGCATCAGGCGTGCGCGCTAACTTTGAAGGCGCATATCTCAAAAACCCTTAAAGCTATGAAGAAATGTTTACCTACAAAAATGTGTAAAATTTTATGCTGAGCAATTTCGTAGTTGACAAATTTTTGATAGCTAGCTCAGTTTTAGAGATCTGCGCCTTTAAACTTGCTCTATCCTTCCACATCGCTCCTTTGCTCAATATCTCAGCTCCCAGTCTACCGAATATCTGGGTTTTTGATTTTTCAAACTTCAAGATTCTAGAAAAACTAGATCTTCAAAATTCTTAGTCCACTTACCTGCACAAACACGTCGTCGACTTCAATCCCGGCAAATCATGACAAACTCCACCGTTGGGGCACGTCTTCCCAACACACTCATCACTTTCAAATTGACATCTCGCTCCACTGAACATCTTAGGGCAGGTGCATTTGTAGGTGGTCCCAACCTGCTCGCATTTTCCACCATTGTAGCAAGGCTGAGTGGCGCAGACGTCCTCAACGATCTCACAGCGATCGCCAACATATCCTGGCTTACAGTGACACTGAGCACGATGCATGAACACTGAGCAATCCGCATTATTTTCACACATCTTGGCTGAGCAATCGATTGGGAAGCAAGCGGACTCTAGGGATTCTCCTGATCCTTGAGTGGCGGTGGCGTTGGAGCATTCCAGGCAAGATTGCTGTCCTAATGCAGGCTGATAGAAGTTGATTGGGCATGGGGAGCAAGGTTCGAGGCCAGTGTTACTGTAGCTTCCGGTTTTACAAGCTAGCCGGCATTCGGTAGCACTTGAGGCTCCTAGTTTGGCAGTATAGGCACCGGATGGGCAGGCTTCGCAGTCTCTGAACCCTCCAACTGGTGCTGGTCCGGAGAACGTGTGTCGGGGACACAATTGGCATGGGATGAGACCGGTGGTACTGTACATACCGTAACCGCATGTTGAGAGACACGATGCTACGGATTGAGATCCTTCGTCAAGGGTGTAGGTTCCATCTGGGCATGGTTTGCACGAGGTTTGACCCGAATCGTCTTGGTAGGATCCACGAGGGCAGAGGATGCAGGTGTTGTTGATGTTGACAGAGCCGGATGGGCAGGCCACTAAAAAGAATGGCATATGATTAGAAAGCCCTTGAAATTTCCTACAAAACTAGCTAAATTTCATTTTTTTTTAGGTTACGGTAGAAGCAAGTTATGGGCCTTTAAAATTGGACGAAAGACGCAGAGAAGCCAGAGGACTCTCGCTGTCTATGC
The DNA here is from genome assembly GCF_000004555.2 of Caenorhabditis briggsae. Lineage (NCBI taxonomy): Eukaryota > Metazoa > Nematoda > Chromadorea > Rhabditida > Rhabditidae > Caenorhabditis > Caenorhabditis briggsae. The sequence continues at coordinate 15,471,657 of NC_013487.2, read as the reverse complement.
CTCTTTTAGCGTGCGCAAACTTTAAAGGCGCATAACTCAACAACTAAGCTAGCTATCAAAAAGCTAAAAATTACAAAAATGTGTAAAATTTTATGCTGGGCAATTTTGTAATTGGCAGTTTTTTGACAGCTAGCGTAGTTTTTGAGTTATGCGCCTTTAAAATTGGGTTGCTGTCGACGAGAAAAAACGAGGCGCAGGCAACGAGAACACTCTCGCTTCTCTGCGTCTCTCACTCTGCTTGATATACATTCTAAAGCATTGAATTGCTCCTAGACGTTCAGAGTTGTCAAAAAATTCAGAAAATTCTTGAAATTTGGCCGTTTATTCAGAATTTCAAAAAAATCGAGAAATCCGAAAATTTTTTTTCTCAAAATTTATAAAAAAATACATGAAAGCCTTTGAAATTTCCTACAAAACACGCTAAGTATCATTTTACTAGCTTGAACTTGAAGCAAGGTATGCGCCTTTAAAGTTGACCGCGGAGACGCAGAGAAGCTAGAGGACTTTCACCGTCTGCGTGTCTTCCTCCTCGCAGCGATGCCCGCAGCGCCTTCTAACTTTAAAGGCGCATATCTTCAAAACTACTGTAGCTGTCATAAAACTACAAACTACAAAAATGTGTAAAATTTTATGCTAAGCAATTTTCTAGTAAACAATTTTTTGATAGCTAGCTTAGTTTTTGAGATAAGCGCCTTCAAACATTTTCACCTTTTTTGGAGGATCGTAACTAACTTTCATAACTCAAAAACTAATAGTAAGCTAGCTATCAAAAAACGCTCAACTACAAAATTGCTCAGCATAACATTTCCCACAAAATACTTACTACATTCCGGAAGTCGATCCTTGGCTTCTTGTCTCAGCACCTCTCCAGTGCCACAAGCAAATCCTTGCACTATACTAGATCCTTTTGCAGTGATACTAGGACATCCAGCCGTCTGGGAGGCTATGGATTCTCCAGAAAGACTCAAAAGCGACTGGATCGGTTGGTTGGCTCCCGGAATGTTCAAATCAAAGATCGTCCGAAGGGTCAGCCCGCAAAGATCATAGAAGACGCTCTGTTGTTCGGTAGGAAGCACTTGGATCGTGTAGTTTCCGATGAGCTGGAAAAAGGTCTACAGTAATCCATAATCTGCGTACTGTAGCCTCACCTGTCCATTCAAATTACTAAAATCTAGCTTGAGCAGCCTCACAAAGACCTCAACTGACGATGAGCAACGAGCACTGAGCACCTTGTCCAAGTTGTCAAATTCTTTTGCTGCTAGCTCCGCGTAGCCCTGGAAAATGCAGGATATTAGGGGATTACTGTAGTTCTAAGGGGTTACTGTACCTTCAAACAATGATCCGGGACTGGTGACAAAACTGGATAGGTCATACCAACGTTGACATGGAAGCCAGCTGGGTCTTTTGCTGAAAATAGATAGTAGGTTAATTTAAAGGCGCATATCTCCAACACTAAGCTAGCTAGAAAAAAGTTGCTAACTACAAAATTGCTCAGCATAAAATTTTACATATTTTTATGGTTTACAACTTTTTGATAGCTTTTCTAGTTTTTGAGATATGCGCGCCTTTAAAGTTGATGCGTCTACTTGGAGGGGAGGGAAGGACGCAGAGAAGAGAGAGTTCTCTAGCTTCTCTGCGTCTTTCAAAATTTGTCGAATTTCAAATTTTCTTGAACTACGTAACTTTAAGAAACGCTAAAATAGTAAAAAAAAACTAGCTTTTCAACATTTCTGGGTGAAAAATAGAAAAGTTTCAAAATTTTCAAAAAATTCAAAAAAAATGTTTTTCAAGAAAGTTATATATCACTAGAAAGCCCTTAAAATTTCTCACAAAACTGTCTAATTTTCATTTCTCTAGCTCGAAATTGAACCGAGTTATGCGCCTTTAAACTTGACCGCCGAGAGACGCAGAGAAGCTAGACGACTCTCGCTTCTCTGCGTCTCCCGCCGCGCGGCGCGCGCCAAAGTTTAAAAGCGCATAACTCGCTTCAATGTTGAGCTAGAAACATGAAACTTTTTTAGTTTTATAGGAAATTTTGAGGGCTTTCTGGTATATAACATTTTGCATAGACATTCCCACAATTCACTATAAAAATTGTATTTAAAACTCACGAATCGGTACACACGCCGGCGCGTTGTTCCTCGGCGACCACCGTCCGTCTTTGCACACAAAGTTCTGCGTAATCTGGTCCGGATCAATGAATCGATATCCCTGAGCACAGTACACACTACAAACTACAGCACCATCTTCGTGGACACAGTTTTTGACAATGTGATTCGATGAGGCCAAGGAGGCGGGTGAGCAAGCTTCGGCTGAAAATATAGGATAGCTTGGCTGGAAATTTTTCTAGCAATTTGAAATTTTTGGATGCATAGAAATAAGGGGTTCCTCTATGAGTGGAAAAAATTTCAGCCAATTTGGTCCATTGTGGGCGGAGCTACAGTAATTTGAAGATTTGGCGCCAGCTACAGAGAGGAGCGTCAACTTCAAGTGCTCGTAACTCGGCTCAAAATAACGCTAGAGCGCTGAACTTTTTTCATCCAATTTCCCGGTTTTTAGGTTTTATTTAAAACTGAAAGACCCAAAGTTTAAAGCTGAAACTCACGAGCATAGGCGACTTGGAACTTGCAGCTATTCCTATTGCCATTCTCATCTTCGGCTTGCGCGGTGACTTCCACAAACTCCCCGATTTTCAGAGTCGCTTCAGTTGGGCTGAAAGTGACCTCTGACACGTTGGAGGTGTCGTGAAGGACCAAATCTACAGTAGTCATGTCGAAAATGACATGTTTTGTCGAGTTGCCAACTGGGATTGTGTAGGAGTCGGGACACTTCATAACTGGCGGTTGGGTGTCTGAAAATTTCAGATTATTGGGGACTTTGGGGCTTTTTTGGGCTTTTTAAAGCCAAAAATTTGCTTTTTCAGCCAAAATCTACCTGGAATTCGAATTTTCAGCGTGCAAACAGCTGTATTTCCAGCCGAATCGTATGCGGTATAGGTGATGTCCATATCGGAGGTGATCATCAGGCCAGAACGCATTCCAAGCGGCTCGATTTGGGTGTAAGCAATCTGAAAATGTAGACAAGTTTATGCTGAGCAATTTCTCCATTTGCAACGTTTTGGTAGCTAGCTTAGTTTTTGAGTTATGCGCTTTTTAACTTTTTGCGCCTTTAAACTCGCGGGCTAATTTCAAAAGCGCATCTCTCTAAAACTACTGTAGCTATGAAATAGTTACAAACTACCAAATTGTATAAAATTTTACGCTGAGCAATTTTGTAGTTGACAACTTTTTGATAGCTAGCTTAGTTTTCGAGATATGCGCCTTTAAACATTCCGCATAACTCGCTTCAACTTTAAGTAGGTCATGACCTAGAAAAAATTGGGTCATGACCTAGAAAAAAGTCGGTCATGACCTAGAAAAAAAGTAGGTCATGACTTAGAAAAAAAGTAGGTCATGACCTAGAAAACAATTTGGTCATGACCTAGAAAAAACTAAGTCATGGCCTAGAAAAAAATCAGGCCGTGACCTAGAAAAAAGTAGGTCATGACTTCAAAAACTAAAATAGCAATCAAAAAAATAGTATTTTTAAATAAAAAGGCGGGGTCTAAGTTGGAGCGCCAACTTTAAAGGCGCATATCTCTAAAACTACTGCAGCTATGAAATAGTTACAAACTACAAAATTGTGTGAAATGCTATGTTGAGCAATTTTGTAGTTGACAACTTTTTGATAGCTAGCCTAGTTTTTGAGATATGCGCCTTTAAATTTAGTTCGCACGAGACGCAGAGTAGCGAAAGCACTTGGTTAAGTTTAAAGGCGCATATCCGAAAAACAAGGCTAGCTATCAAAAAAGAATCAACTACAAAAATGATAAGCATGAAATTTCCTACAGTTTGACATAAAAAAATACTTACCTTCCCACTATTATCACTAGCCACGGGCTCTTCAAACTCCACCGCCTTCAGCTGTCCATTTTCATCAACCTTCGCGAAAATTTCCGATTCCGGGCAATTTTCAAACTTCGGCGGGTCCATATCAACACATTGGGGTACTGATCCATTCCATCCAATCTGTAGATGACTGTCAACCTCATGAGCCGCGAAAACCGGAGCCACACAGCCCATCAAATCAAATTTCATACATGGATTTCCCTCGTATTCTGTGACTCCGAAAAGAATATATCTGGCTCGAAGAGAGAATTTCAAATCGAAATGATGCATCGCGTTGTGGTTGCCGGCGGGAGATTCAAATTCCACTGGGTAGGGCTCGTATTTGTTCTGATTTTGGGTCTTGTAGAAGAGCTGGAACTTGGTGACGTGTCCTTTTAAATGGCCGGAGCCGGCTACGCCGGCGATGCGGAGAGTGGTCAGGGTGTAGACTCTGAAAAAGAAAACATTTAGAAAGTTGTTTTTATACCACCAAAAAGCCCTTAAAATTTCCATTAAAACTATATATTTTTCATTTGTCTAGTTTAAAATTGAAGCGAGTTATGCGCCTTTAAATATTTAAAAAATTTCAAAAAATTGTAATTATTTAAAAAGCTAATTTTCAGAAATTCAAAATTTAGATATTTCTGAAAATCATATATCACAAGAAAGCCCTTAAAATTCTCTACAAGCCTATCTAATTTTCATATTTCTATCTCAATATTAAAGCGAGTTATGCGCCTTTAAAGTTAGCGCGTCCGAAGTGACGCAGAGAAGCTAGAACACTCTCGCTTCTCT
>NC_013487.2:15447359-15466335 GCF_000004555.2 Caenorhabditis briggsae | reverse complement strand
GGCGCATAACTCGCTTTAATTTCGAGCAAGAAAAATGAAAATAAGCTAGCTTTGTCGGGAATTTTAAGGGCTTTCTAGTGATATAAAATTCTTTGTAAAAAAATTTTTTTGGCATTTTTTCAAAATTTTCGAAACTTTTCTATTTTTGGACCCAATAATTTTTCAAAACTAGCTATTCTAGCCTACTTTTCAGTTTTTTGAATCGCGAAATTTGAAAAAAAACCTTTTTTGAAATTTCAGAACTCCAGATTTTATAAATAGATTTTTCGAAAATTTTGGTTTTTCGAAAATTTCAAAATAAAATTCGAAAAATCCAAATTTTCCTGAAAACATTTTCATTCAAAAGCCCTTGAAATTCTCTACAAATCTATCTAACTTTCATTTCTCTAGCTTAAGTTTGAAGCGAGTTATGCGCCTTTAAAGTTAGCGCGCTCTAGAAGAAACGCAGACAGCGAGAGTGTTCTCGCTTCTCTGCGTCGTTTTCTCGGCCGAGAATGCGCTCCAACTTTAAAAGCGCATATCTCAAAAACTAAGCTAGCCATCAAAAAGTTGTCAACTGCACACTTGCTTAAAATTTTATGCTGAAAAACTTTGCAGTTGTCAACTTTTTGATAGCTAACTTAGTTTTTAAGATATGCGCGTTCAAACTAGCGCGCTTAAAAGCAGAGAAGAGACGCAAGGACAGACGCACAGGGTCATGTTTGAGCTCAAAATGTAGCAAATTTGATTTTCTTCTCAACCGCAAAGTTAAAAACTGCATACCTCTGCAAATCCACACTCAAAAAGATGAAATCCTCTTTGGCACCACACCATCCACTGCTTCCCATCCTGGCGTGATGCGGTTCGTATCCCAAATTCGTCGAATCCGAATTATCCGAGAATGCTCCATCTGGGACAAATCCAGACACAATTCCAACGTCTTCTGAGAGCACACAAGATGCTCCAAGTGCACATTGAAGAGTGTCACTTGGGAATGGCACGAATCCGGGTCGTTTGCATGAGAATCGAGCGATTGCGCCTTCTTCGACGGACTCTAGCTCGACCTGAAACAGAAAACTTTGTTGAGAGTAAAATTAGGCAAATAGTCCTTAAAATTTCCTACAAAACTTTATATTTCTCATTTTTCTAGCTCAAAATTGAAGCGAGTTATGAACCTTTAAAGTTGGTTCTCGCTTCTCTACCCTTCTCGGTTAACTTTAAAGGCGCATATCTCAAAAACTAGACTAGCTAGAAATAATTCAAAAATTGAAAAATGCGTATAATTTTACGCTGAGCAATTTTGCAATTGACAACTTTTTGATAGCTGATCTAGTGTTTGAGATATGTGCCTTTAAACATCCCATAAGGCAAGGGAGACGCAGAGAAGCGAGAGAGCTCTGATTGTCTGCAGGAAATTTGAAGAGCTTTAGAATGATATAATATGTATAGAAAATAATTCCAATTCGACATAAAAATTAAAAAAAACATCAATAGATTCTAAAGCATGTATCTGAGGAACCAGCTAAACTACGATTTTGAAATTCGGACAGTACAATGTCTTAGTTACGTACTCAATGCTCAGAAAATTTCAAGTTTCTAGTTACAATGCCAACAAAAAGACTAACCTGTCCATCATAGGGATATCCTGGATCCACACAAACTGGCCCTTCACACCGTAAATCTCCTAGATCCCAGGTGGCATCTGACGAACACTTTATGGTCCTATCGCTCCGCCCAGCTACAGTATACGGTTGTCGACAGGTGAACTCCAATGTAGATCCCATTTTACGATCGGTGACGTCACCGACATAAACGGCACCTGGCATTGTTGGAGGGGCGGGGCATTCAATGAAAGAGCACTCTGGTGGTGGACCAGATAGCCAGTAGTCCCTTCCATCGTCTTTCGGGTCAAAAATACATTGACGATAGGAGAAGAGGGCGGAGTTTGGACGGCCTGGTCGATTGGGCAAGGTGCAGGAGATGGACACGTTTTGGCCGAAGGTGATGGTTGAGTTGTTCGGGGTGACGTGGAGACCGTCGGATTTGGAGGGGAGTTGTTCGATGCCTTGGCAGGTGGCGGCTGGAAATGGATGGGAATTTAGCTTAAAATATACAAAAATTTTCAAAACAACATACGCAAACAAAACGGCTCAGTTCCATTCCATGTGCCATCTGCCAAACACTGTATGTAGTCTGGTCCCATCATTTGATAACCAAAATCACACTGAAATTGGACGATCATTGGGAACTCGAAATTTTTGGCTGTGGATAGCAATTGCCCGTTTTCCGGGGACCCAATATGTTCACACTGTCTTGGGACACATGATTTTTCAAATCTTATCAAATCGTTAACATTATTTCCAGTCTCTCCAGCCGAAACATTCACTCCTGACTGCCCATTCTCCATGAACAAATCGTATCCATTACGGCAGGCGCACTGAAAAATTGGGATATCTTTAGAATGGAAATAGGTAGAAGGAAAATTTTAATTACAAAAATGTAGAAGATGTTGAGAGCTCAATTTTTGTAGTTTTCAACATTTTGATAACTCTGCTGGCTTTTGAGATATGCGCTTTTAAAGTTGGCGCGCACCTTCTCCATTCGCGCAACCAACTTCAAAGGCGCATATCTCCAAAACTAATGTAGCTATCAAAAAGTTACAAACTACAAAAATGTGTAAAATTTTACGCTGAGCAATTTTGTAGTTGACAACTTTCTTGCAGCTCTTCTAGTTTAAAAGATATGCGCCTTCAAAGGGAGACGCAGAGAAGCGAGAGTGTTCTAGCCCCTCTAAAAAGGTGGAAGGTTTAAAGGCGCATAACTCGTTTCAGTTCTGAGCTAGAAAAATTAAAATTATTTAGTTTTGTAGGGAATTTCAAGACCTTTCTGGTGATATAAAATACTTTTAAAAATATTGTGTAATTCTTTTCAAAATTCTAATTTTCATATTTTTGATCCCGAAAACTTTAAGAAGCTTGGTATTATTGGACCGTGTTGGGCAGGTAGTTATCAGTTATTAACAGTTTGGATTTCTGAATACACAAAATTTGAAAAACCAAATTATTTTGCTAAATTCTGGATTCTAAATTCTAAAATTTTCCAAAATTCCAAAATTTTGAAAAGTTAAAAAAAAGTTTTTTTCGAATCCTTATTAATATTTGTTCGTAATTTTCAATAAACAATGTTACATCATTCAAAAGCCCTTAAAATTCTCTACAAAACTGTGTAACTTTCATATTGCTAGCATAAAATTGAAGCGAGTTATGCGCCTTTAATGTTGACACCGAGAGACGCAGAGAAGCTATAGCTCTCTCGTTTCTCTACGGCTCTATTTAAAGGCGCATATGTCAAGAACTGAGCTAGCTATCAAAAAGGTTAACGCTACAAAAATGTGTGAAATTTTATGCTGAGCAATTTTGTAGTTTACAACTTTTTTGTAGATACGGTAGTTCTTGAGATATGCGTCTTTGAAAATTTTGATTTTAAAAAATGTCAAATTTGGGAGCTAGTTTTTTAAAGGCGCTTATCTCGGTGTTTTTTGAAGCTAACTTGCACAAACTTCTCAGGGTACTGTAGGCACTATTCAAATTTACTATGATTAAATTTCATCTCAATTGCTACGCCGACAAGACCGCGACGCAGCCGCGACGCGGCTGCGGTGCTTCTCATGCTAGATTCCTCTGTATCTCAGCTCTCCTTTGGCCAATTCGAGCCAAGTTAGGCCCAAAATATCCCTCTTACCTTATAACTTCCTTGAGTATTGATACACAAATGATCACAATGTCCATTATTCTTCAAACACTCATTTATATCGGCACACGACGTCCTCTGACATCCCAGCGCTTCAACCTCTACACACGGTGTGCCTTCCATCCCAACGGCTTCAATTTCCAGCACTTGAACCTCCAAAGCCATCGGAAGTGTTGCCACGTCATCATCATCGACACCGAAAATCGATTGATTATCGATTTGCAGTTTTTTGGTGCGAGATTTGTTCGATTCGGAGTACTTGACACTGATCTTTTGGATTTTTCCGTTTCGCTGGTTGGTGAATCTGAAAAATTAGCAAATTTTATAAAGTTTACATTTTTTGGGGATACCTTATCTGCTCCACAATCATTGGAATCGCAAATTTGAGCACTTTGATCTTCTTATCAGTGGATTTAGGGTCCGGGCAGAAGTTGGAGGATCCTGTCTCGATTGGTTGGGATTCGAGGCACACTGAAGTGGTGAAAAGGTGATAAAACAGTTGAAAAAATAAGCTAAGCAATAACAAATTTTAACTAGATTGGGTTACCAAAATTTTGAGATCAAAATTTCGAAGAATTATAAAAAAATAAATTTTTCAAAAAATTGTTTTTTCGAAAAATTCTTATAAACTTTATATCATTCGAAAGCTCTTGAAATTTCTTGCAAAACTAGCTAATTTTCATTTTTCTAGCTCAACATTGAAGCGAGTTATTCGCTTTTAAAGTTGGCGGAGAGAGACGCAGAAACTCTCGCTTCTCTGCGTCTCCCTCCCCTCCTGTCGCCCAAAAAGGCGGCCATCTTTAAAAGCGCATATCTCAAAAACTAGGCTAGCTACAAAATAGTTGTCAACTGCAAAATTGCTCAGCATAAAATTTTACACTCACTTCATTTTTCAAAAATTTTCTAGCTTTTTTAGTTTTCGAGACATGCGCCTTTAAACTTTGGATATCATTCATCACTCACTTAATTGCGGCTGATACCCATCCAAGCACTGGCACATGTAGGATCCGGGCAAATTGACGCATTTTGTACCCAATGATTGGCACTGACTGACTCCAGATGAGCACTCATCAATATCAATACACGTGGGCGTTGAGGAGACAGTCTGATTGGCCAGGCAGCGGATCTGAAGACATTGTTTTTTGGAAATTTTGAAAATCTGAAAAACTACAGTACCTCTTCAGGTCCGTCAATTGTGAAGCCAGAGTTGCAGACGACACGAGCGACGTCACCAAATAGGAATCGATCGGGAACCTCGATTCTGGCATTCGGGACTTCTGGGAGATGTGTGCAAGCGACTTCTGGAAATTGGAGGGGTTATAACTCAGAAAGTACTGTAGCTAGAGACATAAAATTCTGTGAGCGTTTAGTACGTAACATAGGCATTATATTGCCAAATTTCCAAAATTGTAGCTTTGCTGTTCACTGAGATACAAACTTCTGAGTCAGCGGCTCGGCGAGCGCACCAGGAGTCTAAGTTCGACCGCGTAGCTCTGGGGTTCATAACTCAGCAACTTTTGCAGCTAGAAACTTGATACTATGTGAGCATTTGAAACATAAACTAGATCTTATACTGGCAAAGTTTCAAAGTCCTAGCTTTAATTGTTCTTGAGATATGAGCTTTCAGAAAACATTATCGAAAATTTTGAAAATTCTGATTTTAGGATTTTTCGAGTTAATGTTTTAGAAAACAACTGATTTTACTGTATTCAGTACATTTTGACCTTCAAAATGAGCCTAAACAGGACCAGACTCCGCCCACTTTCATTTTTCCCGTGGCGTCGCGGTCGTGCGTCGCGTGTCAAAAAGGAAGTCTCAAAGTGGGCGGAGCCTAGTCGTGTTTGGGCTCATTTTGAAGCTCTTGTCATGGCATAACAAATAGAATTCAGCTCGGTTACAGAAAACTATTTTCTAGGCCACCAGCGACGAAAAAAACTAGGCCAAAAACGGGAATAAAAAGAATCTTCAACTCACTCGTACAACTGGGCTGTTTCGACGACCAAGTGCCATCGGATTTACACAACAAACTCTCCACACCCTCTCGCCGGTATCCCGAATGACAATCGTATCGGAACACACTACCGTAACCCGTTCCATCACCAAACTCGAGTCTTCTCTCTCCATTTGTGAATTGGGTCAACGGTTGACACGTGGCAGCCTTGCATGGCGGCGGTGTGTTCCATTTTCCGAGCTCTCCACAGTATACCGTCTCGATATCTTTTCCGGAAGAGAAGAAGAAGCCTTTGTGACACGAATATTTGACCTGGCCGCCGAAGGAGACGTTGGTGGCGCTGTCAACATAGCCATTTGCGATTTGGGGCACGGCGCCGCAGTAAATGGCTAAAAATCGAGGGGTTTTAGAGAGCTAGAAAGCTGAAAGTTTGTCAAAACTGAGTTTAGAATATCTTCTAGATATTCTGAAAATTTCAGCCAAATTGAGTGATCTGGAGCTGAGATATGACATTTTGAAATTTTTGGAATCAAAATTCCCAAAAATTGGTTTTAGTGTTTTTTTTTTCCAATATCACAACTTCCAGATCACTTATCAACTTGAAATTTTCACATAATACAAACGTTATGTCCCAAAAAATATTTGGTCAATTTCAGCCTTTTTGGATTACTGTAACTTACGCTGGCAAGTCGAAATATGGCTCTGCGACCATTTTCCGCCCATCAAACACACGACAGTCTTCGAAATACCCTCTCCAGAAGCAAATTCAAAACCAATGGGACAAGATACAGTAACCCGAGTGCTCACGGACCGCTGTTTTGTAGATAGGGTCACCATTGGGACAGATGGAAATGCGGGGCAGTCTGGAAACAACAAATTAGGAATTGGGATTATTGAAAGTTTGAGAGATTTTGTTTGTTGGGCTGTAACTGGGCTGAAAATAATCCAAATTGCTCAAATTTGGTCTTAAAATGAAGCTAAGAAGATTTCCAACTAAGTTCATTTTAATTCAATGCATCGATCAAATAATTAGGTTACTGTAGAGCTTTTTGAAAAATTCAAAAAATCGAATTTTTAAATTTTTTGACAGTATTCCTTATTTTGACCATAACTCGGCTCAAAGTGATCCGAATCCCATGATTTTTGTACCAAAATATAGCTAGAAAAATTTCCGACGGGTTTATCATTAATTTAATGCATTATTCAAAAAGTTAAGTTACTGTAGCCCTCCTTGAAAAATTCGAAAAACTGAATTTTCAATTTTTAGGCACTATTTCCTATTTTGACCATAACTATGCTTAATATGCTCCAAATGCTATGATTTTTGTACCAAAATATAGTTAGAAAAATATTCTACAAATTGATTATAAAAGTAATGCATCATTACAATAATTAGGTTACTGTATAGCTCTTCGAAAAATTCAATAAATCGAAAATTTCATTTTTGGCACTGTTTAGTATTTTAGCCATAACTCGGCTCAAAATGCTCCGATATTTCTGAGTTTTAGACTTAATTGAAGCTAGACAAAAATTCTACAGGTTTACACAAAGTTTATAGCATTGATCCAAGCATTAGATTACTGTAAATCTTTTCGAAAAGTTAAATATGTCGAAATTTTTAATTTTTCGGAACTACTTCTTATTTTCACTATATTTTAGCTCAAAATTCTTCAATCTTTGTAGATTTTGGACCCAATTACATTTAGAAAAAAATAAACAAAATACATTTAAATTCAATGCATTATCGCAAAAATTAGATTACTGTAACCCCCTTTGAAGTCTCAACAAATCCGAATTTTTCATTTTTTGGCATTGTTTCTTATTTTAGCCATAACTCGGCTCAATATGCTTCAATCTTCTTAATTTAAAGTTCAAATTACTGCTAAAGACATTTTCTATCTACCTGACAATTAAACTAAAGCCCACTAACCAATAGAATAACTGAAATTGAATCCCATCGCTTGTCTGGAGGAACCCGATTTGAACACCATTTGAATGCGATTTGAATTCGAATCTATCTGTTTCTCCGGCTTAGTTTTCAGTCCAAATCCATCATTTTCATGAAGTGCCTTTCCTTTGCTCACAGAATTCTCAAACACTCTTACAGTATCCCCATCGGCCAAGTCAAACCGCTGAGCAATCAAACTAATCGATCTGTCCGCCTTCTGGTCCTCGGTTTCGATGGTATATGTGCATTGGACGTCGTTGGGGTATTCAGAAGACAGATATCCGGGAGAGATGATTTCTCCGAGGACGTCACTCATCGATAGGTCACATCCACGTTTGTAGGAAATTGAGAAACCGCGGGAATTTGAATTCTGACGAGTCATCATGTAGATGTAGATGTGGGAGGTGGAGGAGGTGACGTATTTCTTGGTGGTGAGGTTTCCAGAGAATCTGAAAGTTGATTTTTTTAGATTTGGAAGTCGTGAAAGTGTCGGAGCTCTGAAAAATTCCCAAAAATCCGAGCTCAACTGGTCAAAAACACAAAACAACTAGGGATTGAATTCAAAATTGGAAACTTCGCGGAAATTTGGCCCAGGATACTTTAGATTTCAAAATTTGAGTTTTCAATTTTATGTAGAGGGATGTAGAATTTTGAAAACCATCTAAAAATATTAAATTCAAAACAATCCGACTATTTGCAGCGAAGTTATAGACTTATTGGCTACCGTAGTCCGACATTTGAAATGTTTTGGGAAAATTGGTCTGGGATACTGTAGATTTGAAGGTGTGAGCTATAAATTTAATATAACTAAATGTAGAATTTTATCAGCTATCTGAAAATATAAAAATCACATGAATCCAATTATTTTCAGCCAAGTTAGAGCTAAAAAATCAACACCTAATTTTTCAAAAATTTTCCAAAAAAAATTTTTTTTCGAATTTCTAGAAAATACAAATTTTTCGATATTTTTTTGCAAAATTTGGTACCATTCTATTGGAAATTTAATTCTCTATTCAAAAATTATACTTACGATGCAAGTACGGTAGCCGAAGGCGTTGGTCCATTGTAGATTATCAGATTGTCCTCGGCGCCAAGAGAGAAGTCGTCCAACTGAAAAATATTCATATATCAAAAGTTAATTAGGGTTTAATTAGAGTAATTAAAATGTATGATTATCGAATCTGTATTTTTCTAGTGTAGAATTTTATGGGCTTTTCAAAAATATAGTTTTCATAAAAATTCAACAATTTTCAGTCAAGTTACAGCTAAAAAAAGATTATTTAAATTTTTTTCGTTTTTTGTAAGTTAGCTGAATTTTAAGATAATAAAATTAATTTTTATATTTTCCAATGTAAAATTTTATCTACTTTCCAAAAATTGAATTTACAGCTTTATTGCCCCATTTTCAGCAAAGTTATAGCCAAAACACCAAAAGCTATTTAAAATTTTAGAATTCGAAATTTAACACCAGATTATTTATCAATTTGTTTTTAATTTCTAAAGTAATTTGTATTAAAATTGTTGCAAATTTTTTCAGTTTTCCAATTCTGAAAAAATTATCAAAATCCAACGATTTTCAGCCAAATTACAGCCCTTAGAGTATCTCAGACAAAATTTCCCATCATAAAAATTTTTTTCCTAATCGAATCAAAGATCTTCAAAAGCACTTCCGAATGCTCCATTTTCAGTTTATTCTAAAAATTTAAGCCAAGAAAAAAATATGAATTTCCCAATTTTTTCAATTTTTCTAATTATTTGTTTGGGACGACTTTCCAAATCGGACCCACTGATAATTGATGTCGAGGTGAAGTGCGCCTTTAATCAGCTCTACTGGTGTGGAAAAATGCACATTTTTGAGCACGATAATTAGTGAGTTAATTGGGCATAATTGGAAAATAACTTCGAAAAAATGTTGAAAACGCTGTAACTTTTTATATTTTGCTGCTAACTTAATGAAAACAAATGCAATATATTTGCCTTGTCCTGAGCTTCAAAATGAGCCCAAACACGACTAGGCTCCTCCCACTTTGATTTTTCCGGCGCGTCGCGGTCTCTCATCAAGGCGAATTCGAATGTTCTATTAATTTCTAAACTTAAAAACTCACAATCAGCGAAATCACTTGTCCAGGGGTGGTTTCCACGGTCCAGACACACTCCGCGCCGTTGGCGAACGTTTTTGGGTATCCGGGAGAGACAAAAGGTTGAATATAAGCCTGAGCAATGTAGTGGCCACCACAGGAGAATGGAATAGCTCTCCATTTCAGTTGGAATCCTCTGGCATTCGATTGAGCATCGCTTCGGAACTGGACTATCATCATGTTCGTTGAGGAGGTGATGGTTTGAGCAGTTTCAAAAGAGCCGGAGAGCCGTTTTATTACTGTAACAGTTACAAATTATTATCAATAGCCTTGAAATTTTCTAAGCTTTCTAGTGTTACTAAATTCAAACTTTTAACTTGAAAATGAAGCTAGCTATAGTCGTTTCTTCAGAGTGACTCTCTAATTGAGCATGTTAGATGTTTTCCCCGATTTACACAAATTTTTCAGATATCGCTATTCTACAAATTCAGATAATTATGTGTAAAATTTTACGCTTTTTCCAATGGTGCTATTTTTATAAAAATCGAACAAGTTTGAAGCAAGTTATGAGCCTGGAAAGAGACGCAGGTTCGCTAGAGTGCTCTCGTTTCTCTGCGTTTCTTTAAAGGCGCATAACTCGCTTCAAATTGAAGCTAGAAAAATGAAAATTAGATAGTTTTGTAGGAAATTTCAAAAGGACATTCCTAGAACATCAAGAAAGCCTTTTATTTGTGTGCGTCTAGCACTCTCTAGGAGATCTCTGGGAGTTTAAATGCGCATAACTTGTGTCAAAATGAAGTTAGAATGGAAATTTCAAGAATTTTCTAACAAAAACTCTTACCTGTTGTACTATTCTCCGCTGGTCCACCATCTAGCACTGTCAAAACATCAAAAACGGGTTCTGTCTCAAAATGCTCTATCGTCAACTCGATTCTCGAGTTCACGGGTCCTTCCAAAACATAACGGCAGTTTAAATTCGGGTCATAGCTATTTGGATAGTTCGGTGAGCTTAATTGTCCACTTTCTCCTTTTTCATAGGTCCGGCAAGCCGGTTGGAATGCTGATGGACAGTTTTGTTCATCGGATCCATCGTCACAATCATTGAATCCATTACACTTCTTGGATTCCGAGATACAGGATCCAGATGAGCAGAAATAGGATCCTTGAACGCATGCTGGACGTTCACAAACGAATCTGCGGAGGAGATTACAGGTTTCTAGTCTCCATTCGAGGTCTTTTCGTTCCACACGACCCATTGCACATGTCCCGTTTAGGAAGTTTGGCTGATCCTGTCTCCAGAAGCCCACGTAGCGAGATGTAGGCGTTCCGTCTGACCAAATGTAGAGCTCATCGTCGTCGAGGACCTGGAAAACACAGATTACGGTTAATTTGTTTGATTTGGGCGTTTTCTAAGCTTCAAAATAAGCTCAAATACGAGTATGGGGAAATTTTTAAAAGTCTTGTAACTTCATCAATTTTGATTCAAACTTCTCAGCATGAATCCCATTCAATTTGTTAAAAATAGAGCTTTAAAATGAGCCCAAACACAACTAGGCTCCGCCCACTTTGAGATTTCCCATAGACACGCGACGCACGACCGCGACGCATGTCTGAAAAATGAAAGTGGGCGGAACCTAGTCGTGTTTGGGCTTATTTTGTAGCGTTTTTTAAGCAAAATTTAATGAAATCAAAGATTTGGAGATTCGAAACAAATTGAAAGAGAAAATTGTATTTAGGGTTTTTTTTTCGATTTTTGAGATTTCAATTTCTCGAAAAATCGGTTTTTTTTTCGATTTTCGTAGGATTATTTTGGGGTTTCTTGCTTTTTTTTTGTATTCCGCTTGTTACAAGTTTCAAATTGAGCCTAAACACGAATAGGCTCCGCCCACTTTGAGTTATCCCGTCGTGGTCGTGCGCCGACACGCGACGCACGACCGCGACGCACGCCTGAAAGATGAAAGTGGGCAGAGCCTAGTCATGTTTAGGCTCATTTTGAAGCACATAACGAGACAAATCGAACACAATTAGTTTAAAAATAATATCTTCAAAACTACAAAAGTTATGGTTGTTTTAAAGTAATTTTTCGTTTTTTGGATCCAAAAATTATTTTCAAAACTTTCTTTCCTAAATTTGTTGTTGTTTGTATGTAAAATTTTACGCTCTTTCCGATGGTGTAATTTTCATATAATTCGGAGGACGTTGAGGCAAGCTATGCGCCTTTAAAATTTTAGAGAGACGCAGAGAAGCGAGAGTGCTCTAGCTTCTCTGCGTCTTTTTCACTTTAAAAGGCGCATAACTCACTTCAAATTGAAGCTAGGTAGATGAAAAATGTATAGTTTTGTAGGAAATTTCAAGAGCTTTCTGATGATATGCAGTTCTTGTAATAATTTTACAATTTTGCATAGTTTTAGAGCATCGAATAGCCCAATGTTGTTTTCTTCAGCCTTCTTTTTTCTTGAAATTTAAAGACGCATAACTTGCTTCAAACTCAACCAACTTCATTATCTTTTTAATAGTTTTGTAGGAAATTTTACGGGCTTTCTGATGATATAAAACACAATGTTCGCTTCAAAAATTCCAAATCCCTCTCACCTCAACAGTCAACCCAATCCAGTACTCTTTAATCTCGCCCATTTTTCCTCCCGGCTTCGACAGTAGATTCGCGATGAACTGGTTCTCGGAACCAGTCTGAATTTTGGCCAGTGTCGATCCGTATCTTTGACATGTCGTCAGCGCAAACGGCCATGATTGGTGTATGTTGAACGGGAGATAACATTTCGTGCCGAGACGAATCCATTCGTCTGGACACTTGAGTTCCACGTCCGTCACTTGTGATGGTGGGGTGAATTTTGAGGAGGATGAAGAGGATTGGGTGGGCTGAAACTTTTAAGATCGATTTTTTCCAAATTGAATATTTCAAAAATATTGATTCTGAAGGACGTTAAAAGCCTAACTAGATCAACGGGTATCTAGACTAAGCTTAGAGCTTGCTGTTAGAGGTAGATCAAAAACTATGAATAGACAAATTGTATATAGTTTTAAAGCGTTTTTTATGATCTACATTTGACAAGTTGAATTTTTCAAAAATATTAATTTTGAAGAAAGTTACAAGGTTTACAAGACATGAGCCTAACTAGAGGGAAGGGTCTCAAAAGGATGTCTAAGCAAAGTTTAGTCCCTGTTTTAAGGTTAGTCCAAAAATAAAAGTTGGATGAATTTATATATCGTTTTGTAGAAAATTTTATGATCTACATTTTCCAATTTGAATTATTCGAAAATATTGATTTTGAACAAAGTTATAAGCTTTGCAAGAAGAGAACCATGAACGTGGTTAGCGCAAGCTTGGTAGTAGGGGCTTTGTTCAGCGCCTGTTTCTCGGTAGATCAAAACTTTTTATCAAAGAAATTTTTGTATCAATTTAAAGTTCTATTTATGATCTGCATTTTCCAATTTGAATTTTTCAAAAATATTGATTTTGAAGGGAGTTAAAAGAGAGACTAAATATGGTCCCTTTTGAAAATTTTCGGAAGTTTTAGTAGTCAGCAAGTAACGAGATCGACAAAGATTTATGATTATTTCCAGGACCAAAATTTCAAAAACTTCGAAATGATACATCATTTTAAAGCGCTTTCTAAGACCTTTAATTAACTTTTTAGAAAGTTCAAAAATATTGATTTTGAAGGAAGTTTGTAAGATAAGATTTGTAAGAAATGAGCTAAAAATTGCCAGCCTCCTGTTTGGGGTCAAATCTAAACAAATTTTATATTATTTCGAAGCTCTTTTCATGATCTGAATTGTCCGATTTGAGTTTTTTGAAAAAATTTTGATTTTTAACAACGTTATAAGCAATTCAAGATTCCAATGGTGTTTTGGTCGGGTAGCTCATAATCAGTTTGCTCTTTTTTTCTCTTGTAACTTTCTCCAAAGACAATATTTTTCAACAATTCGAACTGGAAAATATAGGGTTTTCAATTTTCTACAAAACGATATAAACTTTGCCTAATTTACAGTTTTTGATCTACCCAGAATCTGGCGCTAAACTTTGTTCCCTCTTGAGACCCCTTGCTCTAACTGGGATCATTTGTTGCAAAGCTTGAAACTTCCTTGAAAATCAAGATTTTCCAAAATTTCAAATATGAAAATGTAGATCTTAAAATTTTCTATCAAATGATATAAAATTAAAATTATTACCATTTTAAAAACTCGTTCAAAATCTACATTTTCCATTTCGAGTCATTCAAAAATGTGGGATTTGAAGAAAGTTATACAATTTTGTCTGTAACTTCCTTCTGAGTTTGTATTTTTCAAAAATTTCAAAATGGAAAATGTAGATCACAACATTTTCTTTTAGAACATAGAAATTTGAAATTCTTCTCACCTCAATAAGCAACAATAAAACTACAAAGACGACTTCTGTCAGAAGTCGTCGTTTCCGACAATTTTCGTGCATTTTCTGTGTAGTTTGTAGTCGGAATAATTACAGCAAACCACCCTTTGCTGAAAATTAAAGATAATAAAAAAGGAGAAAAAGAGAAAAAAGTATAAAAACCACAAAAAAACGGCGAACGGAAGGAACAGAAATTATCGGGGTCGAAAATCTTAGATTTCTTGATTTTTATCCAAAATCTTGATTGTTTTTTAATTATATTTGGTTTAGAATGAAATGGAAAAAAAGTAAAAATTCAGAAATTTAGAAATTCAGAAATTCAGAAATTCAGAAATTCAGAAATTCAGAAATTCAGAAATTCAGAAATTTAGAAATTCAGAAATTCAGAAATTCAGAAATTTAGAAATTCAGAAATTCAGAAATTCAGAAATTCAGAAATTCAGAAATTCAGAAATTTAGAAATTCAGAAATTCAGAAATTCAGAAATTTAGAAATTCAGAAATTCAGAAATTCAGAAATTCAGAAATTCAGAAATTCAGAAATTCAGAAATTCAGAAATTCAGAAATTCAGAAATTCAAAAATTCAAAAATTCAGAAATTCAGAAATTCAGAAATTCAGAAATTTGTTTTTTTCAAAAATTTTCTGCCTATCAAAATGTTCCAAATTTCATAAAAACTCCAAATTTGGTACTTATTTCCCTTTAAATTCAGACTTAATTACCCTAATTAGCTCTTCCAGATCCTACTACTTTCCAACGCTTTTTAAGCCTTTTAGCTTCAAAATCCCTCAAATTAAATCGATTTTTTCAACTTTTCAAAAATTTTAATTACCCCTAATTGAGCCCCTAATTAACATAGATAATATAAATTATATAATTGTTCTAAAATTGCGGAAGTTAAAAGAAAAGGAGGAAAATATAGCGGAAGAAGAAGGTCAGCTTTGTTTGTCTTATCACTCTTTTCGACAGGGGAGCTCTCCGAGAGCAGGGAGAGGGAGAGAGACGCAGAGAAAAGGGTACTTGGATAATAATTTGGATATATCAATAGGGTGATTGGGGTGAAGTGGTTTGAAAGATTTCGAAAAATATTGGAAATTTCAAATTTTTGGCAACAACTTTTGAAAAATTAGAAAATTTAGAACCTCAACTTTGAGCTCAATCATCTTGTTTCCCTTTGAAATTATCGGCAATCTGTCAACTGATAAACTATTTATCAAATTATCATCAATATTTTATCAGTTGAACACTTTTTGATATCTGTTACAGTAACCAAGATATGAGAGCTCAAAGTTAGGGATCCTCAAAAATCGAAAAGGGCGTCCTCCCCCTTTCCTAGAAAGGAGCGGAAGATGCTTTCCTAACTTTAAGCCGATTTATCTCAGTTCCTATAGAAGGTATCAAAAAGTTGATAACTGGTAAATTGTTTATCATATTATCAGCTACATTTTATCAGTTGACAAAATTTTAATATCAGTTACAGTAACCGAGATATATAGGCTTAAAGTTGCCGGCTTGGAAATACTTGCAGCAGATGAAGTACAATCCAAAAAAGGAGGTGAGCTACAGTAGTCCCAAAAGCTACAGTAATCCCAAAAAAAAGGTTCAAAAAACCAAAATAATGGCAACATCGGCTCCATAATAATTTGCCGAAACAAATTTCTATACAATTTCAAATGAGTCAAAAAAAGAGCCGCCACCCTCCGAATTCATGTTTTCCTCCGAAAACTCTTGAAATCTCAGAGAAAGAGCTACACAGTGGGAACGGTCACTATGTCTCTCTTATGGTTCATTTATATGTATTAGGTAAATAGACGAGAGAGAGAGAGAGAGAGAGTATAGAGATCGCGAGAGACGCAGACAAGCAGACGGAGGTTTGTGATTGACCTCTTTAAAAGGGGGACATGCTCATACACAAATAAGGCTATGAAGAAGAAGCAAGTGAGCATAGAGAGCGGAAAAAAACGGGGACAAAGGTAATAGAGGTGACTTAGAAAACAGCTAGATGGCCTAGAATTCCAAATACTGTATTTTCTCTAATTTGAGCAAATCCAAATCGTCAATTTTGAATCCAAATATCTGAATTTCGGTAATAGATATCAAAAAGTTGTCAACTGATAAATTATTTGTCATATTATCAGCATTATTTTATCAGTTGACAACTTTTTTGTATCTTTTACAGGAATCAAGATAATTAAGTTCAAAGTTGACGGTTTCGCTGGGCTTCTATTAGAGGATACACGGTTTGAAGCGAGTAACTAGATCGACAAAGATTTGACATTTTTGAGAATTGTAGATTTTCAAATTGTTTGAAGTTTTACATCATTTTAAAGCTCTTTTTGTGATCTACATTTTTCAATTTGATATTCTGAAAAATATAAACTTTGAAAAAAGTTACAAGCTGTTCAAAATACCCGTATTTTCTCTACTAGAGAAGCACACCACCCTCCCTAACTTTAAGCTCAATTATCTCAATTTCTGTAAAAGATATTAAAATTTTGCCAACTGATAAAATGTTACTGATAATTTGATAAACATTTTACCAAGTGACAGTTTTCTGATATCTTTTACAGGAATCGAGATAATTGAGCTTAAAGTTGAAAAGCTTATGCCGTTAGAAAGCGCTCTTGCTATCAACTTTGAGCTCAATTATCTCGGTTACTGTAAGAGATATCAAAAGTTTGTCAACTGATAAAATATTAGTGATAGTATGATGAACATTTTATTAGTGAAGAACTTTCTGATATCTTTTACAGGAATCGAGATATATGAGTTCAAAGATTTGGTGGACTTCTATTATAGGGTACTAGAGGAACAAAGCTAAATGGTAGTGGCTTAGGAATCCCCTAAATGGTAGTGGCCTAGAAACCCAAAACCTTGAAATTCTTGATTTTGAGCCAAAGTTTGAAGAATATAACTATTTTTGATAGAAACATTCAAATATGAAAAATCTTGAAATTTTGAAATTTTAAGCTCAAAGTAGTCAAAGATTTTGGATTTTTTTTTCTAGAATCAAAATTTAAAAATGCGATGTATTTTATATAATATTGAAGCACTTTTCAAGATCTACATTTTACAATATCAATTTTTGAAAAATATAAATTTTGGAGGGAGTTACAAGCTATACAAAATAGTGGTCAAAAAAGGGGGGCGTGGGAGTATCTAAGCTAAGTTTAGCGCTTGTTTTTGGGGTAGATCAGAAAACAAACCAAAACCAAGTTTTATATCATTTTAAAGCTTTTTTTTTGTTCTACATTATTCAATTTGAATTTTTAAAAAAATATTGATTTCGAAAAAAGTTACAAGCTTTCCAAGAAATAAGCCACATATGCCAGGATTAGTGATAGCTTCCTGGTAGGGGTCAAAATTGGACAATTTTCAAAGCAGTCTGAACAAATTATATATCATTTTAAAGCTCTTTTCAAGATATACATTTTGCAATTTAATTTTTTTTTAAATATCGGTTTTGAAAAAAGTTACAAGAGACTTAAGCTAAGCGGTGAGTACACCACACCTATAGTACTATATAATAACCTTTTCCGATGGGGTGGAAAATCTGTCTGCGCCTCTCACTCTCTTTTGCCAATCCGTCTTAATTGTACAATCAGATATTATATAAAAGATTGTGGTAAAATGTACATATTCTGTTCTATTCTCTCTCTGTTCCGCCGGGGAAAGAGAGAGAGAGAGAGAGAGAGAGAGAGAGAGATAGAGAGAGAGAGAGAAGTGATTTGATAAGTTTTGCGGATCGCGGAAAGACAAGAGTTAAGTCAATAAGTATGGTATGGTGTGGTCACTTAAACAGTTTGCTCAGATTTTGATGGAATTCTGAGAGAGTGAGAGACGCAGAGAAAGAATGACCCCGAAACAATAGGGATTAGTAGGTACACGAACATATTTACGAGCATTTTTTGCCCCTAAAATGATCTCTGACTTTTCATTGTTTCCGGAGCGTTCAAGAAATCTGAAGAATTTGAAAAAATTCGAGTCTAGTTTGGTGATAAGATAGAAAGCTCGAAAAATCCAATTTGAATGAAAATTACTGTAATTTGAGCCCATATATCTCGGTTACCGTAAGAGCTATCAAAAAGCGATTAACTGATAAAATGTTTTTGATAAAATGATAATTATTTTATCAGTTGACAACTTTCTGATATCTCTCACAGTAACCGAGATATATCTGCTCAAAGTTAGGGTGGCACCTCTCTGCGCCTCTTTCGCGCCTTGACAACTTTAAAGGCGCATAACTCGCTTCAAATGTAACCTAGAGGAATATAAACCACACAGTTTTGTAGAAAATTTTTAGGGCTTTTTATTGATTTATAATGTTCTACACTTAAATTTTGGCTAATCTGCAAAAATTACATGTTCCCATTACCACCTAGTGAAGCAAAACATGCGGAGGGCTTTCAGACTTTCAGGTGACTGTTTTTTTTAAAGTAGCGTTTTTCATACCTGACAAGTACTACAAAATGATACTATTTGGAATACTGTATCTTGTCTATGAGCAAAGTTACAAAGCAAATAGTCAGACAGGCACCTAGAAAGCCCCCCCCCCTTAACTTTGAGCCCCCATATCTCGGTTATTGTGAAATATATCAAAAAGTCGTCCATTGATGAAGTGTTGCTGATAATATGCTAAACAATTTATTAGTTAGCAAATTTCTGATATCTGTTACAGTAACTGAGATAATTGAGCTCAAAGTTAATGATTTTGAGGGGATTTTTTTTCGATTTACCAGGGACCCCTAACTTTGAGCCCTTATATCTCGGCTACTGTAACATATATCAAAAAGTAGTAAATTAATAAAATGTTTATCACATTATCAGCAACATTTTATCAGTTGACAACTTTTTGATATCTATTACAGTAACCGAGATAAATTA
>NC_013487.2:15444012-15446770 GCF_000004555.2 Caenorhabditis briggsae | reverse complement strand
AGAAAAGCATCGGAAATGCAATGGAACAGTAATAATACCGCAATTATGCCAAATATTCCATATCCTTCTTCTTCTTTATCCCCTTTTTCTTCTTTTCCGCAAAGAAGAAGAAGAAGAAGACATATACCGTTTTTGATCATATTCGGACTATTTGGGGTAAAGAAGAAAGAAGAAATTCTCGGAAATTGGTAGTATACTACTGTACTACCAGAAGAAGAAGAAGAAGGATTTCCCGGTTTCCTCCCGCATATCATCTTATCTCTCGAGAACTTTCTTCTATATATTGTTGGCGATAAAAAGATATTATAACTGGTTGTTGGTGGGGTCTCTGTCTGTTATCAATTCAAAAGGATGGATTGGTGAGAAGGGATTTTGAAAAAACGGGGGTTTTTTGGGTCATTTGAAGCTCAAAAACAGTTTCGGACAGTGAAAAAAGCATACCGTAAAACCTAGGGCTCCCGCAAAGTCAAGTTTGAGCTCGATTATCTCGGTTACTGTAGAAGATATCAAAAAGTGACCAACTGATAAAATGTTACTGATATTATGATAAGCATTTTATCAGTTGACACATTTTTGATCCATGATTTTATGGGATTTACATACTTTTTTAAAAAACTTAAAAATTTCGTATTTTCCTCCTTTTTTATGCCTAATTGCCCCCATCTCCCTATAGGGGGCACCTAATAAGGGGGTGGCCTAGGATTTGGAATTTCCTAGGCCATGTGGCGGGAGGGGGACCATTCAAATGAGGTGGTGGACCACCTATTGATTGGTACCTATCGGTTTTTTCCTTTTTTTTCTCTTTTTTCTGTATTTTTAAGAAATGCGCCTTTAAAGACACGCAGACACCACGCTCCTCCTCCTGCTGGGTTTAAAGGCGCATACCTCAAAAACTACAGTAGCTAGAAACATACAGTAAATTGTAAAAAAATAGTTAATTTAATTTTACACATTTTTGTAGTTAAACATTTTAATCTAGCTACAGTAGTTTTGAGCTATGCGCCTTTAAACCAAAGAAGGCCATTCGGAGAGGGCGGCGAGGAAGGTGTCTTGTCTTTAAAGGCTCATATCTCAAAAACTACGGTAGGTAGAAAAATATTGTCAACATTTTTATAGTTTATAGCTTCTTTCTAGCTACTGTAGTTTTTAAGCTAAGCTATGCGCCTTTAAAGAAAGGTCACCCTTCTCGCCCTCCTCTCCTGTAGGACAAAGGGCTGCCTTCATTTAAAGGCGCATATCTCAAAAACTACTGTAGCTAGGGAAAAGCTGTAAATTACAAAAACTTAGGAAATTTGATTTAACTTATTTTCCCAATTTAATATTTTAACCTAGCTACCATAGTTTTTGAGCTATGCGCCTTTAAAGACAGGACACCTTCCTCGCCGCCCTCTCCGATAGCGCATCTTTGGTTTAAAGACACATATCTCAAAAACTACTGTAGCTAGAAAAATGTTGCTGACTGCAAAAATACAGGAAATTTAATTTTATACATTTTTATAACTTACAACTATTTTCTAGCTACTGTAGTTTTTGAGTTATTCGCCTTTCAAGAGAGAGCACCCTCCTTTTAGGACAAAGAGGCTGCTTTCTTTTAAAGGCGCATATCTCAAAAACTACTGTAGCTAGTAAGTAAATTTTTTGAGAAAATGTAGGAGATTTAATTTTACGCATTTTCACAGTTTACGAAATTTATCTAGCTACTGTAGTTTTTGAGTTATGCGCCTTTAAATAGAGGGCACCCACCTCTTCTCACATTGCTAGGGCTGGCTGTGTTTAAAGGCGCAAATCTCTTTTTTTCCAGAATTTTCGAATCATGCTAAAAATGAGCAATCGATTTAACGTTCCCCATCTCCCATCCGTCATCATGAGACATCTTTTCGAAATCATTGGACCATCGGAAATTTTCCTTCTTTGCCTATTTCTTCCGAAATTCCGCCAAATTGCTCAGACCGTAAAATGGTTCGACAACAAGTACATTTTGGTGGATTACTGTAGTTATGGAAAAGAGGCAGTACTGTACATGAAATATGGTCCTAACGACGAAAAAATCCCGATTCTCCGATGGACATTCCAAAATCGAGAGTGCCATTTTTTGAAGAAACGAAAGATAGATGGAAGAAAGTTCCGGTGCTGGTAAGTGAGCAGTGGGGCGCGTTTGCGTTTCAACTATAAAAAATTTGAAAATAGCAGGTTAAGAGCTTCAAAATTAGTATAAATATGACTATAGTCAAATATAAAAAGCTCTGAAAAATTTGAAAATTTCAGACTGTCTGTTTTTTGTTCCAATTTTTGTAAAAGTTTTAATTTTCAAGCCCAAAATTGGAATTGTTTAAGTTTTGGTTATCATAACCGAATCGGGCGTGTTCCTAGCTTCAGAATGAGCCTAAACACGATTAGGCTCCGCCCACTTTCAATTTCTGGGCGCGTCGCGGGCGCAAAGTTAAAACTCAAAGTGGGCGGAGCATAGTCGTGTTTAGGCTCGTTTCCAAGCTCAAAACAATCCAAAGACAGATAACAGACTCAAATTTCAAAATTTCTAGTCTTAAACTAAAAAATTGAAAATCAAAACTTTTGTTCAAAAAAAATTTTTTTTTAATTTCGAAAATTTTGATTTTGAGATTTTCAGTGTAGAATCATTCGAAAACAATTACTTTTAACGTATTTGTCACATCATGAGCTTCAAAATGAGCCCGAAAACGACTAGGCTCCGCCCACTTTGATTTTTCCGGCGCGAAAAAGTCGTTTTTTTTGAAAATTT
>NC_013487.2:15437175-15443486 GCF_000004555.2 Caenorhabditis briggsae | reverse complement strand
CAAAACAAAAAAAAATTAAAATTCAAAATTTTTGTCAAAACATTTTTTTTTTTAATTTTTGGGAATTCCGATTTTTCGATTTTCATTGTAAAACTTGTAGAAAAGTGTCGTTTTTTGCGTAGTTGTTTCATTGAGACATACAATATGAGCTTAAATACGACGGGGCTCCGCTCACTTTGAGTTCCCCTCGGATACGCGACGCACGACCGCGACGCGCTGTAAAAACCAAAGTGGGCGGAGCCTAGTCGTGTTGGGGCTCATTTTGAAGCTTACAGTGTGTTCAATACGGTTTGGGAGCTCAAATTACATTTCATCAAGTCATAAACTCAAAAAAAGGTAAAATGAAAAAAATTTTGACCCAAAATATTTGTAATCGATTTTTTCCAACTTTTCACACTTTAAAATAAACGGAACCTAGTCATGTTTAGGCTCATTTTGTAGCTCTAAACCTCCTAAATCCTTATTTTTAAAGCAAAAATTAAAATTTTCAGTCTCGACTTCACCACCGGCCCAACACCAATGATCTACTTTGCTCGCAAGGACAACGACTTCTTTTGGGGCAAAATTCGACAACTGTTTTTCCAACTCTTCCGACCCGAAAGCATTCAATATTTGCATTTTTCGATGGATACGCTGCCCAGAATCCCAAAAAATCACACTAATTTCAATCGAATCGAAATTTGGGAATCAAAGAGTGGGCAGTGCCTGAAAGCTGCGGATTTTGAGCGATTTTTTGAGAAAAAACACGACAAAAACTGCTTGAATCGAATTCAAACAGTATATATCAAATCATATGTCGATGGCGAATTCGCAGAAAATTCTGGAATTTTCGATATCATAGAGCTTATCATCGCCAGATCGCAAAGTTTGAAAATGTCTCAAATTTTAAACTTTTCCGGGAGATTTGCAATTTTCATGTCCTCCAAACTTGATGGTTTTGAATTTTTGGAAATTTGCCAAAAATGGCAAAAAGGAGGATTCCCGAATTTGGAGGCTTTATCGATTATGGGCTCCAGTTACGTGTCTTTGGATGCGCTGTTGTATTTGAAGACTGGAGTTTGGGAAAATCGACCAAAATGTTATAAGCCAAGATCCGCGTAAGTTTGAATTATTGAAATTTGAATTTGCCATGTTGAGAGCTTCAAAATGAGCCCAAACATGACTAGGCTCCGCACATTTTGAAATTTTCCCGAACACACGCGACGCATGACCGCGACGCGCCTGGAAAACAAAAGTGGGAGGAGCCTAGTCGTGTTCGGGCTCGTTTTGTAGGTCTCAATGTAACGAATACGTTGAAAACACTTGCGTTATGAAGGTTTAACATTGAAAACCTGGTTTTTAAAAAATTTCAAAAAAAAAAAGTTTGCCAAAAATATTGATTTTCACTTTTTCAAATTTTTGCTCGAAATCTATGAAATCTTAGTCTCCGATTCATTTTTGACACGTTTTGAGCTTCAAAATGAGCTCAAACACGACTAGGCTCCGCTCACTTTGAATTTTTTCCATAGACACGCGACGCACGACCGCAACGCACCGCACCGCAAAAATTGAAGTGGGCGGAGCCTAGTCGAGCTTGAGCTCATTTTGAAGCTCAAAACGTGTTTAGTGCAAAATGAGTAGCAAAAATCTGAAAATCCTGAAAATTTTCAAAAGAAACGACTTTTTGAAGAATTCGAAAATTTGAAAAAAGTCCAAAATCGATTTTTCGCATTTAATTTGTTTCAAATCTTTAAATCTTCTTATTACACTGAATTCAGCTTGTCTTGAGCTTCAAAATGAGCTCAAACACGACTAGGCTCCGCCCACTTCGAATTTTTCCCAGAGACACGCGACGCACGACCGCGACGCACCCCGAAAAAATTGAAATGGGCGGAGCCTAGTCGTGTTTACGCTCATTTTAAAGCTCTCGGCGTGGCAAATACAAAAATTGCAGTCTCATCGTTTAATTCCAAAATTTTCAGATACTTTTTCCTCGATAAAAACAATTACGACGTCTCGAACGCTGTGGATTTGTACTGCGAATCGACTGGTCTCTGGGCCAGTGTCATTTTCACCGATAAACAGTTTCATCTTTTTGTTTGGAAGGGATAGATTATTCGGGATACTAAACAATGTCACTAAATTTCCTTTTCCCTTTTTTCTTGTTTTTTTTTTGTCGATTTTCCACATTTTTCCCTTTTTGTCTTTTCCATCAATTAAGATCTAAATATCTTGAAGTCTTACTACTCTAGACAGATTGCTCAGATTTCCAGCTTTAAAATGAGCCCAAACACGACTAGGCTCCGCCCACTTTGAAATTCCCCCCTCTTGCCCGCGACGCACGACCGCGACGCGCCTGAAAAATGTCAAAGTGGGCGGAGCATAGTCGTGTTTGGGCTCATTTTGAAGCTCAAAACCTGCTAAAAACAAATATAATATTATTATTCAAAAATAATCAAGTTTTGACCATTAAAATGATATAAAACCCTCAAAAAAGCAAAACATTTTCTGTCTGTCAGTGTTACCTCATGTCCAGATGTCCTCCATTTTAAAAACATTCCAAATGTAACGAATTGCGTAATAAAGCTGTTTTATCTATGTTTTTTTTTTTGACATTTATCTAATTATGTCATAATAAAAGGGCGCTAAAAAGAAGAGATTGGATCGGATAGGGATAAAAAACGAAAAACAGAGAAAACTGGTATTTATTCCATAAGAAAACAACGATATTATGATTTTACACTTTTTCTAAGCACTAAAAGGATATCTAGATTTGACGGGGAGATAACTAGACTTGAAAAAAGAGAATTTCGAAAATTCGAGAATATTTGAAAATCTGAAGTTTCAGTTTGCGGGTTCAAAATACTTAAGAACTAATGTTTTTACTGTATTTAGGCCGTTGAAACCTTCAAAATGAGCCCAAATACGACTAGGCTCCGCCCACTTTGATTTTTCAGACGCGTTGCGGTCGTGCGTCGCGTGCCTATGTGAAATTTCAAAGTGGGCGGAGCCTAGTCGTGTTTGGGTTCATTGTGAAGATCTCAATGCCCAAAATACAGTGTTTTAAGTTGTTTTTGATGGTTCTTGAATGAAAAACGGAACAATTGAATTTTCGAAATTTTCAACAAAAAGATAAATTTTCAGTTTTTGACTTGAACAATCTCAAATTTAACGTTATAATCGTTTTTCACATGTCCTGAGCTTCAAAATAAGCCCAATCACGACTAGGCTCCGCTCACTTTTATTTTTTCGGGAGCGTCGCGGTCGTGCGTCGCGTGCGCTATGTGAAATTTCAAAGTGGGCGGAGCCTAGTCGTGTTTGGGCTCATTGTGAAGCTTGGAACAAGATAAGGACAGAAAAAGTAACAAAGACTTGTGAAATTTCGGAGAAATCGAGAAAAAACGATTTTTCAAAAATATCAAGAAATTTCCAAAATTGAATTTCTGACTTTTCTCAATGAATTTTGCTCAAATCCTCCAAATTTTGATTTTATTGCCTTCATCTCGTTATGAGCTTCTGAATGAGCCTAAACACGACTATGCTCCGCTCACTTTGCTTTTTCGGGATCGTCGCGGTCGTGCGTCGCGTGCGCTATGTGAAATTTCAAAGTGGGCGGAGCCCAGTCGTGTTTGGGCTCGTTCTGAAGCTCAGCGCAAGCTAAGCATTACAAAAATCGCAAAAACCTAAAAAATTGTACATAAATCTAGAAAACCCGATTTTTCGAAAAGTTCAAAATTTTCACAAATACGAATTTTCGATTTTCCCCTTCAATCTGTCTTCAAATCTTCTGAACTTTGATTTTATCTGCTTCAGCATCTTTTCCGCTTCAAAATGAGCCCAAACACGACTAGGCTCCAACCATTTTGATTTTTACGGCGCGTCGCGGTCGTGCGTCGCGTGCGCTATGTGAAATTTCAAAGTGGGCGGAGTCTAGTCGTGATTAGGCTCATTTTGAAAGTCTCAATGTGACAAATACACTGAAATAAATTGTTTCTAATGGGTTGTGACAGAAAATCTTTAAAATTTCAAAATTCAAATTTTCCGGAAAAAAAAAATTTTTTGTCATTTTTTTTCAAATTCGAATGTTTTTCAAATTCTGTTAATTTTTCCCCAAAAACCGCTTCTCTCCCGTTCTTCTTCATGGTACTCCAAAATATGTGTTTCGATTAATTAACCAATTAAATCCAGATTCCTCTTTTTCTTAATTACATATGCTTATATGATGTGTCCATATAGAACAACAATCTCATCTGAAGACACTCAACGTCTTCTTTTTCCATCCAAAAAGGGTGCTAATTGCTTTTCGCCGTCCCCTCTTCAGACTTCTATTCGACTAGTTTTTCTCTGCGTCTCTCTCTCTCTCTCAAAAAAGTGGGCGGAGCTTCCTGAGAACACCCTGCTGTAGATAAGATTTTCTATAAAAGCTGAGAATTTGCTATTTGGAAGAAGCCTCCTAGGTCCCCCCCCCCCCCCACTACAGTAACCATGGAGATTCAGGAAATCAAAAATCGGGTGAGTCATTTTTTTTTGCGATTTGTAGTTTTTGTAGTCTTTCAGTTATTTTTTAATGTTGCGAAAATTTGAATTTCAGCTTTTTGAGCTGAAAATTTTCGAAAAAATGGGGTTTTTTTTCAAAATTTTGCGAATTTTTGGATTTTGAGAGTTTTTACCGTACTCCTTACATTCTGAGTTTCAAAATGAGCCTAAACACGACTAGACTCCGCCCACTTTGACTTTTCCGGCGCGTCGCGGTCGTGCGTCGCGTGTCCTTGGGGAAATTTCAAAATGAGCGGAGCCTAGTCGTGCTTGGGCTCGTTTTAAAGCTGAAAACAAGTTGAGTACAAAAAAATCAAGGAGAACTATAAATATCCCACAGAACTCGGAAAAAAACTATGTTTCAAAAACAATTTTTCTGAAAATTACGAAAATCGAATTTGCTCATTCTTTTTGTTTCAAATCTTCCCAATATTGATTTTATTTTTTTTTGGCTTGTTCTGAGCTTTAAAATGAGCATAAACACGACTAGGCTCCGCCCACTTTGAAATTTCTTGCAAGCACGCGACGCCCGACCGCGGCGCGCCCGAAAAATCAAAGTGGCCGGATATTAGTCGTGTTTGGGCTCATTTTGAAGGTCTTTATGAGACAAGTACTGTGAAAATATTAATTTTCAGAATCTCGAAATTTAAATCTCGAAAATTTCAAAAAAAATATTCAAAAAAAATTTTTTTTCAAAATTATTTTAAACTGAAAATTTCAAATTTTCAGTCTCTTTTTAGATTTTTCTAGCTCCTTAGACAGTTTCCCTTCAAAAATCGATTATTTTTCAGATGAAAGCCTATCGATTCGTGGCCTACTCGGCTGTCGCGTTCTCAGTGGTGGCAGTGATCTCGGTAAGGCCTATTTCAGCCTAGTTTTCAGCCTAAACTTGAAAATATTATAAAATTTAATTTCAGCAAAATAAGAGCTTCAAAATAAGTATAAAAATGATCATTTTGAATAAATTTGAAATTTTGCGATTTTTGGAATTTTTGAAAAATTTAAATAAAAATAAAAATTTCGAAATATAGGCGACATATTTATACTCATTTTGATGCATTTTTTGAGACAAATTTAAATTTTGAGTTTGTTTTTCGAAAATTTTTTAAGCAAAAAAAATTCCAGGTCTGTGTCACCCTGCCAATGGTCCATAACTACGTGCATCATGTCAAGAGAACTATGCAGAATGAGATTGTCTATTGCAGAGTAAGTTGGATGAAAATAGGATTTTTGAACTCGGGAAGTCAAGAGCTTCAAAATGAGCCCAAACGCGACTGAATTAGGTAAATTTTGAGCTTCGAGACCCCTAAAAGTGGGCGGAGCCTAATGAGTCAAACTTGTTTGGACTGGAAGTTGATCAATTTTGATGCTAGAATAGTGAGATTAATATTTTTGTATTTGCCAAGTCAAGAGCTTTAAAATGAGCCTAAACACGACTAACCTCCGCCCACTTCGATGTTTCCGACGCGTCGCGGTCGTGCGTCGCGTGCGTAAGGGAAACATTCAAAGTGGGCGGAGCCTAGTCGTGTTTGCGCTCATTTCAAAGCTCAGAACAAGCTGAATACGGAAAAAGTTGAAAAAATCGCAACAAATCCTACTGTAGTCGAAAAAAGGGGATTTTCAAAATTTTCGGAAAACTCTGAAAAACTAAAAAATCTAAAAATTTTGTTATATTGTTTTCGGACCCCTTTTTTTAATTGCATTAGATTTGGCTTGTCTAGAGCTTCAAAATGAGCCTAAACACGACTAGGCTCCGCCCATTTTGAAATTCGCCTATAGACACGCGACGCACGACC
>NC_013487.2:15411973-15436604 GCF_000004555.2 Caenorhabditis briggsae | reverse complement strand
CGCCGGGACCCGCTGGACCAGCTGGTGCCAAGGGAGAGAAGGGTATCTGCCCGAAATATTGTGCTATTGATGGTGGAGTGTTCTTTGAGGATGGAACACGACGATAAATTATTGATTTTCGGTTTTAAAATCTCAGAAATTGATTATGACAATAAATCTTACAGCTTTAATTTTGACATTTTCGTTAAAAAGGCCTATAAGGCTTCAATTTTGAAATTCCTAGTTTTCCAATCGCACATAACTCCATAAAAAGCAATCCTAGATAGTTTTAAACGCTATATTCATCTTTCTGAGAACGTGAGCTTCAAAATGAGCCCAAACACGACTAGGCACCGCCCACTTTGATTTTTCCAGCGCGTCGCGGTCGTGCGTTGCGTGTCCCTGGGGGAATTTCAAATTGGGCGGAACCTAGTCGTGTTTGGGCTTATTTTGAAGCACAGAACAAGCTGAACGCAATAAAATTAATCAAAACTCAGAAAATCTGCTAGGAATTGAAAAAAAAACGATCTCAAAAAATTTCAAATCGTTTTTCAAAATTGAATTTCCAAATTTTCTCATTCAATTAGTTTCAAAGCTATAAAATATTTATTTCATTGAACTCAGTTTGTTTCGAGCTTCAAAATGAGCCCACGCACGACTAGGCTCCGCCTACTTTGAATTTTCCAGGGAGACACGCGACGCACGACCGCGACGCGCTTGAAGAATGAAAGTGAGCGGAACCTANTCGTGTTTGGGCTCATTTTGAAGCTCGCAACGCAACTAACACGGTAAAAACAACTGTTTCTGGGTATTTTCATTCTGTAACCTTGAAATTTGGATTTAAAAAAAACTTTTCGATTTTAACAAATTCTATTTTTTTTGACAGGAAACTTTATTGATTTTTTACAAGTATAAACGGCGGATAATTTACAACATTGGGTAAACATTTTTTCGGCCAAGGCATAAATAACCGAGAATAAAAAAGCGAAGGGAAATATGAGTAAAATGAAGTGGGTAGGGAGAGAGATGTGAAGCAGAGATAATAAATAAACATTAATTTTAGAAGTTTTAGATTTAGAAAATAAAAGAGAAATTTAGAAAATCCTAGACTCCAACCATCGGTGGACCATCGTCATCAAAATCCCGAGGTTTGGATCACGTTCTCCAGATCGTATTCTTCGTCATCCAACTCGTCATCAGTATCCTCCTCGGCTGCAGTGGTGGTCTCTGCGCTTGACCATATCCCTGGAAAAACATGCTTAAAATACGCCTCAGTAGATCTTTGGCTGAAAAGGGTCGAAAATCAATTCAAAAACTCGAAAATCACCCGAAGTTGGTTCTAGATGATCGAGGAGTCCAACTAAAAGACCTTCTGAACTTTGAGTTCAAATATCTTGGTCCCTGTGAAAGATATCAGAAAGTGGTCAACTGATGAAATGTTTCACATATTATCAGCTACATTTTATCAGTTGGTCGTGTTTCGATATCTTCCAAACGAGGCAAGATAAATTGGATTTAGCATAGAGGTACCTCAGTGCGAATTCTGAGGGAACTGGTCTCCACGGGTGAGTAAACGATTGCTCTGTGTTTTGCTGCTGTCTCTGTTTTTGCTGAGCTTCTCGGAGTCGCTTCAAATTTCTTTGATGGACCTGACAATCTTCCTTATAAATAAAACGCTAGAGGCGTCTGTTGGTCCCCCGTCAGTCTGTGGACTTTTGGAAAAGTTGAAAAGTCAATATAGATTTGCGTGACTCATCAAAAAATCACATTGAAATACATTTTTCTGCGTCTCAACTTTGCAATTTTGAGTTTTCCAGCCAAAAAAGAGTTTTTGCTGAAAATCCTAAAGTCGTGTTTAGACTCATTTTGGAACGGGACTTGTGAAGAATTTGAATTCAAATCCACTGAGGGCTTCAATATGAGCCCAAACACCACTAGGCTCCGTCCATTTTGATTTTTCTGACGCGTCGCGGTCGTGCGTCGCGTGTCTCCGCGAAAATTCAAAGTGGGCGGAGCATAGTCGTGTTTGGGCTCATTTTGAAGCGCTTCTCAAGACAAATACAGTGAAACAATTTTCATGAGATGAAAATGCATTCCTAGGCCACCAGATGCTAAACTTCGGCCATTGTTCCACTATTATCGTTTTTTGGCTTTAAAAACCTTTAAATTAATCCAAATCTCGGCATGTTTAGACTTATGCTGATTGGTTCAAATTGCGAAATTCAAAAATTAGATAAAAAATCAAACTCCGCCCCTTTTCAGATCCAAAAAATGCCCTAAGAAAATGAATTGACCGAACTTTTTCCAGTTTTCTCCCGAATTCGCTGAACAACACGTGAAAAAGGTTCCAGAGAGCGCCAAAGTGTTAGTCATTTTTACATACAGATTATGCAAATTTGCTCAAATGGACAAAACCGGTAAGTATTTAAGACTCGGTGTAGTCACAAGGTATTTGGTATGTTTTTATCACAAATGTTTCATATTTCAAAAACTACAGTAGCTATCAAAAAACTTTTAATTACAAAATTACTCAGCATTAAATTTTACATATTTTTGTAATTGCCAACTTTTTGATAGCTACCGTAGTTTTTGAGATATGCGCAGTTAAAGAGACGAAAGCGTAGCGCTCATTTTCCTGTGGATAGTTTAAAAGCGCATATCTCAGAAACTACAGTACCTAGAAAAAAGTTGTCAATTACAAAATTACTTAGCATTAAATTTTACATATTTTTGTAATTTGCAGGTTTTTAATAGCTACCGTAGTTTTTGAGTTATGCGCCTTCAAACTGTCCAGGTAGCGTCTCTCTTTGAAGGCGCATAACTCCAAGACTACGGTAGATTTTTAAAAATTGTTAAATGCAAAATTACTTAGCATAATATTTTACACATTTTTGTAGTTGACAACTTTCTCATAGCTACTGTAGTTTTTGAGTTATGCGCCTTTGAACACTCCAGGACGCCTCTTTAAAGGCGCATAACTCAAAACCTACTGTAGCTATCAAAAATTGTCTATTTTTTTGTTTTTATCAATATTTGCTATCCAATCAATGTAATTCTTATCAAAAATGACCCCTACTATATATATCTATTATCTTATCAGCCACCTAGGCTCCGCCCCCTTTTCCCTAATAACCCATATATCACATTCAGATGCGTTCCTATTACCTCCCAATGCAATTTCTCCTATTTCTCGCAATTTTTGCATCCTGTATTCATGGACTTTTGGGCGTCGGACGTCTTCAGAGTGTCGCTGTCAGTGGACGCCTCATTTGTGAGGGACGGCCAGCGGCTGGTGTGAAGGTTAAGATGTATGAAAAAGAGTTTTGTGAGTTTTCATAAATTTTGACAGATTCCTCAAATTCTAAGCTTCAAAATGAACCCAAACACGACCCAATTTGACCTATTTTTAAGGGTACTGTAGCTTCTGAATGTTGGTGGCCTAACTTTTACCTAATTTTGGCACTTGGTGGCCTAGAAATACATTTTCCTCTTATGAAAGGTTTTTTACTGTGTTTGTCGTAAAAAGCGCTTTCAAATGAGCCCAAACACGACTAGGCTCCGCCTACTTTGAATTTTCCATGTGACACGCGACGCACGACCGCGACGCACCCGAAAAATCAAAGTAGACGGAACCTAGTTGTGTTTAGTGTCATTTCAAAGCCCTTTTCACGGCAAATACATTGGTATAATTCTCAATAGCCAGAAATCATTTTTTAGCCCACCAGTTGCAAAAGTTCGGCCACCAAAATTTTTCCAGGTCTTCACAATACCGTAGTCCTTGAAATGTTTGTTCAATGCTGATAAAAGTTATATTTTCGAATTTATCGTAAGAAGCGGCTTAAAATGAGCCCAAACACAACCCCACTTGACCCAATTTAAGTGGTACTGTAGCTTCTGAAAGTTGGTGACCGAACTTTCCCACTTGTTGGCCTAGGAATTAATTTTCATCCTATGAAAGTTATTTCACTGTTTTTGTCTTAAAAAGCGCTTTCAAATGAGCCCAAACACGACTAGGCTCCGCCTACTTTGAGTTTGTCATGCGACACGCGACGCACAACCGCGACGCGCTGGAAAAACCAAAGTAGACGGAACCTAGTCGTGTTTAGGCTCATTTTGAAGCCCTTTTCACGGCAAATACAATGGTATAATTTTAAATAGCCGAAAACTGATTTTTAGGCCACCAGGTGAAAAAGTTCGGCCATCAACTTTAAAAAGGCGCAATACCCTCCAAACTTGATCAAAATTAATGGTGTTTAAATTCATTTTGAAGCTTAAAACTTGGAAATTATTAATATTGCATTTTCAAACCTCTAATTTATGCTATTTTCAGTCCTCGATCGAAAAATGGCCGAAGTGTATACAGACACCAATGGAATCTTCCAGATAACTGGAAGAAAGCGAGAAATTTCGACGATTGACCCAAAATTGAATGTTTATCATAAATGTAATTATATGGGATTGTGTTATAAGAAGTTTGGAATCACAATTCCGGATAATTATATCACTTGGGGCTATTCGCCGGAGAGAACCTACGATATTGGAACACTAAACTTGGCGAACAAGTACACCGGAACCACTACTGATTGTCTTAATTAGCTCTAATTGATTTAAGTTAATTAATTTGAATTTTTTTGGAAAAATACATTTTTTATCTTTATTTTGCTTTTTTTCGAGTAATTATCCAATAATTATGCACTTAATAAATTCCTAAATTTTTTCTTTTTTTTTTCTTTAATTTTCTCCCACGAAACCCTTTTGTTACAGGTGTTACGCTTAATTTAAGCTTAATTACCTAAAAAAGCCGATGGAATTCAAATTCTTTGCCTTCCCACCAATTTTCTTCAAAGGCGCAGCAAGTTTCTCCGCTCGTGGGTCTCGCAGCGATTCCTGCGTCTCCTTTTTTCGCACACTGTCTCGCCTTCTATTTTTTAACTTTTTTCGCGTTTACCGCTAGCGATTTTTTGCGATTTTCAGTGATTTTTCGTGGGAAAAAGTGGAAAATAAATGAAAATATGGGTTTTTGAGGGTCAGAAACCTAAAAATCGATAAATTTCGACTGAAAAATGGGTGTTTAAGCTGAAAAATGGGTTGGAAATGTTTCGAAATTTTTCTATGTGATAAACAGGTTTTTTATGACGAAAAAGTTCGAATTTTTTCGCATTTCATGGTTATAAACAGCTGAAAATTCAGTTTTTGATGTGAAAATCACTGAAAAATGGCCTTTTCATCGATTTTTTCAACTTTATCCGTATTTCGCCGTTTTTTCCCATTTTCCGGTCAAAATTCCACGAAAAATATTAATTTTAGATTGCCAATCAGCACACCTAAACACCGCAGATGGCTCTCGTCGGAGTCGACTTTCAGGCTCCTCTCCGAACCGTCTGCCGTGTGCAGTTCGGAATTTTGGGACCCGAGGAGATTGTAAGTGGCTGAAAATGGCTGAAATCTCGAGATTTTTTTTTCAGAAACGAATGTCAGTGGCTCATGTCGAGTTTCCCGAGGTCTACGAGAACGGAAAACCCAAAATGGGCGGTCTGATGGACCCGCGCCAGGGAGTGATTGATCGTCGTGGAAGGTTAGGGAATTCGAGCAGGAATATGGGATTTTTGGGTGAAAATAGCTGGAAAATGCCCTAAAAATGCTGATTTTTCATACTGAAATTCTCCAAAATCGACAAAAATCGTTGTATAGCGAAAATGGCCAATTTCTGGCCTTTGATCGCTTTCAAAGCTCGTCCAGGCTCATAATAAACTGTAGAATGTTAGTTTTGGCTCAAAAAACCTCAAAATCGTCGTTTTTCACTCTGAAATTTGGTTTTCGAGCCGGACAGTTTGTTTTGGTTGAAAATGACCGAAAATATATCAATTTCGGCTTTAAAACTATGATTTTCAGCCTAAAAATGACCAATTTTTTGCTCTAAAACCTGCCAAAATTATGATTATTTATCCCGAAATGCTTGAAATTCATATTTTTAGGCTCAAAAAAAAACTTCAAAATTGTCATTTTCGACTCCGAAAATGTCGTTTTTAAGCTGATATTAGGAAATTTCAGCTCTTAAAATACGATTTTCAGTCTAAAATCATACTTTTCCATCCCGAAATCGCGATTTTCTAGCTCGAAATGACTGGAAAATTGTCATTTTCGACTCCGAAATGTGCCTTTTCAGCTGAAAATTCATTTTTTGATGTGAAAAAAATTGCTGAAAATAGCCATTTTCAGCTCCTAAATGACAATTTTTGGCCTCTAAAACCCCCAAAAACCATGATTTTCCACTCCCAAACCCTCTAAAATCGGCTATTTCCAGATGTATGACATGTGCTGGAAATCTCACCGACTGCCCCGGCCATTTCGGTCATTTAGAACTGGCGAAGCCCGTTTTTCACATTGGATTCCTCACAAAATCCCTCAAAATCCTTCGTTGCGTCTGCTTCTACTGCGGACGTCTTCTGATTGATAAGACGAATCCACGTGTCATGGATATTCTCAAAAAGACGAGTGGGAATCCGAAGAAGCGACTGGCGCTGATCTATGATCTCTGCAAATCGAAATCCGTGTGTGAGGGTGCCGCAGAGAAGGAGGATGGACTGCCAGATGATATGGATGATCCGATGAATGAGGTGTGTGGGCTGGAAATTGCTGAAATTCCCGAATTTCAGCCTGAAATTTGCGATTTTTGAGCTGAAAATCGGCTAGAAATGGCAAAAATAAACCTGGAACCTATTAAATTTGAAAATATCCAGTGAAAAAATTGCCAAAATCTTGTTAATTTTATCATTTCCGTCTTGAAATTGACTGAAAATAGCTAAAATTCGCAGTTTTTCAGCTGAAAATTGTTTAGAAACAGCCAAAAATGAACCTAGAATCGTTAAATTTCGATGATTTTATTAGGTTGGCGGGAAAGTCTTTGTCACTCTGTTTGTTT
Organism: Caenorhabditis briggsae; assembly: GCF_000004555.2. Taxonomy (NCBI): domain Eukaryota; kingdom Metazoa; phylum Nematoda; class Chromadorea; order Rhabditida; family Rhabditidae; genus Caenorhabditis; species Caenorhabditis briggsae. The sequence continues at coordinate 15,429,703 of NC_013487.2, read as the reverse complement.
AATCACTGTTCTCGTATATGGAGGCTGTGTATGATATCGACTTTAGTGAATAACAAGGTGATAAGAACCTTCCATATAAACAAGTCCCCATCTCCTTCCCTGCTCCTCATCTGTAATTGAAACGATATGTTTGTTCCCACTGCTATTCACATCAGACATGTTTTGATTTACCTCTTCCTATCTCACACCACGATGAAGGATTCGGAAACTTTCTTGAAGAATGTGTACAACACACATGCCCCTCACTACAATACTATTCGCAATTGGTTCCATCGTTTCGAAAAAGATGACTTCTCGCTCGATGAAAAGGATCGCTCTGGGAGACCCCGTGAGTTGGATTTGGACAAGCTGAAGCACGCATTGCAATCGGATCCATTTCAATCTAGCCGTGAACTAGCTGTCACATTCGGAGTTCACCATAGCACAGTCCTTGAAGGTTTGAAGTCTCTTGGAATGAGAAAACTTCTTGGTCGATTCATACCTCATCACCTGACTCAAGCCAACCTTGACCGCCGAGTCGACGATTCGATTACTCTTCTCACTCTCCACGCGGGCGATCGATGGCTGGACCGGCTAATAACCGGAGATGAGAAGTGGGTCTTCTACGATAATCACCACAGGAAATCCCAGTGGGTTGGAGAAGGAGAGAGCCCACAGGATGTCCCCAAACCCGGCCTTCATCCGAAAAAAGTTATGCTCTCTGTGTGGTGGGGAGTGGACGGCCCCATCTACTGGGAACTTCTGCCCGAGGGCAAAACAATAACTGGAGACCTCTACACTACTCAACTACGAAACCTCAAGAAAGCAGTCGACCGTTCGGCCCTGAAAGACAAGAAAGTGTACTATCAACATGATAACGCTCGCCCACATGTTTCGAAACAAGTGAAGCAGGAGCTGATGGGATATGGATGGAATGTTCTCCCTCACCCCCCGTATTCTCCTGATCTTGCTCCTTCCGACTATTGGTTATTTGGCGATATGACACGTGCCTTCGAAGGAAGAAGCTTCAATTCCCGTGGAGCGGTCGAAGCGGCACTCAAACAATACTTTGCCTCACGCCCGGCTGGATTCTACCGCAATGGAATCCATAAATTGAGGGAACGTTGGAGACATGTTGTTGATAATGATGGACAATATAATTAATTATTCGGTTATTTTTTCTTTGAGAAATAAACTATTGAAAAAGTGACAAAGACTTTCCCGCCAACCTAATAGACCAAAAAATCTCTGAAATCGTCGGAAATTTTGGAATTTTCAGCTATAAATGGCTATAATTAGACCTGGAATGTCTGAAATTCTACGATTTTTGACCTGAAAATCACTGAAAACGCGCTATTTCGACCCGAAACGTCTGAAAATCACCTGGAAATAGATAATTTTCAGCCAAATATCAGCTAGAACCTCGGAAATTCGACAATTTTTGTCTCATAGCCGAAAACACTCTTTTTGATCTGAAAATCATATTTTGAAAGCAAAAAGTGCCCACATTTGACTGAAAATAGCTGAAATTGGCGATTTTTGAGCGGAAAATCGGCTAGAAATGGCAAAAATAAACGTAGAATCGTCTAATTTTGATGGTTTTAGACCATTGTTCGACCTGAAAATCGTCAGAAATCCGGCATTTTCGACTCTAAAGTCACTGAAAACGCGCCATTTTGACCCTAAAAGCCTGAAAATCACCTGGAAATCGATAATTTTTAGCCATAATTCAACTTGAACCTCTGAAATTTAAAAATCATTAGAAATCAGTGATATTGAATCAAAATTCGGCTAGAAAAGCTCTAAATATACTGAAAATCGCTGAAAATTGCGCAGAAATAGACCTAGAATCGTCAATGTTCGATGATTTCAGACCAAAAATCTCTGAAATTCGACAATTTTTGTCTTGAAATTGACAGAAAATGGCTAAAATTCGCAGTTTTTCAGCTGAAAATTGGCTAGAAATGGAAAAAATAGACCTAGAATCCTCAAGCTTCTATGGTTTTAGACCAAAAAATAGAGGAAACTCGTTAAAAAATGACATAGTTCGGCCTCAAAATCATCAGAAATCAGGCCTTTTTCGACTCTAAAAATCCTGAAAATCATTAGAAATCACTGATTTTGAATTAAAATTCGGCTAGAAAAGCTCTAAAAGTACTGAACATCGCTGAAAATTGCGGATTTTAAGCCTGAATTCAGCTAGAAATGGCTAAAATTATACCTTGGATCTCGGAAATTCGACATTTTTCGTCTCAAAAACGGCTGAAAAACGCTTCAGCTAGAAACACCCAAAATTAGATCTGGAACCCCCTAAAAAACACACCAGAATCCTCTAAATTTTCAGGTCAAAAGCTTCCATTTTTGACTCAAAAATCACCTAAAACCCATGATTGTGACTCTAAAAAATCTGAAAATCGCTGAAAATGGGGGCCAAATTTCATCTAAAAATGGCAAAATCAGACCTAGAACCCCTTAAAATACCTCGAAAAGCATAAATTTTCAGGGCATAATTTTGACCTGAAAAGCCTGAAAATAGCTGAAATTTGACATTTTCAGCCAAGTTTCAGTTAGAAATGGCTGAAAATTGGTCGAAAAATGCCTATTTTTAAATCAAAGACCAACCAAAAGCCTGGTTTTGACCGTAAAATCCCTGTTTTGAGCCAAAATGAGACCTCGCACCCCCTAAAACCCTCTCAAAAACCCCTTCCCGCCGGTTGTGGTCGCTACCAACCATCGTAAAATACCCTTAGAAGCGTCCAATTTGACAGTTTCAGACCTGAAAAGCCTGAAAAATTATGACTTTTCAGCCCAATTTCAGCTAGAAATCACCAAAATTAGCACTGGAATCTCTGAAATTTGACAATTTTCGTGTGATCTGGAAATCAGCAGAAAGCAGCGATTTTTGATTCAAAAATCCTCCAAAACGCGTAGTTGCAACTGTAAAAACGCTTAAAATCACTGAAAATCGGCAAAATCATACCTGGACCCTACTAAAATCGACATTTTTGTCTCAAAAATTGCCAAAAACACCTCAAAAGTTCAAAAAAGAAGCTAGAAATGACAAAATGAGACCTCTCACCCCCCTAAAACACCCCAGAATGCTCTAAATTTTCAGGGCAAGAAGGTTCCAGCCGGTTGTGGTCGCTACCAACCATCGTACCGTCGTGTCGGCATCGACATCAACGCCGAATGGAAGAAGAACGTCAACGAGGACACCCAAGAGCGCAAAATCATGTTGACAGCCGAGCGAGTGCTGGAAGTGTTCAAACAAATCACAGACGAAGACATCCTGGTCATCGGAATGGACCCCCAGTTCGCACGTCCCGAATGGATGATTTGTACCGTACTCCCGGTGCCGCCTCTTGCAGTTCGACCGGCTGTCGTCACATTTGGATCGGCGAAAAATCAAGATGATTTAACACACAAGCTATCGGATATCATTAAAACCAATCAGCAGCTGCAGAGAAACGAGGCGAACGGAGCGGCGGCTCATGTGCTCACTGATGATGTTCGATTGCTACAGTACCATGTGGCAACACTTGTAGATAATTGCATTCCAGGTAGAGAAATTAGCTGGAAAAGGTCCGGAGCGGGCTGTAATTGGGCCAAAAATAGATCCTGAAAATTCACAGAAATTCGAAAAATTTGAAAAAGCGCTGAAAATGACCCCAGAAACTTCTGAAATTGCTCACTAGTGTCCTAAAAGTGCTGAAAATGATCAAAATTGCACCAGCATTGTCCAAAATATGATGTCTAGAGCTGAAAATTTAGAATTTCATTGAAAAAGTGCTGAAAATGACGCTAGAACCATCCCAGAAAGCTCAAAAATTGACCTATAAACCTGAGAAATAAGACATTTCAGCTGAAAAAATGTAGTTCAGAGGAGATTTTTAGCGCTTTGAGCCATTTTTGGCCCCCAGAATCTCGATTTTCGGGGCTGAAAATCGCCGAATTTTCATTTACAAGTACATTTTTTGCTTCAGAATCTGAAAATTTACTATTTCTGGGCTCAAAATGACGAAAATCGCAATTGAAGTGTATTTGTTGGCTCCAGAATCATGCATTTTGTGATAATAGGACTGAAATTGGGATGAAATTGGATTTTTGACTTCAAAATCGAGCACTTCGAGAGATTTCGACGGAAAATGTGATTTCTGGGCTAAAAATTAACTAAACTCGGCGCCAATTTCAGTACAGTTTTAGCATTTTGAGACAATTTTTCGTGCGTAGATTCCTGCAATTTGGGGTAGAATTCGACTAAAATTTGGCTTTCATCGGCCTTTTCGGCTCCAGAATCTGGAAATTTGGGGATTCTAGGCTCAAAATCAGCAAAAACGGCTAATTTGAGTGTATATTTTTAGCATTTTAGAACATTTCTGGCCTAAATTAACACAATCCATCATTCCAGGTCTCCCAACAGCCACCCAAAAAGGCGGCCGCCCCCTGAAATCCATTAAACAACGTCTGAAAGGAAAGGAGGGTCGAATCCGTGGAAATCTCATGGGAAAACGTGTCGATTTCTCCGCGCGTACCGTAATCACAGCCGATCCTAACCTTCCCATCGATACTGTAGGCGTGCCCAGAACGATTGCTCAGAATCTAACGTTCCCGGAGATTGTGACGCCTTTCAACGTGGACAAGCTTCAGGAGCTGGTAAATCGCGGTGATACACAGTACCCGGGTGCCAAGTACATTATCAGAGAGAACGGGGCTCGCGTGGATTTGAGATATCATCCGAGGGCGGCGGATTTGCACTTGCAGCCGGGATACCGAGTGGAACGGCATATGAAGGACGGGGATATCATTGTTTTCAATCGACAACCCACTCTCCATAAAATGTCCATGATGGGACATCGAGTCAAGATTCTTCCATGGTCCACGTTCCGCATGAACCTGTCTGTCACCTCACCGTACAACGCTGATTTCGATGGTGATGAGATGAATCTGCATTTGCCGCAGAGTTTGGAGACGAGAGCCGAGATTGAGGAGATTGCCATGGTGCCGAGGTGAATTTTGATAAGAAATTTGGGCTTAAAACCTTGAAAATAGCTTGAAATGACCGAAAAATGATCTAAAAATCAAGAAAATGAACCTGAAACCGCTAGAATTAGCTCAGAAATCGTTGAAAATGACCCTAAAACCGGCAGAAATGGCTTAGAAATCGTCAATAATGGTATTCGATGACCTAGAAAGACAATTTCAGATCTGACGTTTTTAGAGTCAAAAATAGCCATTTTTGGGCACCAGAACCCAAAATTCTCACCATTTTCAGTTTTTCTGATGATTCTAACGATCCCTAGTTCAAAAAACGAGAAGAATGGGCTAAAATGAGCCAGGATAGGTTAATTATGGTCTTAATCAGGTCCTAATTACCCTAGACTCCAAATTGGACGTTTTTTGGCCACGAAACCGGGATTCGGTCGAAAATTCCGAGTTCCACAGCTCATTTTGGCTCTAAAATCGACCAAATTGGTTTAATGACCCAGAAAATTCGAAAAATCTAGAATTCTCTGATTTCCAGACGTCAAAAGTCTTGAAATAGCGAGAAAATGACTAAATTTGACCCTAAGATCGCCAGAAATGGTTAAAAATCGTGAAAATTGACAAAAATGTGTGATTCTGGACCAATTTTCGATTCAAAATATCGAAAATACGCTTGAAAATTGCCCAAAAATGGCTCAAGATCATCCAAAAACCAGGGTTTTCAAGCCATTTCTGGCAGTTATGGTCCCAAAAATGAACCCGAAAACTGTGAAAATATTGGAAATGCGCCAAAAATGACCTGAAAATCATGAAAATCGACGTTAAAACTTCAAAAATTCAGCCTAAAAATCATGAAAATCGACCCAAAAACTGCTGGAAATAGCTTGAAATTTTTTTCCAGAAAAGTCTGAAAGTGCGCCCAAAATGTGAATTTCAGCCTAACATTCAAAGTTCCATACAGTTGAAACCCGCAAAAATTACCCTAATAAGCCTAAACCTTCAAATTCCTCGTTTTCAGTGAAAAAATCTGAAAATGCGCTTAAAATCGGGCTGAAAGAGCTGAAATTGTCCCAAAATGACTCCAAAACTTCAAATTCGCTGATTTCCAGACAACTCATCACGCCACAAGCCAACAAACCAGTCATGGGTATCGTGCAGGACACCCTCTGCGCCGTCCGTATGATGACCAAACGTGACATCTTCATCGATTGGCCATTCATGATGGATCTCCTGATGTACCTCCCGACTTGGGACGGAAAAGTGCCCCAGCCGGCGATTCTGAAGCCAAAACCGCTGTGGACCGGCAAACAAGTCTTCTCTCTGATCATTCCAGGAAACGTGAACGTCCTGAGAACCCACAGTACCCATCCGGACTCTGAGGACTCTGGCCCGTACAAATGGATCTCCCCTGGGGACACCAAAGTGCTGATTGAGCACGGAGAACTGTTATCTGGAATTGTTTGCTCGAAAACTGTGGGAAAGTCGGCTGGAAACTTGTTGCACGTCGTCGCTCTGGAGTTGGGACACGAGATTGCGGCCAACTTCTACTCCCATATTCAAACTGTGATCAATGCGTGGCTGCTGAGAGAAGGACACACCATCGGCATCGGAGACACGATTGCGGATCAATCGACGTATCTGGATATTCAGAATACGATTCGAAAGGCGAAACAAGACGTCGTGGATGTTATCGAGAAGGCGCACAACGATGATTTGGAGCCGACGCCTGGAAACACGCTCCGACAGACGTTCGAGAATAAAGTGAATCAGATTCTCAACGACGCTCGTGATCGAACGGGAAGCTCCGCCCAGAAATCGCTGTCTGAGTTCAATAACTTCAAATCGATGGTCGTTTCGGGTTCGAAGGGATCCAAGATTAATATTTCGCAGGTAAACCTGAAAATTTTGACTCTAGTAGTGTAAAATTTGAAATTGTCTCTAAACATTGACCCTAGACACTGGAAAAGCTGAAAATGACTGAAATTTTGGGTTCTGGAACCCAAAATGCTCATTTTTGACCCTGAAGACAAACAAACGCTCAAAATTTGATTTTTTAATTTGGAAATCTGAAATCTGGCTCAAATTTGACCTTTCCTGTTGGACTGGCTCAAAAATTGATTCCAGACTCTAGAAAAACTGAAAATAGCTGAAAAATATATGGAAAATCCGAAATTTGGCTTGAATTTGACGTTTTTCGTTTGACAGGGCTCAACATTAGATTCTAGAACATTTTTTGACTGAAAATCTGAAAATTGCTGAAATTTGAACGCTAGAGCTCTGAAAAAGGCCGAAAAATTCAAATTCTGTCTGAAAATATGACCTAGGTAATCTAAAAATTTGAAAATGGCTGGAATTTTGATCCTGGAACTCTGAAAAAGGCTGAAAATGGCAAATGCTTCAATTTTGGCTGACAATATCTGTATTTTGGGCCAAGTTTGACGTTTTTGGTTTGGCAGGGCTTGAAGTTTGAGTCTAGAACAATTCCTGCTTAAAAACCTGAAAATTGCTGAAATTTTAATCCTAGAGCTCTGAAAAACAGTGAAAATCGCCTAATTTTGAATTTTGGCTGAAAATCTGACCCAGGCAATCTAAGAATCTGAAAATAGTTGAAATTTCAACTCTAGAGCTCAGAAATGCTGCCTGAGCTGGAAATGACTGAAAATTACGACTCTAGATGGGTAAAATTTGAAATTCGGCTCTAAATTGGATTCTAGGCACTGGAAAACGGAAAATGGCTGGAAATATGACCTAGAATTATCAAAAATCTGAAAATATCTGAAATTTTGACACCGAAGCTCAGAAACGCTTTTTTACGGTCATATGGACTCTGGAGTTTCTGAAAATAGCTGAAAAATTTGACCCGAGAAGTGTAAAATCTGGATTCGTCTCGAAAATTGACCCTAGACACTAGAAAATCTGAAAATGGCTGGAAATATGAACTAGAATTATCAAAAATCTGAAAATATCTGAAATTTTGACCCCGAAGCTCTGAAAAATGCTCAAACTAGCTGAAAATCTGAAATCTATCTGAAAATATCTGAAAATTTGCAGGTCATCGCCTGTGTGGGTCAACAGAACGTGGAAGGAAAGCGTATTCCATTCGGTTTCCGTCACCGCACGCTTCCGCACTTCATCAAAGACGACTACGGACCAGAATCGAAAGGATTCGTCGAGAATTCCTATCTCGCCGGCCTAACGCCTTCTGAATTCTTCTTCCACGCGATGGGAGGACGTGAAGGTTTGATTGATACGGCTGTGAAGACTGCCGAGACTGGATACATCCAGCGTCGTCTCATCAAAGCCATGGAGAGTGTCATGGTCAATTACGATGGTACAGTAAGAAACTCGTTGGCTCAAATGGTCCAGCTGAGATATGGAGAGGATGGTTTGGATGGAATGTGGGTCGAGAATCAGAATATGCCGACGATGAAGCCGAATAATGCCGTGTTTGAGAGGGATTTTAGAGTGAGTTTTTACTCTTTTTTAGCTGAAAACACCCCCACCTTCTAAAATGCTGAAAATTTGAATTTTTGACGGGAAAGTGTCTACTTCGACTCTTAGAAGGTCAAAAGGCTCAAAAATTCCTTGAAATTGGTTCATTTTGACTCTTGAAATCACTTTTAAAAGTAGCCTAGAACGGAATTTCGACTGAAAATCGCCTATTTCGACTGGCAGAAGCTCAATAAATGCTCCAATTTCTAGCTGAAAACGCTTCAAAAACACCAGATTTTGGCTCGAAATTTGATAATTTGACTAAAAATTGGTTATTTTGACTCCTAGGAGCACAGAAATTGCTCAAAAATTGCTCCAAATGACCACTAATGGTCTCATGACGTTAGAAATTGCCTCTAGTTCATTTACGCTCGAAAAATGCTCAAAATTCTGAGCTGGAAATTGCTGAAAATGGGCTCATTTGACCCCAAACATCACTTCTAAAAAGCTGAATACTTGGGAAATCTGAAAAATTGGCTATTTCGGCTCCCCGGAGCTCGGTTTTAGCTCAGAAAATGCTCAAAATCTTGAAAATAGACGAGAAAATCAATCTGAAACTATCTGAAAAGCCCTTTTGATCCGGAAAAAGTCTGAAATCGGTTCATTTTGACCCTGAAATTCCCTTTAAAATAGCTGTAATTTCGAATTTTAGTCTGAAAATTGGATATTTCGACTCCCCAGAGCTTGAAAATCGCTCAGAAACTTAGTTCTGTCTATCTTAGCTTGAGAATCCTCAAAAAATGACTTTAAAATGATCAATTTTGGCCCAAAATAGCTCAAAATCGGACTTTTGTGGTCTGAAATCGCCGTTGAAACGTCTAGAATCCGTCTGAAATCTATCTGAAATTGGCAAAACTGGCTGAAAAAATCGGAAAATCCGGCTTTTGAGCACTTTTTTTTATCATTTTTAGCCCCAGAATTGCTCATTTTCTGCCTGAAAAACATCCAAAATGACGTTTTTCTGAATTGAACAGCTCGAAAAATGACACCAAAAATGTCTGGAAATCGTCTGAAATTGACTGAAAAGGTTGAAAATCCCAGACGTCAGCCTCCCACTCGATTTTAGGCTTAAAATGAGCCAAGAATCACACAATTTGGGCTAAAAATGACCAGAATTTGGCTCTATTTCAATATGAAAAGCTCGAGAAATGACCTAAAAATAACTGAAATTGGCTAAAAAGTCTGAAAATTCCAGATTTCAGCCTGATTTTTTACTCTGAAACCTACAAATTTAGGCTGGAAATTATGCCAAAATCACTTTTTCTGACCTCAAAACCTTGAAAAACGACCCGAAAATGTCTGAAAATCGTCTGAAAAATCCCGAATTCTGGCTTAAAATCGCTCAAATCTTCCAGATGGACCTAACCGACAACAAGTTCCTGCGCAAAAACTACTCTGAAGACGTCGTTCGCGAGATCCAAGAGGCCCAGGACGGCATCTCGCTCGTCGAGTCCGAATGGTCGCAACTCGAAGAGGATCGACGTCTCCTGCGAAAGATCTTCCCTCGCGGTGACGCCAAAATCGTGCTCCCCTGTAACCTGCAACGTCTCATCTGGAACGCTCAGAAGATCTTCAAAGTGGACCTTCGGAAGCCAGTGAACCTCTCGCCCCTCCACGTCATCAACGGCGTTCGGGAGCTGTCGAAGAAGCTGATCATCGTGAGTGGCAACGATGAGATCTCGAAGCAGGCGCAGTACAACGCCACATTGCTCATGAATATCCTCCTACGATCCACGCTCTGCACGAAGAAGATGTGCACCAGTGCGAAGCTCAACACGGAGGCGTTCGATTGGCTGTTAGGAGAAATCGAGACTCGCTTCCAACAGGCTATTGCCCAGCCCGGAGAGATGGTCGGAGCACTGGCAGCGCAGTCTCTGGGAGAACCGGCCACTCAGATGACGTTGAACACCTTCCATTATGCTGGAGTGTCTGCCAAGAACGTTACGTTGGGAGTCCCAAGATTAAAGGAGATTATCAATGTATCCAAACAGCTCAAGACCCCATCCCTTACCGTATTCCTCACTGGAGCCGCTGCCAAGGATCCTGAGAAGGCGAAGGATGTGCTCTGTAAGCTGGAGCACACAACTCTGAAGAAAGTCACTTGCAACACTGCGATCTACTACGATCCGGATCCGAAGAACACGGTGATTGCTGAGGATGAGGAGTGGGTATCGATTTTCTACGAGATGCCGGATCACGATCTGACGAGAACGTCGCCATGGTTGCTCAGAATCGAGCTGGATCGGAAGAGAATGGTTGATAAGAAGCTGACGATGGAAATGATTGCGGATAGAATCCACGGAGGATTTGGACAGGATGTGCACACGATTTATACAGATGACAACGCTGAGAAACTAGTTTTCCGGCTTCGAATCGCTGGAGAGGACAAGGGAGCCGAGGGACAGGAGGAGCAGGTTGATAAGATGGAGGATGACGTCTTCTTGAGATGCATTGAAGCCAACATGCTCTCAGATCTCACTCTCCAGGGTATTCCAGCAATCTCAAAGGTCTACATGAATCAGCCTAACACTGATGATAAGAAACGAATCATCATCACGCCGGAGGGAGGATTCAAGGCGGTGGCCGATTGGATTCTGGAGACTGATGGAACTGCGCTGCTCAGAGTTCTTTCCGAGAGACAGATCGATCCGGTTCGAACGACGTCTAACGATATCTGCGAGATCTTTGAGGTGCTGGGAATTGAAGCTGTGCGAAAGTCGATTGAGAAGGAAATGGACAACGTCATCTCGTTCGACGGATCCTATGTGAACTATCGGCACTTGGCGCTTCTTTGTGATGTGATGACGGCGAAGGGACACTTGATGGCTATCACACGTCATGGTATCAACAGACAGGAAGTTGGAGCGCTGATGAGATGTTCGTTCGAGGAGACTGTCGATATTTTGATGGAGGCGTCCGTGCATGCCGAGGTGGATCCGGTTAAAGGTACTTTTGAGTCGGAAATTTGGTTTTAAAGGTGGGGGGACAGGAGATTTTACGGGGGATTTTTGGGGCCAGAGTATGCATTCTACCGTGACGGTGTACAACGCTTTATGTCACTCTGCGTACAGCTGCCATCCTCGCCTTTATGTATGCATCCGAGGTGCCGCTCTCTCATTGCCCGCGTGGCTCAGTCGGTAGCGGCGCCGCACCCCCAATCCTCGTCCTCACAAGTTCAACTCCTCGAGGGACATATTTAGACGGAATATCGAGAACATTATTTTTTTTCATGTCCCCCCACCTTTAAAATAGCTAAAAATTGCTTTAAAGTCGATTTGGCCCAAATATGGCAGATTTCAAGTGCGAAAAGCTGAAAATCGCTCTCAAAATAGCTTCAAACGCCCTGAAAGTTTTTCACTTACCGTATCCCGATTCGGCTAAAAATTGACCTATTTTTAGCTGAAAAATCGTTTGAAAATAGGCCAAAATCGACCCAGATTGGTCTGAAATACTCTAGACGAATTTGGCTAAAAATGGACTGATTTTCAGCCCGAAAATCTCAGAAAATCTGTTTTAAACGTTTTGAGCTCCGAATTATTCCCAAAAAAAATCAAAATTACGGTCATTTTAGAGCCAAAAACACTTTAAATCGGTCCAAAATTGCTCAGATTTGCTCTAAAACGATTTTGAAGTACCGTATCACGATTTGGCTGTGAATTGGCTCACTTCCAGCCAAAAATTTATCTAAAATGAGCTGTAATAGATTCAGATTAGTCTGAAACACTCTAGACGAATTTGGCTAAAAATGGCTAAAAAAGCATGTTTGCAGGAGTCTCGGAGAACATTATGCTCGGACAGCTGGCTCGTTGCGGTACCGGATGCTTCGATTTGGTGTTGGACGTGGAGAAGTGCAAGCACGGAATGGAGATTCCGCAGAACGTCGTCATGGGCGCCGGAATCTACGGTGGCGGATTCGCCGGATCACCATCGTGAGTTTTTGGGGCTTAAAATCTGCTTTTGGACCTTAAAAATGAATTAAAATGAGCTAAAACGATCCAAAATCGGTTAAAAACAAACTGGAATCGGTCTGAAACTGTCTAAAAATCGATGCAGAACCATTTTCAGTCGATCCTGGTCATTTTAAGACTGAAATTAGCCTAAATGAGCAGAAATCGGTCAAAAACTGGCTGAAATCAGTCTGAGCAGTTAAAAATCGAACTTTCTTGAAATTTAGAGCTGTGGACTGGTTTAGCCCAATTCAGGACCATTTTCAGTCGATTCTGGTCATTTTGAGAAGGTTTTTGACCTGAAAACAGTCTTAAATCAGTCTTAATGAGCCGAAAATCGATCTAAACCGCTCAAAAAACCGAATTTCTCCAAATTGTATCCGTTCTGGACGGGCTTAGACCGCTTCAGGACCATTTTCAGTCGATTCTGGCCATTTTAAGGCTGAAATTGGCCTAAACCTTGCTTGAAATCAGTCCTGAAACTGGCTGAAATCGATTCGAACGGCTCGAAAGCAAAATATTCTCGATTTGTATCCGTTGTGGACCATTTTCAGTCGATTCTGGGCGACTTAAGGACACTTTTAGACTGATTTTGGGTCATTTTTGAGCTTAGAATTCAGATTTTCCTTGAAAATAGCCTAAATTGACTCTAAATGATCAAAAATCCATCTGAAATTGGCTGAAATCAATATCCGAACTGCTCGAAATTCTGGAAATTCGAAGAGTCAGGATCATTTCTGGTGATTTTAAGACAATTTTAGATGATTTTCAGCTAATTTTAGGGCCATTTTCAGCTCCGATTCCATTTTTGACGAATTTTAAGTTGATTTTCAGCCCTAACTTTGCCATTTTTCAGCCGTGAATTCTCTCCAGCCCATTCTCCATGGAATTCGGGAGTGACACCAAACTACTCGGGACCATGGTCCCCGACCGGTGGAATGTCTCCAAGTGCCGGATTCTCGCCAGCCGGAAACCTCGACGGAGGTGCGTCGCCATTCAACGAGGGAGGATGGTCACCAGCGTCTCCAGGAGATCCTCTGGGAGCTCTCTCGCCAAGAACCCCAGCCTACGGTGGAATGTCCCCGGGTGTCTACTCTCCAGCATCCCCCGGATTCTCAATGACATCTCCTCACTACTCGCCAACGTCGCCAAGCTATTCGCCAACGTCGCCAGCGCATCATGGGCAATCGCCAGTGTCGCCGAGCTACTCTCCAACGTCGCCGAGCTATAGCCCTACTAGTCCGAGCTACAGTCCGACTAGCCCCAGTTATAGTCCAACGAGCCCGAGCTACTCGCCGACGTCGCCAAGCTATAGTCCAACGTCGCCAAGCTACAGTCCGACGAGTCCAAGCTACAGTCCGACCAGCCCGAGCTACTCTCCATCGAGCCCAAGATACTCGCCAACGTCACCGACGTATAGTCCAACAAGTCCAACGTGAGTAATTAGGCTTTGAAATGTGCTAAAAATCGCTTTAAAAGGGACTATTTTCAGCCGAATAGGCCGGAAATTGGGGCTATGAACGGTTTTTGAGCTATAGTCCTGTAGAAAAATGAGCAAAAATCATGAAAATCGCGTTGAAACATCCAGAAAATTGCTCTAAAAATGCTCATTTACAACCACACCCGGAAATTTTAGCTGAAAATCCTTTTTCTAGAGATCTCTAGCGATTTTTCGAGCTCATATCGTCAAAAATCCCGGTTTTAAAGCTATTTTCAGTTGGATTTGGACCTGCCTGAAAACTGCTGAAAACACGATTTCTAGCGAAAAACTACGCTGAAAATCCTATTTTTGAGCTTTCTAGCAATTTTCCAAGCTTCTAGCATCAAATTCACAAATTCTAAGCTGTTTTTTTTACTATTTTCAGCCTGACAGTGGATTTGATGCTGAAAAAGACTGTTCTGGAAATCCTATAAAAATGACCTTAAAATCATGAAAATCGCTTCGAAAACGCCAAAAATAGGCTTGAAAACAGCTATTTTCAGTCTGACTTGAGAAATTTGGCTGAAAATCATTTTTCCTGAGTTTTCTAGCGATTTTTTCGAGCTTATAGCGTCAAAATCCCGGTTTTGAGGCTATTTTTGGTTGGATTTAATGCTGAAAACTGCTAAAAGCGATTTCTAGCGAATATTCTGTAATTCTGATAAAAATAACCGAGAAATCATGGAAATCAGTAAGAAAATTGCTCTAAAAATGCTCATTTACAACCAGACTCGGAAATTTTGGTTGAAAATCATTTTTCCTGAGTTTTCTAGCGATTTTTCGAGCTCAAAGCGTCAAAATCCCGGGTTTTAAGCTATTTTTGGTTAGATGTGATGCTGTAAATTGCTAAAGCCATTTCTAGAAAATGTTGCGGAGGTTCAATAAAAATTACTCTAAAATCTCGAAAATCAGCTAGAAAATCGCCTAAAAATCGTCTGGAACTCGCAATTTCCAGCCTAACACCAAAAGTAAGCTGAAAATCCTATTTGTTAAGCTTTCTAGCGATTTTTCGAGCTTATAGCGTCAAAATCCCGGGTTTTAAGCTATTTTTGGTTAGATGTGATGCTGTAAATTGCTAAAGCCATTTCTAGAAAATGTTGCGGAGGTTCAATAAAAATTACTCTAAAATCTCGAAAATCAGCTAGAAAATCGCCTAAAAATCGTCTGGAACTCGCAATTTCCAGCCTAACACCAAAAGTAAGCTGAAAATCCTATTCGTTAAGATTTCTAGCGATTTTTCGAGCTTATAGCGTCAAAATCCCGGTTTTGAGGCTATTTTTGGTTGGATTTGATGCTTAACATGATTTCTAGCAATCGTTATGAGAAATCTATAAAATCAGGCTTAAAATCGCTCTAAAAATGTCGAAATTGGCTGGAAAACGGCAATTTTCAGTCTGACTCGAGAAATTTGGCTGAAAAATCAATTTTTTGAGCTTTCTAGCGACAAAATCCCCCCGCTTAGCCTGTTTTTGAGACTTTTCCACATTTCAGCTACTCGCCAACGTCGCCAACATACTCTCCAACGTCGCCGACGTATTCTCCAACGTCTCCAAGCTACGAGGGCTACTCGCCGTCGTCACCAAAGTACTCCCCATCGTCGCCAACCTATTCGCCGACGTCTCCATCGTACAGTCCGACGTCGCCACAGTACTCGCCGACGAGTCCACAGTACAGTCCGAGCTCGCCGACGGTTCGTTTTTCTAGCTTTTTTTTTGGGATTTTCAGCTAATTTTGACGCCGATATTGAGTTTTTGGGGTCATTTTAAGTGGAGAAATGAGACTCTTAGCCATTTCACGACCATTCTCAGCTAATTTTGACCCGAAAATCGACATTTGGGGGCATTTTCAGTCCAAAAATCCTTATTTTCAGTACACCCCATCGTCGCCGACCTACAATCCAACGTCGCCACGTGCGTTCTCGTCTCCACAGTACTCTCCGACGTCGCCAACGTACTCCCCGACGTCTCCATCGTACACACCGTCGTCGCCACAGTACTCCCCAACGTCGCCGACCTATACGCCAAGTCCGGCCGATCAACCGGGCACTTCCAATCAGGTTAGCAGTTTTTTGGTGAAAAAAATTTAAAAAACGGATTAAAATAAGCCAGGATACGGTAGTTTTGGTCTTAATTGGTCATTAATTACTGTAGGCTCCAAATTTGACGTTTTTTGACTCAAAAATTTCGGTTTTCAATTTTTAGAGAATTCGGCGCCGAAATTGACGATTTCAAGTTCGAAATTCGAGAAAAACGGGTCAAAATGAGCCAGGATATGGTAATTATGGTCTTAATTGGTCCTTAATTATCCAAAAATCAAAATGACGTATTTTGACCCAAAATGTTGATTTTTGAGTCGAATATTCGAAAATCGTGATTATCATACAAAAAATCGGAGCTAAAATGTGTTATTTTCAGCTTAATGAGGCTAATTATGTTCTTAATTGCCCCCTTAATTACCTTAGGATCGAAATTGGAGGTTTTTTGTCCCCGAAATCCTGTTTCCCGGTTTTTAGTGATTTCAGGGGTTTTTAAGCAATTTTTGAACCCCAAAACCCGAGAAAAACGGGTCACAATGAGCCAGGATACGGTAATTATGGTTTTAATTGGCCCCTTAATTACCCAAAGATCAGAATGACGTAAAAATGTTGATTTTAGAGTTGGATATTCGAAAATCGTGATTATCATACAAAAAATCGGAGCTAAAATGCGCTATTTTCAGCTTAATGAGGCTAATTATGGTCCTAATTGCCCCCTTAATCACCCTAGGTACGAAATTGGACGTTTTTTGAACCCAAACTCAGAACTTAGGGTCAAAATTCCGATTTCCAACTCACTTTGGCTCTAAAATCAACCAAATTGAACTTGAAAAACGCCATAATCGCCTTAATTATCCTAATTAGCATCTTAATTACCCTCGTACTAATTACAGTACTATTGGACGTTTTTGACGCAAAATTTCAATGTTCAGCTGTAAAATCAGCAAAATTGATCCAAAAAAACCCAAAAAGTTGCCTCTAAATAGCCTTAATTACCCCTAATTACAGTACTCTCCATCGTCACCAACGTACTCCCCGTCGTCGCCAACCTACTCGCCGGCATCACCATCCTACAGTCCATCGTCGCCAACGTACGATCCACAGAATTGATTGGCTAATTATCGTCTGGTTAATTGGCCAATTAAGAGGACTTCTTCAATTAATTAATTATTTATCTTCATTTCTCCTTTTTTCTCTGCGTTTCTTCACCCCAAAAATTTTTCTCTAATTTTTTTGTTCATTTTTTTGGGTGATTCTCAACCCCTAATTATGGCTAATTAGCCCCCCAAAAAATCCCCCAATTTTTTTATCCAATTTTGTGTGTCTCCACTCTCCTGGTTTTCAGAGCGTTTTTTGGCTGAAAATCTGGAAATTTTGGCTGAAAATGAGCAATTTCCAGACCCCAAAAAAAGGCTCCGCCCCAAATTCATTGAATTTCATTCGAATCAATAAACTGCACACTCTGTACATGGAAGTTACTGTAATTTCAGACAAAAGAACTAGTTCATGACCTAGAAAACTCAGAGAGTTTCGAAATGAGCCTAAACACGACTAGGCTCCGCCCATTTTAGGGTTACGGTACCATAGAAAGCCTTGGCGGCCGAACTTTTGCACCTGGTGGCCTAGAAAATGGCCCAAAGCTGATGAAACTTATACCAATGCGTTCGTCTTGAAAAGAGCTTCAAAATGAGCCCCAACACGTCTAGGCTCCGCCCGTTTTGAAATTTCAGGCGCGTCGCGGTCGTGCGTCGCGTGTCTAGCTGAATTTTCAAAGTGCGCGGAGCCTAGTCGATATGGGGCTCATTTTGAACCTC
>NC_013487.2:15405341-15411963 GCF_000004555.2 Caenorhabditis briggsae | reverse complement strand
CATCTGGTTGTCCGGTGGTGATGACTGGTATATGGAAATGAGGGACGATTCGATTCGGAGGAGAGATGGGAGAGAATGATGAATTGGACTTTTTCTTCTTTTTGGAATGGGGAACACAAAAGTGCGCAATTTTTTACTCTGAATTGGATTGTTATGTGACAGGTGAATGGACGAGAAAATAGTGGGAATTTTGTCACTTTCAGTGAGAAATAGGACAGGAATTGGATTTAGAAACTTTGAGCGCTTGAAAAGTGACTAATACTTGGCCACAGAGACTAGAAACTACAAAATTCAAACTTGGCATAAAAAGAGCTTCAAAATGAGCCCAAACACGACCAGATTCCATGAATTTTAAGGGTTACGGTACCGTTAAAACTTGGAAGCACCTTGGTGGCCGAACTTTTGCATCTGGTGGCCTAGGAATCAATTTCGCACTCCTGAGAACTATACCACTCTATTTGTCTTGAATAATGCTTCAAAACGAGCCTACGCACGACTAGGTTCCAACCACTTTGAATATTCAGCCGCGTCGCGGTCGTGCGTCGCGTGTCTAGGCGGAAACCTCAAAGTGGGCGGAGTCTAGCCGTGTTTGGGCTCATTTGAAAGCTCTCATCAAGAAAAATACAATGGCCAAGTTTTTATCTGAAGGCAATCAAAATCTAGGCCACCAGGGGCAAAACTTCGGCCCTCAAGGATTTTCAAATTTCTGAAGGGTACAGTAGCCCCAAAATTGCAATAAACTAGTCATGCATAGGCTCATTTTGAAGCGCTCTTTACGACAAACACAGCGGTACAATTTATAAAAAATGAAGACGAATTTCTAGGCCCCGAGGTGCAAAAGTTCGGTCACCAAGGAAATTTCGGGTTTGTAGAAGGAACAGATTTTTAATATTTCCGAAAATTTCGAGAAAGTATTTTTTTAAATTTCCGAGCATTTTTTAAGGTTTTTAACCAATTTTACTGGTCTTGGCAGATTGTCAGTTTTGAAATGAGCCTAAACACGACTAGTCCCCGCTCACTTTGAAATTTCCGCTGGAGCACGCGACGCACGACCGCGACGCGCCTATAAAACCAAAGTGGGCGGAGTCTAGTCGTGTTTAGGCTCATTTTAAAGCTCTCAACCTCACAAGTACAGTACATTAATTTTTGTGGAAGTAGGACAATTTCCTAGGCCACCAGAGGTGAAAAAGTTCGGCCACCCGCTGCTTTATTTAAAGGCGCATATCTCAAAAATTATGGTAGCTAGAGAAAAGTTGCAAAATAAAAAAATAATGCTAAGAAGAGACCGGGAAATTTGAATTTTGCTATTTCAAACCTCCTAAAGCATTCCCAAGTACTCAAATCCTAAGGATTCCTGACCAAACTACAAGGAGATTTTTATGATAATTCCTCCCCAAAACCTGTACTAATTATTCGGGATATCTTTATTCTCCCATGGGTAGTACACAATCTTTTTTCCGTTCTTTTCTACCCACTAATTGCCCAATTTCATTGAATATACACATTCCCCCGCTTCTTCTTAACGACGCCGTCGAAAAATGTGGGCGGAGCCTAATGGAGAAGGTGGAAGGGGGCGGAGCCTATTCTACAGTATAAATAGAGAGGCACTTGAAAACCAATTCATATTCCTACAATGGATTTGGAGACACGCATCAAAGCGTATCGTTTTGTGGCCTATTCGGCTGTCGCCTTTTCAGTCGTCGCTGTTATTTCGGTAAGCTTTGGTTTTTGGGTCTTTTCGGGGTCTAGAAAGGGGCGTAGCTGAAATTTTTTGCTATTTTCAGATTTTTGAGGTTTTGTGCTTCAAAATAAGCCTAAACGTGGCACATTTTGACCTATTTTGAAGGAATTTAGGGTTCAAAAATGAGGGGGATTCTGAAAATTGGGGTGGTGGCCGAAGTTTTGCATCTAGTGGCCTAGAAAATATTTCCACGTTAATGAAAATTATACCACTCTGTTTGTAATAAAAAACGCTTCGAAATGAGCATAAACACGACTAGGCTACGCCCATTTTAGTGGTTACTGTAGCCTGCTAACCTCAGAGCTTCGCTGATGGCCGAACTTTTGCATCTAGTGGCCTAGAAAATTGCCCAAGTCTGATAAAAGTTATACCATTCTCTTTCTCATAGAAACCGCTTCAAAATGAGCCTAAACACGACCAGGCTCCGCCCAGCTTGAAATTTCACCTAGACACGCGACGCACGACCGCGACGCAGCCGATAATTCAAAGTGAACGGAGCCTAGTCGAGTTTAGGTTCATTTTGAAGCACTTTTCACGGCAAATACAGTAAACGTTTTTTTAATTTGCCGAGAACGATTTTCTAGGCCACCAGGTGCAAAAGTTATCCCAGCAAGAGAATGCTAGGCATTTTCGGTACTGTACCCCTTAAAATGGACCAAAATGGGGCGTGTTTAGACTCATTTTTAAGCCTAAACCATGTAAAATTCAAAAAAGCTAGAAAGTCAATCAATAAATCAATATTTTTCCAGGTATGCGTCACTCTACCAATGGTCTACAACTACGTGCATCATGTGAAAAGAACTATGCACAATGAAATCACATTTTGCAAGGTAAGCGGACTTCAGAATCATATAATTTAGCTAAAAATTCAGCTAGAAAAACGTTTTTCAAGTTTCCCAAAAAAAAATTGTTTCCAAATTTTTGCGGATTTTTTTGTTTGGTGGCCGAACTTTTGCACCTCGTGGCCTAGATTTTAATTTTCACCCCATGAAAACTATACCATTGTATTTGCCTTAAAAAGGGCTTTAAAATGAGCTTAAACACGACTAGGCTCCGCCCACTTTGATTTTCGAGGCGCGTCGCGGTCGTGCGTCGCGTGTCTAGGTGAAATTTCAAAGTGGGCGGAGCCTAGTCGTGTTTGGGCTCATTTTAAAGCTCTTGTTAAGCGAAATTCAATAATGTTAGTTTCAAAAGGTAGAAATCAAAATTGAGAGCGAAAAATAATATTATTGATTTCCAAGGAAATGTTCATTTTTTGCACACCGTCCTAGATTTGTCAGTTTCTGTCTAAACGCAACGAAAATTATATCACTGTGTTTGGCTTGGTTAGTGCTTCAAAATGAGCCCAAACAAGGCTATGCTCCGTTCACTTTGAAGTTTCCCTTAAAACACGCGACGCATGACCGCGACGCAGGTGAAAAATCAAAGTGCACAGAACCTCGGCTCATTTTGAAGCTCTTCTCTTGATAAATGCGATAAAATGCATGTTGATAGAAGAGGGTCGGTTTCTAGGCCAGCAAGAGCAAAAAAGTTAGGCCACCAACTTATCTAAAGGTTTTTGAGGTATAAGGGACATTAAAATGACTCAAAATGGGTCGTGTTTAGGTTCATTTCGAAGCTAAAAACCTAAAATTTCTGAAAATCAAAATTTCAGGGTTCCGCAAAGGACATCTGGAACGAGGTACACGCCTTGAAATCCCTCCCAAACAGTAACCGTACCGCTCGTCAAGCCTACAACGACGCCGCAGTGACCGGTGGTGGCGCCCAATCAGGCTCCTGTGAGTCCTGCTGTCTTCCAGGACCCCCAGGGCCCGCCGGAACACCAGGAAAGCCCGGAAGACCAGGAAAGCCAGGAGCACCAGGCCTCCCAGGCAATCCAGGACGCCCACCACAGCAGCCATGCGAGCCAATCACTCCACCACCATGCAAACCATGCCCACAAGGACCACCCGGACCGCCAGGACCGCCTGGACCACCGGGAGACTCTGGAGAGCCTGGATCACCGGGACTTCCGGGACAAGACGCCGCACCTGGGGAGCCGGGACCAAAGGGACCGCCGGGACCACCTGGAGCTCCAGGAGCACCAGGAACACCTGGAGAGCCGGGAGTACCTGCTCAAAGCGAGCCGCTCATTCCTGGAGAGCCTGGACCACCAGGAGAGCCCGGACCACAGGGACCACCAGGACCACCAGGACAGCCAGGAGCCGATGGATCGCCAGGTGAGCATTTTTCGAAGTTCGAAATGTAGTTAGTCAAATTTGGCTAGTTTTGCGGTTCAAAATAAGCTTAAACACGCCTAGACTCCGCCCACTTCAGGGTTACTGTACCCCAAAATCTTGGGGTTTAGTACCCCTTGCTGACCTAACTTCCCAACTTAATGGCCTAGAAATTCATTTTTACTCTTTGAAAATTATATCACTGTGTTTGCCGTGACAAATGCTTTAAAATGAGCTGAAACACGCCTAGGCTCCGCCCACTTTGAGGTTTCCTCTTGGACACGCGACGCACGACCGCGACGCGCCTCAAAAGTCAAAGTGGCCGGAACCTAGCCATGATTATACTCATTTTGAAGCCCAAAAGGAGAGAAATTCCAAAATATAGAGGTCAAGGTTCTGACTTCAAAATTTACTGAGCTACAGCACTTTTTAAGTCGTGATCACCACTGAAAAATCAAAATTATCAAGTTTTTTCGATTTCAGCCATGATTAGGCTCGTTTTGAAGCTCGTGACAACCCAAACATAACTAAACTTGTCTAATTGAGTTTTGACGAAATTTGACCGAGATAACGCAATATGTAGGGAAATTTTAAAAATCTTGAAAACCAATTTTTGCCATTTTTGCTGGTCAATTTTGATTGTTAGCCTTCAAAACTTAAAATTTTTTTGCTTGTCTCGCTTAGAGCTTCAAAATGAGCATAAACACGACTAGGCTGCGCCCATTTCGAAACTCCATCTAGCGCACGCGACGCACGACCGCGACGCGCCTCAAAAGTCAAACTTAGCGGAACATAGTCGTGTTTGGGCTCATTTTGAAGCTCTCAACTAGCTAAGCACGAAAATTGTGTTTTCCGTGGCCTTATACTCCAATTTGGGAAGTTATGCCATGTTAAACACTTTTTAGCCCTGAAAATTTGAAATCCATGTAATGAGGCTTATTTTGACCCGATTTTTTCGGGGTTTTCAGTTGTTTTAAGCAAATATTCTGTATCTTCAGGACAACCGGGACCAAAGGGGCCCAATGGGCCAGACGGACAGCCAGGAGCCGATGGGAATCCAGGAGCACCGGGACCAGCCGGACCACCAGGATCGCCAGGAGAGCGTGGAATCTGTCCAAAGTACTGCGCCATCGACGGAGGAGTGTTCTTCGAGGATGGAACTCGTCGTTAAATTTGAACTTATGATCAT
Source organism: Caenorhabditis briggsae (assembly GCF_000004555.2). Lineage (NCBI taxonomy): Eukaryota > Metazoa > Nematoda > Chromadorea > Rhabditida > Rhabditidae > Caenorhabditis > Caenorhabditis briggsae. Next base: position 15,406,817 of record NC_013487.2, on the reverse strand, counting down.
TATTTGGACCTTTTCCAAGAGAAATAAGAATAAAAATTTTTAGGCAATTTTTCTTTTTTTTTTTCAAAGAATTCCTTGTATAGAAACCACTTTTGCATAGAATATCATCCATTTTCGGAACTTTCTCCTTTTCCTTCTCCTTTATTCTTATTCTGCCGATTCAATGCCGGTTACGAATGGATGAACATAATTGCGCGGGCGGTTTTGGTTACAATTGCGCAAAAAGTACTTAAGAATGGATTACGCATGCCGAAAAAGGAGAAAAAGCATCTAGGGATCATCTAAACCAACTCCCCATGCTAAATAAAAAAGGAAAAAAAGAAATCCGTCGGATTCGAACCAGCGACCTAAGGATACCCACTGACTCTACAGTCCTCCGCTCTACCAACTGAGCTATCGACGGCACGGGAGGGGAGAGGGGGCGAGTGCGTATGAGAAGGAGGGGGAGAGCGGTGGTCGCAGGGGGAGGAAGGGGTGTGATAAGGGAAATTCAAATATTTGGGGTATGGGACTTTTTGCTGTTTTCAAGGGTTACTGTAGTTTTTCATGCTTTTTTAGGGCTGAGATTCAAAGGAAATAATGAAATTTGTGTCCTTGAAAGAGGGTTGTCTAATAATTTGAAGTTTGTTGGCAAATAAGAAATTTTTTGCCAAAATTCATAGAAAATACAGAGAAGTGGTGGTGTAATTAAGATATCTACTATGTAGAAAACTTGAAATTTTTGAAATTTTTTACCTAACAAACTTTCTCTAGCCATAATTACCACAGGAAGTGGTCTAGAAAGACGATGTCTTGAAAAAATAGGGAAAATGCGAACTTTCAAGATATTTTTTGAGATTTCTAGTTGTTTAACCAGCCCACAAAGCTGAAATTCATATTTGCCTGGTTTTTGGCTTCAAAATGAGCTTAAACACGACTAGGCTCCGCCTATTCTGAGTTTCTAAAGGCAATTTTTGGCTAGCTACAGTAACCCGAACTTTAAAGGCGCATAACTTAAAAACTACAGAAGCTAGACAGGGTTCAAAATTATTAAAATGTTTAAAATTAATTTTCCTACATTTTTTTAATTTACACCTTTTTTCTACCTACCGTAGTTTTTAAGATATGCGCCTTTAAAGGGAGGCAGGCCCTTTGTTCTGCCGAGGAAGCGGGCAAGGAGGGTGCCCTCTCTTTAAAGGCGCATATCTCAAAAACTACAGTAGCTAGGCAAAATTTGCAAACTACAAAATTGCTCAGCATAAAATGTGACACATTTGTGCAATTGGTAACTTTTTTCTAGCTACAGTAGTTTTGGAGATATGCGCCTTTAAATGAAGGAAGGCCCTCTGGCCAATAGGTGGAGGGTGAGGGGTGCGCTCTCTTAAAGGCGCATAGCTCAAAATCTATTGTAGCTAGGCAAATTGTTTAAACTACAAAAATACTCAGCATAAAATTTGACACATTTTTGTAATTTACAACTTTTTTCTAGCTACTGTA
>NC_013487.2:15400172-15404395 GCF_000004555.2 Caenorhabditis briggsae | reverse complement strand
TAGGTAAAAAATTTCAAAAATTTCAAGTTTTCTACATAGTAGATATCTTAATTACACCACCACTTCTCTGTATTTTCTATGAATTTTGGCAAAAAATTTCTTATTTGCCAACAAACTTCAAATTATTAGACAACCCTCTTTCAAGGACACAAATTTCATTATTTCCTTTGAATCTCAGCCCTAAAAAAGCATGAAAAACTACAGTAACCCTTGAAAACAGCAAAAAGTCCCATACCCCAAATATTTGAATTTCCCTTATCACACCCCTTCCTCCCCCTGCGACCACCGCTCTCCCCCTCCTTCTCATACGCACTCGCCCCCTCTCCCCTCCCGTGCCGTCGATAGCTCAGTTGGTAGAGCGGAGGACTGTAGAGTCAGTGGGTATCCTTAGGTCGCTGGTTCGAATCCGACGGATTTCTTTTTTTCCTTTTTTATTTAGCATGGGGAGTTGGTTTAGATGATCCCTAGATGCTTTTTCTCCTTTTTCGGCATGCGTAATCCATTCTTAAGTACTTTTTGCGCAATTGTAACCAAAACCGCCCGCGCAATTATGTTCATCCATTCGTAACCGGCATTGAATCGGCAGAATAAGAATCAAGGAGACGGCAGTAGCTAGAAAAAAGTTGTAAACATCAAAGTTGCTCAGCATAAAATTGTACACACTTTTGTAATTAGCAATTTGTCCCTAGCTACCGTAGTTTTTAAGATATGCGTCTTCAACTAAAAAACTGGATAAAAAACTGGATCCTTGTGTAGTCGCCCGATAATTTCAGTTTTTTCGCTTATTCAGTTTTTCCCACCTCAAAAAAACCAGTTTCTAATGAAACATATTTTATTTGAATCAAAAATCACCAACTTTAGCTGGAAAATTCTAGAATTTTCCAGAAAAAGTGATACAAAAATTGATACAGTAGTAGAAAAAGATGAATAAATTAAAATTCGAAGGCTTAACGACGAGTTCCGTCCTCGAAGAAGATTCCTCCGTCGATGGCGCAGTACTTTGGACAGATTCCACGCTCTCCTGGGGTTCCTGGTGGTCCGACTGGTCCTGGTTGTCCTGGATTTCCGTCGGCTCCTGGCTTTCCGTCTGGTCCTGGTGGTCCCTTTGGTCCAGGTTGTCCTAGAAAATCAGTTAGTTTTGTTTGAAATTCAATGTCCCTCAAAAAACCCCAAAAAATCGGTTTAAAACTAGGTTTTTTTGTTTCAAATTTTTTGGCAAATGAATATCTGATGGCCTAACTTTCCAAATTACAGTCCTAGGCCACCGAAAACATAATTTTTGAGCTCAGCTCATTGAGAGCTTCAAAATGAGCCTAAACACGACTAGGTTCCGTTCATTTTGAATTTTAGCGGGAGCACGCGACGCACGACCGCGACGCGACTCAAAAATTGTTTTGACCGTAACTCGGTTAGTTTTTTAGCTAGAGAAGTGAAAACTATATTTTCGAGTTCAGCTAGTTGAGGGCTTCAAAATGATTATGAACACGACTAGGTTCCGTCAACTTTATTTTTTCGAGCGCGTCGCGGTCCTGTGTCGCGTGTCCAAGCGGAAACCTCGAAGAGGGCGGAGCCTAGTCGTGTTTGGGCTCATTTTGAAGCACTAGCCGAGACAAACAAAATAGAATAGATTTCAACTGACAAAGATCGATTTTGAGCAAGTTATGATCGAAACAAAAAATCATCAAAAAATTATGGTTACAAATGTTTTGACCATAACTCGGTTGGTTTTCTAGCTAGAAAGATGAAAATTATATTTTTGAATTTCTCAAATTTTGGGCTTTAAAATGTGTCTAATCATGGCTAGATTTGAAAATTTTTGAAAATTTCGGATTTTAGGGAATCCGGGCTGTAATTCAGCCATAACTTGGTCAGCTTTGAGCGGATCGCCTCAAAAAATGTCTTGATCAATTTTTCACGCCTAATAGCTCCAAAGCAAAAGCTCACCTGGTGTTCCATCGTTTCCTGGCTGTCCGGATGGTCCTGGTGGTCCAACTGGTCCTGGCTCTCCGGTCTGTCCTGGCTCTCCCTTTTGCACTGGCTCACACACAGCTGGAAGTCCCTCGTCTCCTGGTGCTCCTGGTGCTCCTGGCTTTCCTGGTGCTCCATTTGGTCCCTTTGGTCCTTGCTCTCCTGGCGCGGCGTCGGTTCCTGGCTGTCCTGGCTGTCCGGCCTCTCCCTTATCTCCCTGATCTCCTGGAAGTCCTGGTGCTCCTGGTGGTCCTTGTGGGCATGGCTTGCATGGTGGTGGTGTGACCTCCTCGCAAGGCTTCTGTGGTGCCTTTCCTGGATTTCCTGGGAATCCTGGTGCTCCTGGCTTTCCTGGACGTCCTGGCTTTCCGGGGGCTCCTGGTGCTCCTTGTGGTCCTGGCTGGCAGCATCCCTCGCATCCGGAGTCGAAGTTTGGTCCGGCGGCCGAGTCGTCGCGGCCGTAGCGGACGGCACGGGCGGTACGGTTGGAGGAGGAGGCGGAGTCGGCGCGGAGGTGGTGCACATCGGCCCAGACGTCCTTCATGGATCCCTTACAGGTCAATGCCTCGTTGTGAAGTTGACGACGAACGGTATGGACGTAGTTGTAGACGATTGGAAGAGTGATGCATACCTGGAAGTTGATTTTTGAGAGAAAAATCCAAAAAATCCAAAAAAAATTGGGCTAAAACTAAAGGTTCTAGGTTAGCGTCAACTAAAAATGCTTTTGATGACCTAACTTTCCAAATTCCAATCCTAGACCATGGAAAACATAATTTTCAAGCTCGGCTCGTCAAGACCTTCAAAATGAGCATAAACAAGCCTAGGCTCCGCCCGTTTTTAAGCTCCTGGGAGCACGAGACGCCTGACCGCGACGCGCCTTATAATTGTTTGGACTGTAACTCAACCAATTTTTGAGCTAGAAAAATAATATATTTAGCTTTGTTTGTCAAGTCAAGAGCTTCAAAATGAGCCTACACACGACTATGATCGCCCCACTTTGAAATTTCTCCCCAGCGCACGCGACGCATGACCGCGACGCGCCTCAAAATCCAAAGTGGGCGGGGCCTAATCGTGTTTGGGCTCATTTTGAAGCAAATTGCAGTGTTAGACTCATTCTTAAGTTTCTAAAATTGAAAAACCAAAAATAAGGGGGAAACGAGGCGAAAATGATTTTAAAAGAATTTTTCAGTGTTGAAAAATTGTTTTGACTGTAACTCAGCCAATTTTCTAGCTACGAAGATAAAAATTATATGTTTGAATTTGCCAGATCTAGAGCTTTGAAATGAGCTCAAACACCACTAAATTCGGTGGATTTTGAGTTCAACTCATAGTAGGCGGAGCCAAATGGGCCGAAATTGTTTCGACTGTAACTCAACAATTTTTTATCTAGAAGCATGAAACATGTATTTTTGAGCTCAGCTTGTCGGGAGCTTTGAAGTGAGCCTAAACACGACTGGGTTCCATCCACTTTGAAGTTTCCCGGGCGCACGCGACGCACGACCGCGACGCGTCCGAAAAAAAACAAAGTGGGTGGAGCATAGTCGTGTTTAGGCTTATTTTAAAGCTCTTTTCAAGGAAAATTAAGTGGTGTAATTTTCAAATGGTGAAAATCGATTTTGAAAAAGTTATGATCGAAAGAAAATTCAGAAAAAATTTTTTTTTTAGTTTGTTTTCCAAAAAAATGTAAAAACTAACCGACAAAACGGCAATGACGGAGAAGACAACGGCCGAGTAGGCAACGAAGCGGTAGGCCTTGATTTTAGTGTCGATATCCATGATGGCTAAGCACACTTCTTCACCATGCCGATGGCTGTGCCTTTTATACCCGACCCCCTGCCCCACCCTGGACCCTTAACCGATCCGAACGGGTATTTAGGCCGTAGCGTACCTTTCTTAGACGGTTTTCGCTCTAAAACTGCCCGCGCTTCAAGTTTTTCGCCCGAAAAGGGGCGGGGCTTATCGGGGGAGATGCGCGCGCGGCACGCTAAGGGATAGGGAAATGTTCCGCGGGATGAAAAGCAGGGGAAAATGATAAAGAAGAATTAATATTATTAATTCGTGAGATTAAATGTAGAAAATCTGGAAATAATTCGAGAAAGTTTTGAAAAAATCGATTTTTTCCACAAAAATTGATTTTCAAAGTTTAAACAAGCATAACTTCTCTCTTTTCAATATTTATTTCCCGAAACGTGTATTTTCAGATTTCAAATTCTTTCGCTTCAAAATGAGCCCAATCTCGAGTAGACTCCGCCCAT
>NC_013487.2:15397277-15399916 GCF_000004555.2 Caenorhabditis briggsae | reverse complement strand
GGGCTCATTTTGAAGCTCTAAACAAGACAAATTTAATGGTATAACTTTCATAGCGCTGAATTGAAATTCTAGGCCACCAGATGCAAAAGTTCGGTCATTCCTCATTTTGAGAGTACGTCTTGAAAAACCGAACTTATTAGTCGTGTCTAGGCTCACTTTGAAGCTCTCAACTTGCAAAATTCAGACTTGACCTTTTTCATGGCCCAGAACCCCAAATACAGAAGTTATGCCATGTTTTCTCTTCCAGACCCGCCAAGACCCTTCTGTATCTCGAATATGACACAATTCGGGATTTTTTCTGGTTGAAATCGCAATTTCAGTTTAATTGAATGCAAAAAAATTTTAAAAACTCGTCGGGAAATCGATTTGGAACTTTCGAAACTTTTGGAAATCCCGAACTTTTAGAAATCTGGAAAAAAAACTCGTTTACCACTTTAAATTTTCGAAATTTTCACTTTTCTTTGGTTTTTACATGAAATTTCACCCTAAAATCACTCCTTTTATCACTTTTTCCATCAAAATTCCCCCAGAAATTAATTAATGTTCTTAAAGGCGCACACACTTTCCTCCCCATCGGGTCTCGCCGCGAAACGCACGCGACGTGAGTGATGCGCGCGCGTCGCGGTCGTGTTTTCCGCTGTTTTTCTCATTTTTTTCGGTCAATTTCCGCCGGTTTTCGACGAAAAAAGGTACGTTTTTCGCGATTTTTCGCATTTTTTCCGCTCAAAATCGATTCGCCGACCGAGGATTGACTATATTGTGTAGTTTTAGTCCTATTTATGTCGAATAAATTGAAAAAATAGCATAATTTATATATTTTAATTTTTTTACTCCTATTTCTGTCCATATATCTCTATTTCATGTTGTTTCTATCACGATCTAGTGTCGTGCATGCTTACTTATATACTCGTATTTATCAATTTCTCTAGCTTCAGGTACTCTATATACATATATTATACTACTTTTCAGTGTGATCAACAATACTCATAGCTTTCCTAGACCGTGAAACTAGCCCTATACACAATCAGCTAAGCTAAGAATCTAGCTCCGATCGACTACGAGAAATAGAAACCCTATAGAATCATGACGGACGTCGATGTCAAGCCTGAGGTTACGTTTTGTTTATTTTTTAGGCCAGCTACTCTTAGGCCAGCTATCTTGACAGCATTCTAACCAAATTTCCATTTTCAGAATGGATCCGGTGACTCGAATTTGGAGCCGGAGAATCTTCGAAAAATCTTCGTCGGAGGTCTCACGTCTAATACCACCGACGATCTTATGCGCGAGTTCTACTCGCAGTTCGGAGAAATCACTGATATCATTGTCATGAGAGACCCGACGACCAAGAGATCTCGTGGATTTGGATTCGTCACTTTCACCGCCAAGACTGAAGTCGACGCTGCTATGAAGCAACGTCCCCCATGTCATCGATGGAAAGACTGTGGATCCAAAGCGAGCCGTTCCACGCGACGATAAGAATCGCTCAGAGTCCAATGTCTCCACCAAACGCCTNTACGTCAGTGGCGTTCGCGAGGACCACACGGAGGAGATGCTCTCCGACTACTTCTCGAAGTATGGAACCGTCACCAAGTCCGAAATCATCCTCGACAAGGCCACTCAAAAGCCACGTGGCTTCGGATTCGTCACCTTGACGATCACGATTGTGTAGACCAGTGTGTGCTCCAGAAGTCGCATATGGTTAACGGACACCGCTGTGATGTGAGAAAAGGACTCTCGAAGGACGAGATGAGCAAGGCGCAGATGAGTCGTGATCGGGAGACGCGCGGAGGACGTAGCCGTGACGGACAACGCGGAGGATACAATGGTGGAGGTGGTGGCTGGGGAGGCCCGGGTGGAGCTCCAAGAGGTGGTCCAGGAGGATGGGGAGGACCAGGAGGCGGTGGCCAAGGAGGATATGGAGGAGGAAGTGAGTTTGTTTAGCTATTTTTGGAGATTTCAGGCTGTTTTAAGCGATTCTAAAGTCTAATTTTGGCGATTTTAGACAATTTTTAGCGATTTTTCAGCGATGTTAGGCCATTTTAGAGATTTTTAAGGATTTCGGGTAATTTCGGAGCTATTTTCAGCGATTTCATGCAATTTTTGACCGATTTTGGATCATTTTCATCGATTTTTCAAAGCGATTTCGGGCCGTTTTTAGCAATTTTAGGTCATTTTAAGTGATTGTTAAGCGATTTTAGTAATTTTTCTAGCGATTTTTGAGCGATTCGGAGTGATTTTTAGGCGATTTTAGCCCATTTTTAGTGATTTCTAGGCTCCGAAATTTGGTCTTATAAGCAGATCCCGGGAAGATAGGGGAATACATTCTGAATTAATTGAAATTATAATCCTTTTCCTTGCAGACTACGGAGGCGGCTGGGGAGGACAGCAAGGAGGCGGCGGTGGTGGCAACCAAGGCGGTGGCTGGGGAGGACCACAACAACAGCAAGGAGGCTGGGGAGGACCTCAACCGCAGCAAGGAGGATGGGGAGGCCAGCAGGGCGGAGGTCAACCACAGCAAGGCGGCTGGGGAGGTCCACAACAGCAGCAAGGAGGCTGGGGTCAGCCACAGCAGCCACAAGGAGGCGGCGGATGGGGAGGTCAAGGCTCCGGTGCTCAACAGTGGGCTCACGCACAAGGAG
>NC_013487.2:15391316-15397132 GCF_000004555.2 Caenorhabditis briggsae | reverse complement strand
CTCCTCGAATGATCCACACTTTTTATCCCTCTAATTTATTCCGTTCTCTCCAAATTCCTTTCCATGAGAAAATTGCGATATATACACATTTTTTTGCGTCTTTAATTCTCTAATTTAATAAAGTTGCAACTTTTGAATTGTATCTTTATCTCTAGCCCCATTTTCCCCTCTTTTTCCAGGATTTCCAGCCCCAATTTTCAGTTGTATTTAGATGTCTGGAATCTTCGGTGTCATCGTCTCCGGACGCACACCCATCGAAGTCCAACCCGTCTCGGATTCCGAATTCTCGTGTGAGATTCTGAATGCCGACGCCATCAACCACGTCGTCGTCTTCCTCACCGGCGCCCAACCGTTTCCAGAAGGCGTCGGCGGATCGGTGTACATCAGATGGCCAACGCAGGACGGCGGAAATTGGCACTACCTGGGATTCATTTGCAATCAGAAGCCCAGTGCGATCTTCAAAGTTGCTCAGGTATCTTTAAATTTTGAATTTTCAGAGGAAAATTCAAAAATCGGCTTAAAATTCAATTTTCAGCCATAAAATTCCTGAAAATCGACCCTAAAATCGATAAAAACCGAGCTTAAACACCTAAAAATCGGGTTAAAATGGCCTAAAAACTTGAATTCATAGATTTTTAGCCAAAAATCGATTTTCAGCCAAAAAATTAAAGCTGAGCAATCCCCAAAAATTTCCAGCTCCACAAATCCGACGCCTCCCACGCCAACGTCTTCGGTGGACAGCAGATGCAGCTATATTCCAGTGGATCCGCACAGATTGGCATCAACGCAGAGGCCTTATCGATTATTGAGGGTCGGCAGGCGGTGGAAGGCACTCAGGCTAGCCAACAGGTGCTGAAAATCGAAAATTCGGTTTAAATTGACCGAAAATTGATGAAAATCGGCTAAAAATGACCCAAAATTGTTGATGATTTTTGGATTTCCCGCTAAGCTCCGCCCCTTTTGATCAGCTCAAAATATCGAAAAATGTCCTAAAATGCACTGATAATGGCTTGAAAATCTCGAATTTTCTGCCAGTTTCAGCCAAAAATGACCTATTTTCCGTGTATTTTCATATCTGACTAGGCTCCGCCCCCTTTGATCCACCCCCTTATCCTTATCACCCCTATCTCCAGGCCTACAGTAATAAATCAATCGTTTTGCAGTCGACACTGGTTGAATTCGCGGAGAAGATGATACGAAATCTCATCAACCACACTGAATCATTCTCAATTCGTCTTCCTGATCCATCCTCGATCACTGGTGGTCAGTTTTTTGCGGATTTTTGGGGATTTTTGGTCTTAAAAGTTGATTTTTGACGATTTTAACGCTGAAAATCGGCGTAAATTGGCCTAAATTTCACTGAAAAATTCTGAAAATCGCCTAAAAATGACTGAAAATTGCTAATTTTCAGTCAAAAATCGTGAAAATTGATAATTTGTAGCTCATTTTTCATTGTTTTTTGGGTCAATTTTCGTTTGAAAATGGCCTAAAATAGTCTAAAATGGACCCAATTATACTAAAAAGTGCTGAAAATCGACTGAAAATAGCCATAATGACCTGAAATGAGCTGAAAATGGCTAATTTTCCAGCCAAAAATCCTGAAAATTGATGATTTTTGGATCATTTTCAGCCAAATTTTCCGATTCTTAGCTCATTTTTAAGGCAAAAAATCGCAAAAAATTGGTGATTTTTGACGATTTTTTGGCACTTTTTTTTCCGAATTTTCAGCCAAATTCCAGTCGTTTTTCGCCAAAAATGTCGAAATTTCAACATTGTGTCGTTGTTTTCATAGAATTTGATGATTTTTAGCCCATTTTCAGCCAAATTTCTCGATTTCTAGCTCATTTTTCATGATTTTTGTGGCATGTTCAGTCAATATTAGTGATTATTTGCCTATTTTTCGTGATTTTCAGCCAAAAGATCCCGAAAATTGGTGACACTTTTCGACACTTTTCTGACGATTTTCAGCATAATTTCAGGCAAAAATCGGAGAAAAAGTGATTTTTAGAGCATTCTAGAGTGATTTTCAGCCGAAATTAACGATTTTTAGCTCATTTTTCATGATTTTCAGCCGATTTTCAGCCAAAAAATTCCCCAAAAATTGATTTTCCAGGTACGCAAGAATACATCCCTGTCACAGCCTTCCAATCGTGGTACAACTCGTTCTCTCGTCGCTTCGCCGCGAATCCCTACTTCTGGAGAGCATTGAATAATTCCTAATTCTCCAAGAAGCGAAATTTTCAGAAAAATCTGAAAATTTCAGTCAAAAATTCCCAAAAGTTCGAAAAAATGAGGTGATTTTCAATCGATTTTTGTGTCCTAATATCCCATTTTTTTTCTGTGTTTTTTCCTGTTTAAAATTGTGATTTTCAGAATAAAAAACGGCGCGAAATTTGAAAATTTTGAATTTTTGGGATTTTTCTGGACAAGTTGAAACTTGTGAATTTCATATTTTTATTCTAAAAATCGATTTTTGAATTTTTTAGGATTTTCTGGACTATTTTAAGCCTATTTTGGATCATTTTAAGCCTATTTTAGCCCATTTGCCTACAAAAACTCGAATTTTCTAGTTTTTTTAGTCTGTTTTTTGGACTATTTTAGACTATTTGGCTCCGGGACGTCTCAGAACCCGACGTTTCGGAACAACGACGTTTCAGAACCAGACAGTTTAGAACCCGATGTTTCAGAACTTTTCTGCACTTTTGTATAGTGGTTTTTGCACACCAAATGATCATTGCTCATTTCAATTTTGTGTTTTTCTGCTTTTTTGTTCATTCTCATCTACCGTACTCCAAATAATGATAGGTTCACACTGGGAATCTCTCAAAAAATCGAAAAAAAAGAACTTTTCAAGAACGATGTCTAGAAGTACGCAATAATTTTTCCGGCGAATAGGAGTCTCATTTTTTCAATGGCATCGTTTTTTAAAAGTTCATTTTTTTTCGATTTTTTGAGAGTTTCCGAGTGTGAATATATCATTATTTGGAGTACGGTAGATGAGAATGAACAAAAAAGCAGAAAAACACCAAATTGAAATGAGCAATGCTCATTTGGTGTGCAAAAACCACTGTACAAAAGTGCAGAAAAGTTCTGAACTGTCGGGTTCTGAAACGTCGGGTTCTGAAACGTCAGGTTCTGAAACGTCAGGTTCTGAAACGTCGGGTTCTGAAACGTCGGGTTGTGAAACGTCGGGTTCTGAAACGTCAGGTTCTGAAACGTCGGGTTCTGAAACGTCGGGTTCTGAAACGTCGGGTTCTGAAACGTCGGGTTCTGAAACGTCGGGTTCTGAAACGTCGGGTTCTGAAACGTCGGGTTCTGAACTGTCGGGTTCTGAAACGTCGGGTTCTGAAACGTCGGGTTCTGAAACGTCGGGTTCTGAAACGTCGGGTTCTGAAACGTCGGGTTCTGAAACGTTGGGTTCTGAAACGTCGGGTTCTGAAACGTCGGGTTCTGAAACGTCGGGTTCTGAAACGTTGGGTTCTGAAACGTCGGGTTCTGAAAGGTGTTTTCAGCCATTTTTTCAGCTATTTTTGCGCGAAAGTTCTGAGTTTTTCCGGGTATTTTAAGATTTTCGCACTAATTTAAGCCTATTTTCAACAGTTCATTTTGCCTATTTTCCTCTTGTTGATAACCAAAATACATCATAAAATGCTGTGATGATAAGCGAGAAATGTGCACTTTGTGCACATTTTCTCGCTTTCTCACCAACATTTTGATGATGATTTTTGTGTGTTTGCAAGCAAAAAATCGCTGAAAAGCGTTTTTCCGGTTAAATTCGTGATCAAAAACTGTAAAAATCGGAAATTTTCAAATTTTTTTAGCTTATGAAAAACACATTTTCAGCTCATTTTCTTCGAAAAAATTTGCGGAATTTTTCCCTTTTTTGAAGCCCAAATTATCAATTTTCCATCTAAATTCGAAATTCGCGCCCTATTTTAACTTCGCTAGCGCCTATTTTTATGTTCTTTGAGGCCAAAAATCATAGATAATTTCAAAAATAGAAACCCCTTGGGTGAGAAAATAGCAAAAACAAAAAATAAGGAAGTGGAACAGAACGGAGAACGGATTGCCATGTTATTCCATTCCCAATTTATTGGCAGTGCCTGAAAATTGCAAAAATGTGAAAAAATTGATTTTTCAAAAATAGTCGAATTTTAAATAATCCCTCAGAGCTTTTCAAGACCTACAGTATCCAATTTGGCCTGTTTTGAAATATTGAGTTTTAAGCGATTTACAAGTCGATTACTGTATCAGACAGCTTTTTGGCTTGTAACTCGCTTAAAATCCAACTTTTCAAATCGATCAAAATAGGGTACTGTAGCCCTTGAAAAGCTCTACAAGATGAGATTAAATTAGACTATTTTTGAAAGATCAGTTTTTAAGAAATTTCAAAAATTCGAAAAATGCCAAATTTTTGAAATTTCCGAATTTTTCCGAAAATCAGTTTTCCGAAAATAGTCAAATTTTACATCACCTTGTAGAGCTTTTCAAGGTCTACAGTACCCAATTCGAATCGCTTCAAAATGTTGGATTTGAAGCGATTTGCATGCCGATTACTGTAGCTGACAGCTTTTTTGCTTGTAAATCCCCTAAAATTTGAAACTTCAAAACGATTCCAAACTGGATACTGTAGGTCTAGGGAAGCTCTACAGTATCCAATTTGGCCTGTTTTGAAATTTTGAATTTCAAGCGATTTACGAGCTGATTACTGTATCCAACAGCTTTTTGGCTAGTAACTCGCTTAAAATCCAATATTTCGAAACAATTCAAATTGGTTACTGTAGAGCTCTTCAAGCTCTACAGTAACCAATTTAGCCTGTTTTGAACTTTTGGATTTTGAGCGATTTATAGTCGGATTACTGTAGCTACCCCTATGGTATCCACGTGAAAAAAATACAGTTATTGACCCACTTATTTTTTGCCCCCCAAAATAAACATCAAAACTCGAAAAAATGTCATTGTTTGTGTATTTTTGTTTGCAAAGAACGAAAAAGAACATGTGATTTTTCGTTCAAAAATCCTCAAACCATTTAGGCTCCCCCCCTTTTGCTTTGAACCGAAAAATTGTGGAAGTTTTGGCGCCAAACACCACCAAAAATCACCAAATTCGCGAGTTAAAAACGGGGCGGAGCTTATTTAGAGAAGATTTTCGAGCTTTTTCGGGTTCAAATCAAAAGGGGCGGAGCCTATTTTTGGCAATTTTTTGAAAAAAAAATTGCGAAAAAAAATGTTTTTTTCCCCGGTTTTTTTCCAATTTTCTCGGAAAAGAAAGGGAGATTTTCGAGCTTTGAACCCTGGAAAAATTTTTTTTTTTTTTTGATTTTTGAGGACAAAAAGTTTGTCTCAAACTTCTCTTTTTCTCTATTTATCATCATTTTTGTTCTCTCCTTTGTGATCTATTTACTCTTGAAGAATATGCTACTACCCACCACGTGGAATAGGATAGGAGTAGGGAGAAGTGGGGGGTGGTACAAATTGAGTACAAAAAGAGCACTCAAAATTTTTGGAGAAAAATAGCCTTAAAGGTGGTGTACGGTGAAAATTTTTGTATTGCATCAAAATGTGCAGAAATGCATGTAGATTGACATAAAAATGAAGAAAAAATTCAAAAAAAAATTCTTTCATCGAGAAAAATGGCATCGAAAAATACGCTGAAAGCCCTTAGGGACGAGGTTTTTTCTAGGCCGCCCGGTGAGTAAAAGCGCGCGAATTCAAACTTTTAAAATTTTTTCGCTCGTTTTCACTGTTTTTTTTCAAATTTTCCGATGTATCTGGAAGATAAATTGACAAAAACCTTGAAAACTCTGAAAAAACCG
>NC_013487.2:15389988-15391265 GCF_000004555.2 Caenorhabditis briggsae | reverse complement strand
TGACAAAAACCTTGAAAACTCTTGAAAAAACCGAAAAAAACAGTGAAAACGAGCGAAAAAATTTTAAAAGTTTGAATTCGCGCGCTTTTACTCGTCGGGCGGCCTAGAAAAAAACCTCGTCCCTAAGGGCTTTCAGCGTATTTTTCGATGCGTTTTTCTCGATGACGGAATTTTTTTGAATTTTTTCTTTATTTTTATGTCAATCTACATGCATTTCTGCACATTTTGATGCAATAAAAAATTTCACCGTACACCACCTTTAAAATGACCTAAAATGGCCTAAAAATTGCTCAAAATGCGTATTTTTCGACATTCCAGGCTGCTTAGGCCGTTTTCAATCGAATTTCGGACCCTTTTAGGCCATTTTAAGCCCACTGTAGGCCGATTTTGGGGTTTTTTTTCGACAATTTTCCTCCCCCACAAAAACAATTTTCCTCTTTTCCTTTTCCTTTTTGGGGCTTTTTGGTGTTCCGTTTCCTCCCTCTCTCTCTCTTTTTCTCTCTCTCTCTCTCTCTCTCTCTCTCTCTTTTTCTCTGCGTCTCACGGCGCCGCGCTCCCTCGCGCTTTCTCTGCGTCTCTCTGGCGAGAGAGAGAGAGAGAGAGAGAGAGGCAGAGAAACAGAAAGAAAATGAGAGACATTTTTCAAAGAGCACCCAGGCCAGAGCAAGCACAAACACAAAGAAGAAAAGAGACAAATTCTCTTTTCTTCTCTTTTTTTTTTGCAATTTTTTGAAAGTTGCGGCCTAAATTTGAACCTGTTTCTAGGTTTTTGGTGTCTTTTTCAAAATTCTGAATGTCATTTTTTACATATTTTTAGCCGTATTTCGTTTAAGGCTTAAATTCGGCTAAATTTCGTATTTTAGGACATTTTTGAAATTTTTCTCGAAATTGTGAAAATTTGAATTTTCTGGTTTTTGGTTTAGAAAACCAGTCTAAATTTCATTTTTAGAATACTTTCGTGCATTTCGAAATTTGCAATTTTTCGCAAAAAAAAGATGAGTCAAATGTACCTTTAAAGGTGGTGTACGGTGAAATTTTTGTATTGCATCAAAATGTGCAGAAATGCATGTAGATTGAAATAAAAATAAAGAAAAAATTCAAAAAAATGACTTCATCGAGAAAAACGACATCGAAAAATACGCTGAAAGCCCTTAGGGACGAGGTTTTTTCTAGGCCGCCCGGTGAGTAAAAGCGCGCGAATTCAAACTTTTAAAATTTTTTCGCTCGTTTTCACTGTTTTTTTTTCGGTTTTATTCATGAGTTTTCTAGGTTTTTGT
>NC_013487.2:15387063-15389831 GCF_000004555.2 Caenorhabditis briggsae | reverse complement strand
CTTTTTTTGCTCCTTTTGCTCTGTAACTCTGTTCATAGACAAGATACCGTATTCCAAATAATACCGTTTTGTAGTACTCGTGGAGCTCTATCATACCTGATTGAGTTGGTTCGAAAACATTGATTCTGAAAGAAGTTATGGCAGGGTCCGCGAAGGCCCGGATTACAAGCATGCAAAAACCTATTTTCTGCAAATTTCCTACGTTTTTTCCGATTCTATTCTTTGTGCGGACTTCGTCAGCCACTAATTTGATCAAATACCGATAGAATGTTTTGTAGTTTTCGGGTAATTTGATACCGAAAATTAGAAACTTACAGCACGCTCCGCCCACTTTTTTACAGGGTCATTCACCAACTACAGTAGTTTTTCTCCCCAAAAAACATTTTCGATTTTTTAGAAATTATTGAAATTGTGAATATTTATGAATTCATCAAAAATGATTTTCTGAAAATCGAAAGTTTTGGAATTTTTTTTCAAATACTGTTTTTTGTCCAAATTTCGCTCGTAATTCTACTGTATTTTTGAGATAATCGATCTCAAAGTTTCCGTGTTTCATTCCGTTTTCCAATCTTCTTCCGCTAGCTAGGCCGGCTCGCTCTTAGGCAATCACCGCCACTTCGATTGCTCATACTCTCTTTTCCGTTTGCTCACAGGGTTCCCGTCATCTGCGGGTCTCTGCTGCAATAGCCCTCCGCAGGTGTTTGCACCCAACTCTCTACTCTCTCTCTCTTCCAAATTGTCTCTGGGCTCACAGAGCCCAGCAGCCAGTCGAAAAAAGTTGTCTCTCCTACTAGACAGACCTGTAGACAGTCTACTGTAGACTGTTTCAGTTGGAATGGACGGCTAAACAGAAATGACGGTGGTGGCAAAAGGGATACAGTAGGCTAGACCGTGCTCCTCAAAGACCGTGCTCCCTCTACAGTATCCCATTTAGATGGTATAAAAGGGGCTATTTTGACCTATTTGATGGGAGTGCCTTCATTTTCTGCTAGCTGATTAGGCTCCGCCCCTTTGCCCCGTTCTCTTCAAAAATAGGAAAAATTCTGACATAGCAACGGGAAAACAGAAGCATTTACTAATTGCCAATTAAGCTCCGCCCCCTTTTCGGGCTTCTGTTTTGATGGGGTTGCTATAGATGACATTGAGCTTCTCCTGAGGGAAAGAGAGATAATGAGAGAGAGAGAGACGCAGACACACGCAAAACGAGAGAGAAAGAGCACAATTTTGGTCACAAAAAATCACAGAAAACCAAAAAGTTTTGTTAGTTATGTGTTAGTTATGAAATGACGCTATTTTTCTAAGTGCCTATATAAAATGGGCCTAGAATCACGTCGTAAACCTTATCGTCAATTTTAAGCCCAGTTATCTCGGTTCCTGTAAGAGATATCAAAAAGTGATCAACTGATAAAATGTCTATCATAATCTGAGAAGTCCTTTATCAGTTTACCACTTTTCGATATCTCCTACAGTAACCGAGATATAGAGGCTCAAAGAAAACAGCTTGAGGGGGGATCTTGCCGCCTGCACACTTGTCCACTTTTAGCTAATTTATCTCGGTTACTGTAAAAGGTATCGAAAAGTGATCAACTGATAAAATGTTTATCATAATATCAGTAATGTTTTATCAGTTGACCACTTTTTGATATCTCCTACAGTAACCCAGATATAGAGGCTCAAAAATACGGCATTTTCTAACTTTATTGAAGCTGAAAACCAGGCTTTTTTCGAAGTTAGATCCGCAGGGTCTTGCCTACTGTACCTATGGGTACAGTACCCTTGGGTACAGTAGTACGTGACTGTACCCAAAAATAGTGTACTTTTCTTATCACATATTGTTATCAGTCAGGCAGGCAACATGTCCTCATGTCCGTCAAACAATTTCTGCCAAGATTTTGTAGTAGACAAGTGTAGTGATAGGGGGGGGGTGATAAAAGTGGTGATAACTTTTCTAACGACCACCACCATTACTGTCTTCTTCTTCTTCTTCTTCTTCTTGACGTCTTCTGAAGAAGAAGACGTCAAAAAAAGAAGAAGTGATAAGACACTGATAAGAAGACAAGTGTAACGGATTCTCTTTATATAAATCTAGTATTTTCTAGCTTTTGGCTACACTATTTTTATTGATTTTTCCACTTTTGGATTCTTCGAAGGATTCTGAATTCCTTCTAGATGACGTCAGAAAAAATGAGAATTTTTTGTCATCATTTTTTTCCCGCAACATGTGCGTTCCGCCCTTATCACTTCTGATAAGAGCGGGGTCAGCATTTTTTCCTTTTTGCAGGAAAAACACCTTTTGTCATTAGTTTCAAAAAACTGCAACTTTTAGGTCGAAAAAATTTTTGGCCTAAAAATATTTTTTTCGAAAAATTTCAAAATGGTCCAATAGTGATAAAAATTGATAACACGAGCCGAAATTGGCTGCAAATCAGAAATCTTTGAAAAAATTCCGAAAAAAACGATTTTTGAAAAAGTCAAAATTTCGAAAAAATTGACTTTTTTGAATTTTTTTCTCGAAAATTTCAAAATGGTCCAATAGTGATAAAAATTGATATGACGAGCTGAAATTGGATGGAAATAAGGAATTTGTAAAAAATTCCAGAAAAATCGATTTTTGAAAAAGTCGAAATTTCGAAAAATTGAGTTATTGGAATTTTTTTCAAAAATTTCAAAATCTTCCAATTCTGATAAAAATTGATATCACGAGCTGAAACGGGCTGAAAATGAGAATTCTGGAAAAAATTTAAAAAAAAATCGAAATTTGAAAAAAT
>NC_013487.2:15383429-15386764 GCF_000004555.2 Caenorhabditis briggsae | reverse complement strand
AAAAAATTTTTTTTTCAAATTTCGATTTTTTTTGAATTTTTTCCAGAATTCTCATTTTCAGCCCGTTTCAGCTCGTGGTATCAATTTTAATCAGAATTGGACCATTTTGAAATTTTCAGCCCAAAAAAAATTTTTTAAAACAATTTTTTCGTATTTTCTGCTATTTTACAAAATTTTTTCATATCTTGTAATTTTTTTCAGCTCCCCGCTGTTCAAAAATTCAAATTCCCGCCGGATCACCACCACCACCCGGACCACTTGGCTGTGCCGTCTGGCGAAAAAAGCACGTATGCTGTCCCATTCGGCGTGTTGTTCTTCACAAAATTCGACGAAATTCGATACGGAAGTCCTTATCATAGGTTTGTGCTGGGAAATTTCAGAAAAAAAACATCTGAAAAATCTGAAAATCCAAAAAAAATTTTTTTGGAAAATTTCAAAAAAAAATTTTCTCAAATTTTTGATTTTTTAAATTTTTTTCACAGATTCTTGATTTTCAGCCAATTTCATGTCGTGATATCAATTTTTATCAGAATTGGATGATTTTGAAATTTTCCAAAAATTCTGAAAATTTCAAAAAACATTTTTTTTTTGAAAAATCGATTTTTTCGGAATGTTTTTACAGATTCCTGATTTTCAGCCAATTTCATGTCGTGATATCAATTTTTATCAAAATTGGGCGATTTTGAAATTTTTGAAAAATTTCACTTTTTCCAAATTTTCAAAAATCTCAAATTTTGCTGAAAATTGGTGTTCAATGTTGTTATTGTCTTATTTTGAAATTTTAGAATTATCTCAATGATGTAATGTTTGGAACTTTTTTGAAAAAAGTGACCTTTTTTCGAAAAGTGTCGAATTTCTAGAAATTTCTCAAATTTCACATTTTTTTGCCGTCTATTTTTGATCTGGAACTTTTTCTTTCGTTTTCAACAAATAGAAAAGCATAGAGAGGAGTTTAGAGTTTGAACGGGTGAGGGGTGGTGTTTTTAGTCAAAAGATTTCAAAAATCATCTGAATGGCTTAAACTAGCTGAAAATGAGCCTTAGCTAGCCTTAATAGCCAAAAACTAGCTTGAAATTTGCAACAATCGACATAAAATAGCCCAAAAACGCTGAAAAACGAATTTTGAGCCAAAACTCAAAAAATAAGGGGGGGGGGTGGTTTTTCTGCGCAAAATTTCAAAATAGTCCAATTTTGATAAAAATTGATGTCACGAGCTGAAATTGGCTGAAAATAACGAATATGGAAAGAAATTTCGAAAAAATCGATTTTTGAAAAAAAAAATTTTTGAAATTTTGGGATTTTTTTTCGAAAAATTCAAAATAGTCCAATATTGATAAAAATTGATATCACGAGCTGAAATTGGCTGATAATCAAGAATCTAAGAAAAAATTTCGAAAAAATCGATTTTTGAAAAAGTCAAAATTTTCGAATTTTTCATAATCCCCCAAAATAGGGTAAAAATGGCCTAAAATCTCCCGAATTTTCACAAAAATAGCTTTTTCACTCTAGCTACAGTAGCCCAGCTAACGAAAGTAATCGCAAAATTTTCATTTTCCAGGAAATGGTCCAGCTGGCATCGCCCTGTCCGCGTTTCTCTCCGGTATGCATCCATTCTACGACGCGAAGCACCCACACGAAAATGTTACTGTAAACGAGAAATTGATGACTAACTTGGATTTTTCGCTAATTGATCAGGTACAGTTTGCCGAAAATTTTGAAAAAATTGGGCAATTTTGAGCGAAATTGACAATTTTTGAAAAAAAAAATTTTTTCAAAAAATTTCAAAATCGTCCGATTCTGATAAAAATTGATATGAAGACCCGAAATTGGCTGAAAATGAAGAATCTGAGAGAAAGTTTCAAAAAATTTGAAAATTGAAGTTTTC
The DNA here is from genome assembly GCF_000004555.2 of Caenorhabditis briggsae. Taxonomy (NCBI): domain Eukaryota; kingdom Metazoa; phylum Nematoda; class Chromadorea; order Rhabditida; family Rhabditidae; genus Caenorhabditis; species Caenorhabditis briggsae. The sequence continues at coordinate 15,384,879 of NC_013487.2, read as the reverse complement.
GAAATTTCGATTTTCAGCCTATTTGAGGTCAGTACCATTTTTATGGGGATTCTAGGCTAGTTTGGGCCATTTTAGACCGTTTTTAGGCTATTTTGGGTCATTTTCAGGCTGAATCCAGCGATTTCAAGTCCAATTCTGGCCTTTTTCAGACTATTTTTAGCCCTATTTCTGACCAGTATTCCTTGTTTCGTTGGTCTTTCACTACCTACAGTAATCCTTCTCGAATCACATCATCAAAGTCATCATCACGTCTTCACGACGTCTTGATGATCTCTAGCATTGCAAAAAAGAAAATTCACGAGAGAGAGACGAGAGAGCGAGAGACGCAGACAGCAAAATGCTGACAAATAGAGAGAGAGAGAGTGAGAGAGAGAAAGAGACGCAGAAATTGCTGGCTGGCTGGTTGTTGATGTGCTGCTCTCCGGTTTTGGGCTTTCTTGGGGGAAAAAAGGGAAAAATGAGAAAAGAGGGATTAGCAAAGGAAAAAAAAAGCATCACAGTTTGATGTGCAGGGTGTGGGGTACTGTAGGTCTCGAAATTATGAAAAAAAATGGCAAAAAAGGCGTGATTTTGAGCCTCGGAATTCCTGGAAGTTTAGGATTTTAAGACCTTTTAGACCCATGGATTACGGTAGAGCGTGTAAGGGGGGGGGGTACTGTTATCTGGAAGATTAGATTTTTGGGACCATTTTTCACTCATAAAACAGGGGATATTTGGGATATTAAGACTCATGGAGTACGGTAGAGCGTGTAAACAGAGTTCCTTGTTAGTGGAGGGTGATTCTCTTGGTAAAGGTCACCTGAATTTTCGCACGCACCCCCCATCAACATTTTGGTCTCACTGATCTTATCAGTGGCTGATCAGTATGTTCCTTGTGATCTTCACATGAACAGCTACACGGTTAGAAGTCTCTTCCGTGAGATCTAGCGATTTCCTCTTCTTTCCGAGAATCCCTGACCGCATAGCTGCTGACTACGGTATCATCCACATGATAAGGAACCTTTAATGATAAGGAAATATCCTCTGACTGAGTAGCAGACTACAGTATCACTCACATGATTCCGAACCAAGGAAGATTCTGAGAAGACGTTGGATCTGTACAAAGAACATCCAAAATGATAAAAATCCTAAAATGATAAAATTCGCCGTGTTATCAGCTACTTCGCTTAGGGATCTTTTGGAAATACCGTAAGCCAGCTTCGAGCCAATTTATCTCGGTGTAAAATTTTACGAAAAAAAGTTGAAATTTCAAAAAAAAAATTATTACAAATATCGATTTTTTCGGAATTTTTCTTCGAAATATTGATTTTCAACCCATTTTGGGTCGTCATGTCAATTTTTATCAGAATCGGGTGATTTTGAAATTTTTGACAAAAAACACCACCCCCCCCCCTTTTATTTTTCGAATTTTGGTCGAAATTTCGCATTTCTAGCGTTTTTAGGCTATTTT
>NC_013487.2:15374502-15383205 GCF_000004555.2 Caenorhabditis briggsae | reverse complement strand
GCTATTAAGGCTAGGTAAGGCTCATTTTCAGGTAGTTTAAGCCATTCAGATGATTTTTGAAATCTTTTGACTAAAAACACCACCCCTCACCCGTTCAAACTCTAAACTCCTCTCTATGCTTTTCTATTTGTTGAAAACGAAAGAAAAAGTTCCAGATCAAAAATAGACGGCAAAAAAATGTGAAATTTGAGAAATTTCTAGAAATTCGACACTTTTCGAAAAAAGGTCATAGATAAATTGGCTCAAAGTTAACGATGTTCTCCACCTTTAAATAATCAAATTCTAGTTAACACTCTCTGAAACTCCTTGAAAACACCAAATTCAAACTAAGGACGTTGAGAGCTTTAAAATGAGCCCAAACACGACTAGGCTCCGCCCACTTTAGTTTTTCCGACGCGTCGCGGTCGTGCGTCGCGTGCCGCACGTGAAATTTTAAAGTGGGCGGAGCCTAGGCGTGTTTGAGCTCATTTTGAAGCTCTAGACGTCCTTAACTCAAATAGCCTGATTACAAACGATTCGGAGCACTTTCAGAATCATTTTCAGCCAAAAATTAAAGAAAAAATTTTGCGAATTTTCGAAAAAAAAAAATTGTTCAAAAATCGATTTTTTTTGAATTTTTTCACAGATTCCTTAGTTTCAAGCAATTTCAGCTCGTGATATCAATTTTTATCAGAATTGGAGCATTTTTAAATTTTGTGAAATTTTCGAAAAATTTTTTTTTTCAAAAATCGATTTTCTCGGAATTTTTCAACGAATTGTAGTTTTTCAAGCAATTTCAGCTCGTGATATCAATTTTTATCAAAATCGGACCATTTTGAAATTTTCACCATAGATTTTTTCAGGATCTCTCCTGGTCGTCTAACCTAACCGAGCTCTCTCAATCTGGCCGTCCATTATCCGTCCTCTTCGACATGCTAGTCCGCCCCGGTGCCGATATGGGCTCAGACGCCCCCGGATGTCTACAATGGGAGATGAATCGGTCCCGAGAGGTACCCCATATGGTAATCGGGGAAACCAAAATCGGTGGATCCTGGAATGAGTACGATCCGGAGATGCTAACGGTGTCGTTTAGCGATTGGATGGATATGCCGGGATTTACGATGAATGAGTGGTTGGGGGGACGTCCGTTGGTGAAAAGACTGCCTTCTGTAGCAATTGCCACGTATTTAAAGAAATATGTGGAGAAGTTGAAGTTGCGGAAGAAATTCCATCAATACTTTGGGGTCCAATCGATAAGGAAGGTTGGAGATGTCTGGGTGACGGAGGGCAAGCGGAGTACCGATGGTAGAGGCTTCAGGATCCGAAGTAAGCAGGTGGTGGTGGCGTGTGGCAAGACAAGTCCCAGGAAGTTGATGGTGAGTGTTAAATTCGCTGAAAATGATCCTAAAATTTGCAAAAATCGATATAAAATTGCCCAAGAACGCTGAAAATGCGATTTTTGGGCTCGAATTCGAAAATGAGAGGGGGGGGGGGGGGGAGGGTGGTGTTTTTCGGCAAAAATTTTCAAAATCAGCTGGAGGGCTTAATCTAGCCTTAATAGCTAGAAATGACCCAAAAACCGCTGAAAAATAGCCTAAAAACGCTAGAAATGCGAAATTTCGACCAAAATTCGAAAAATAAAAGGGGGGGGGGTGGTGTTTTTTGTCAAAAATTTCAAAATCACCCGATTCTGATAAAAATTGACATGACGACCCAAAATGGGTTGAAAATCAATATTTCGAAGAAAAATTCCGAAAAAATCGATATTTGTAATAATTTTTTTTTTGAAATTTCAACTTTTTTTCGAAAATTTTGAAAATCGCCCAATTCTGATTAAAATTGTCATGACGAACTAGAATGGCATGAAAAGCATAAATCTGTTGAAAATTATCGAAAAAATCGATTTTTGAAAAAAAAAATTTGGATTTTTGGATTTTTTTCGAGAAATTTCAAAATTGTCCGATCTTGATAAAAATTGATATGACGGCTTAAAATAGGCTTATAATCAATATTCCAGAAAAAAAATGCCAAAAATATCGATTTTCGAAAAAAAAATTCTGAAAATTTCAGCAAAAATTTTTTCGGAAAAAAATTTTTTTCTTAGTTTTCTGGAATTTTCAGACAAATTTAATGATTTTCAGCTCCCCAACGAGGAACATTGCTCATCTAACATTGTCTACGATGTAAGGACCCTCAAAGAACGCTTGGATTCCACCAAGAAGACGGTGATGGACGATGAGCACTATTCTACACCGTAAGTCGGTTTAAATGCCAGAAAATTGATATTTCGAGCTGAAAATCGAGTTCTAGGGGTCCGAATTGGTCTAGAAAAAAAAAAAATTTTTTTTTTTAATTCTGAAAATGACGAATTTCGGGATTTTTTTCAAAAAAAAATAATTTCGAAAATTTTCAAAAAAAAATTTTTTCAATTATCGATTTTTTTCGAAATTTTCAGCTAGAATATTGATTTTCAGCCCATTTCAGCTCGTGATATCAATTTTGATCAAAATTGGAGCATTTTGAAATTTTCCGAAAAAAATTGTTTTCAGCCAAAATTTTTTTTCAAAAATTATCGGTTTTTTCCAGATCAACGTCATCTGCGGCGCCTGTAATCGTCGTCGGGGACGGTGTCTCATCTGTAGACTGTGTTCGACACTGTCTGGAGCGTGATATTCCAGTCGTTCATGTGATAAGGAGGAATTTGAGAGAGCTTAGGAGTAAGTGCGCTCCATTGATAAAATATCTTTTTTTGGGTGAAATTCGACGAAAATAGCAATTTTTAAGCTGAAAAATCTGAAAATTTACGGTTATTCGGACTAGAAATGTCTGGAAAATCGATATTGGGAAATTTTTGAAAAAAGTGAAAATTTTCGAAAAAAAAAAGTTTTTTAAATTTTCAGTTTTTTTGGAAATTTTTTCTGAAATATTGATTTTCCGTTGATTTCAGCCTGTCATATCGATTTTTATCAGAATTGGACCATTTTGAAAGTTTTTGAAAAAAATGAAAATTTCCGAAAATTTTTTTTTTTCAAAAATCGATTTTTTGGAATTTTTTTCTGGAATATCAATTTTTGGGTAATTTCAGCGCATCAAATCGATTTTTATCACAATTGGACCATTTTGAAATTTTTGACAATTTTCACCACCCCCCCCCCCCTTAAACGTCATTTTCGAGTCATTTTCCAGATGTGATGCTGTCCCGTCTCTCGCCAATTCACTATTCCGAGTACACGGAAGTCTACCGTATGATGATCGGACGCTCCGCCCACAAAAACTATCAGCGAATCCTAGACGCCCAAATTTCGTCAATTTCCAAAATCCATGCGGAAATCACGACTGGCGCTCAGGAAATCATCGAAATGCCGTATTCTACAGTAGCCGTGTGCATTGGAAGGGAATCTCATTTTTCTACCGTGTTCGAGACTCCGCCCACTTTCCTAGACTACCGTAGCCCGGAGGATGACACGTTGTACGGTGTGGGCGCCTATGCGGGCGACCATTTCGTTCGATTTCTGGTTGGCGGGTGTCTCCGGGTGGCGCAACATATTTACGCCGGTCAAACTACAGTATGCATCAACAACAACAATAAAATTTGAGATTTTGAAAAAAAATTTTTTGGACCAAAAAAAAAAATTTTTTTTCGAAAAATTTCAAAATGCTCCAATCCTGTTAAAAATTGATATCACGACCTAAAATTGCCTAAAAAATGAGGTACTGTCAAGAAATTCCGAAAAAATCGATTTTTGAAAAAAAACATTTTTGAGATTTTTCGCCAAAATTTTCAAAAAATTTTTTTTTCAATTTTCGATTTTTTGGAATTTTTTTTTCAGATTTCTCATTCTCGAGCCATTTTAGGTCGTTATATCAATTTTTATCAGAATTGGAGCATTTTGAAACTTTTTGAAAAATGCGATTTTTGGACCCAATTTTCTCTATATTGTCACTTTTTGATTATCTTTACATGTACCTTTTTTTTTTTGATGACTCTATTTTCTGTGTATTTGACCCACTTTCCCCATTTCCCCCATGATTTTCCAGATTTTTTCAAGAATTTTCCATTTTCAGCAATATTTCAAAAAATCAATATTTCTGAAAATTATCAATTTTATGTGTACTTTTCTTATTTTCGAGTTTCCTGTTTTTTCTACGAGATTTTTTCCACAGATTGCGAGCTTCCCGAAAAATGAATTTCTATTTTTTAAAGCCACTTTTTAAAATGAATTTTCAGAAAAATCGATTTTTTCAAATTGATCCGATTTTGATAAAAATTAATATGACGAGCTGAAATGGCCTGAAAACGAGGAATCTGAACAAAAATTTAGAGAAAATCAAAAGTTGAGAAACTTTTTTTTTTGGAAAATTTACCATTTTTGAAAAAGTGAAAAATTCGAAAAAAAAAGTTTTTCAGTTTTTGAAGTTTTCGAAATTTTTTCACAAATTCCCTTTTTTCAGCCTGTTTTAGGTCGTGAAATCAATTTTTATCACAATTGGAGCATTTTGAAATTTTTCGAAAAAAAAGTGAAATTTTCGAAAAAATAACTTTTTCAATTCTCGATTTTTTCGGAATTTTTTTCTGGAATATTGATTTTTAGGTCATTTCAGCTCGTGATATCGATTTTTATCACAATTGAGCCATTTTGAAATTTCAGTCTTTTTTTTGAAAAAAATCTTGAAAACTTTATTATCATCAAGAAACATATAAAAATCACAATTTAAAGCATATTTTTCAAAAATCAAAAAAGTTATATACATCATTAACGTCCATGGTGATGATGGGCACCATGGTGCCCATCATCGGTACCATTTCCATGTCCCCCATGACCCTCATGGGAGTGCTCATGGCCGAAGAAAATCTGCATTAGCGTGACCAAAGCGAATCCAATGATAATCCAAAGCAACTGTTTTAAATGATTGAAATCATTGGATTTCTCGGAAGCCATAATTTCAATAAACGTCACATAAATGAATGTTCCAGCTGCCAGAGATTCTAGAAGCGGAATAGCACACTCCTTATAGATATTGGTTTCGGAATTCTGGAGATCCGATCCNATAATGGGAGCCCATTGGAGCCATAAGACTGTAGATTAGAATGGTGGCGAGTACGGTTGTATTCTGCAAAATGTTTCCTTGAAAACTTGGGAGTTCTAAAGGCGCATATCTCAATAACTCCAGTACTTATCCAAAAGTTATCAACTATAAAAATGTGTGCCATTTAATGCTGACCAATTTTGTAGTCTACAGCTTTTTTCTAGCTACAGTAGCTTTTCAGATATGCGCTATCAAAGAAACTTCCCAACACCTCCCCTTTAAACGATAAAAAACGGCACCTAGGCGCTCTCTACCTTAAAGGCGCATAACTTCAAAACTAGCTAGAAAAATGTAGCTAGAAAACAGTTGTCAATTACAAAAAAGTGTCAAATTTTGTGTTGGGCAATTTTGTAGTTGACAACGTTTCGCTAACTACAGTAGTTTTTGAGATATGCGCCTTTAAAGAAAAGGCTCCCCAGTCCCCGATGACCAAAGCAGCCCCTAGGGCGTGCGCATACTTTAAAGGCGCATAACTCAAGAAATACGAAAGCTAGAAAAAAGTTGCTAACTATAAAAATATGTGACATTTTATGCTGAAGAACATTATAGTTGAGAAATTTTATCTAGCTATCGTAGTTTTTGAGTTATGCGCCTTTAAAGATAGGGTTCCCCTCACCCCTACCCTTGGCGCTCTTTACTTTGCGCATAACTCAAGAACTACTGTAGCTAGAAAAATGTTTTAAACTACAAAAATGTGTAAAATTTTATGCTGAGCAATAGTGTAGTGGACAACTTATTGATAGCATTTTTGGTTTTGAGTTATGCGCCTTTAAAGTTAGGTAGCTTTTTTGATTCGGGGTTTTTTAAATTGAAATCCATGAAGAACGGTTTTGACTTGAAAACATCGAGAAAATCAAATTTAGGCGTTGAAAACTTGAAATTCTAACTGTCTACCTCGCAAAATGAGCTCGAAATGAACCTTGGAGAGACGCAGAGAAGCGAGACGCTCTAGCTTCTTTGTGCCCTTACCTTCTTCCTTGCCCTGGAAGCATGTGCCCACTTTAAAGGCGCATAACTCTAAAACTACGGTAGCTGTCAAAAAGGTTACTAACTACAAAATTGGGAAGCGTAAAATTTCACACATAATACAGTTTTCAAAGCGTTTCTAGCTATCGTAGTTTTTGAGGTATGCGCCTTTAAAGTTGTCTTCCCTCTTGCCGAGACATTGCGACTTCTAAGCGCCACATCTAATTTCGGCATTGACAGATCCACAAACTTTTCATACCAATTTAAAGGAAATTTTAAGAGCTTCAAAATAATATACATCAGTATTAGTAGAATTTCAAGTTTTAAATGGAAAATCGGGATTTTCCTAGATACGGTTTCTAAACGGGCAGCTAAATCCCTCTAGCTAAAGCCTAGCTTTCAAGACACTATATCTTTAAAACCAATTTAGCTACAAAAAAGTTGACAACTACAAAATTGCTCAGCATAAAATTTCCAACAATTCATTAGTTGAAAATTTTCAACCATCTCTTCTCCTTCCAAAGTTATGACCCTTCTAAAATTTCCCATTTTCCTCCCCATTTATAACCGCCATTCACTTCCAAAGAAAGGGTGTGGGGGTATAGCTCAGGGGTAGAGCGCTCGCTTTGCATGCGAGAAGTCTGGGGTTCGATTCCCCATACCTCCAGATTACTTTTTTCTTATTTTTTAAAGATTATTGAGACAGTTGGGAGGAGTGAGAGACCCAGAGAAGCTAGATTTCTCTGCGCTCTCCGCATTTCTAACTCTCTCTAACTCCATAAAGCGTATGTCAGCTCCCAGAGGAGCTAGAGCAAAACTTCCAATTGATAACATGTCCCATTTTTTTCGACAAATTCAATTCTGCTTAAATTTCTCTGGAATTTCTCACTTTATTCGAGTTAGCCATTGAAATCTGAAGACCCACTGAGAATGCCTCTACGCTCTTATGAAGAAGTAGAGAGAAAAAAAGGGCATAAATTCGGCCAGTAGTGTCTTGAACGCCAAGGGCAAAACCTTCCAGAAGCGAGTGGAAGGACATGGCAACGGCAAAAGTTAGGGATTTGAGGATGTTGGACTTCTCATCAGACACCACCCAGGTTGATGCTTCTTCCATGCGGAGGCTGAAATTTCTCTTTTTTAGGGTCTCAAACCCGTAATTTTGAGATTCAAAAGCTGATAATGAGATTTTTGAGTTTAGCAGATTTAGATCTTCAAAATGAGCCCAAACATGACTAGATTTCCACAATTTTTAAAAATTGTCTTTTTCAATTTTGAGCCATAAATCGCTTCAAAACGACCCTTCTCTCCCTAAACTTAAATTTTTGTGCTCAGAAGGTTTTTACCTTCAAAATGAGCCCAATAACGACTAGGCTCCGCCCATTTTAAAATTTGCGCCTAGGCACGCGACGCACGACCGCGACGCGCCCTAAAAATCAAAGTGGGCGGAGCATAGTCATGTTTGAGCTCATTTTAAAGCGCACAATGAGCTGAGTAGAACTATAGCAGTTTCATAGTGCGAAAGTTCAAGTTTGCAAATTTTCAGAATGTTCGAAAAAAAATGTCTTCAATTTTGGTTTGGGACGCATAATTCCTTAAAAAATTGTACAAAACTTCTGAAACACGCATTTGTAAACTCAAGGAGTCCTGAGGTTCAAAATGAGCCCAAACACGACTAGGTTACGCCCATTTTGAAATTTCGCCTAGATACGCGACGCACGACCGCGACGCTGCCGAAAAATCAAAGTTACCGAATCTAGTCGTGTTTAGGCTCATTTTGAAGCTCTTAACAAGACAAATCGATTAGTATAAATTTCGATATAGGGAAATGTATTTCTAGGCCACCAGGGGACAAAAAACTCGGCCACCCTTTTCAAAATGGTCCAAAACCCTTCAAATTTGCTGGAATTTGCTGGAATTTTCTGATTTTCTTAAACTAACTTCGTAATATTAACACTGCCTTTTCTCTCCTTGGGCAATCCTGGACTCAGCCCTCCATTAAATTCGGAATTTCCAACTTTTTGACCTCTCAGGCTCATGGAGTGCGAATGACCATGGCCCGGTTGCTGGCCATTTCCAAAAACCTAAAAAAATTTTTTTAGAAGACGTCACGTCTTCTGAATTCACTCACAAACGTCGTGAATTCCTCAATAAAATAGATGAAAAAGAATCCGCAACACGTGACGAATTGGGGATAAGCAAAGTGCCAATTTAGGTCATAAGTGGCCAATAGCTCCTCGTATCCTTCGCTGAAAAATTTTGAAACTGAAAAATTTGCGTTTGAGAGGTTGAGAGCTTCAAAATGAGCCTAAACATGACCAATTTTGAAGAATTTGGACAAAAAATTTGGGACAAAAACTAATTTTCAGACAAATTTTTTTCTAAATTTGACTGTAAGTCTTCAAAATCTAACATGCGTTTGTTGTAACTTATTTTTTTGAATTTGGTAAGTTCAGAGCTTCAAAATGAACCCAAACACGAGTAGGCTCCGCCCACTTTGAGTTTTCACTTTGCGCACGCGACGCACAACCGCGACGCGCCGGAAAAGTCAAAGTAGGCGGAGCCAAGTTGCCTTTAGGCTTGTTTTGAAGCTCAAAACAAATAAAACACAATTAATGATGAAAAAATCCAAAAAATCCAACATTAATCTAGAAAAAAACTACTTTCAAAAAT
>NC_013487.2:15372970-15374402 GCF_000004555.2 Caenorhabditis briggsae | reverse complement strand
TCGAGCTCGGTACCTTGACAAAAAATTTGGGACAAAAACTAATTTTCAGACAAATTTTTTTCTAAATTTGACTGTAAGTCTTCAAAATCTAACATGCGTTTGTTGTAACTTATTTTTTTGAATTTGGTAAGTTCAGAGCTTCAAAATGAACCCAAACACGACTAGGCTCCGCCCACTTTGAGTTTTCACTTTGCGCACGCGACGCACAACCGCGACGCGCCGGAAAAGTCAAAGTAGGCGGAGCCAAGTTGCCTTTAGGCTTGTTTTGAAGCTCAAAACAAATAAAACACAATTAATGATGAAAAAATCCAAAAAATCCAACATTAATCTAGAAAAAAACTACTTTCAAAAATTCCAAAAATCCCAAAATCGATTTTTTTTTCTCCCAATCTGTTTCAACTCTCTGAACTTGTGATTGCATTGATCTCAGCTTGTCTTAAGCTTCAAAATGAGCCCAAACACGACCAGGCTCCGCCCACTTTGAATTTTCAGGAGCGTCGCGGTCGTGCGTCGCGTGCGCCAAAGGAAATATGAAAGTGGGCGGAGCCTAGTCGTGTTTGGGCTCATTTTAAAGCTCTTAACCTCACAAACTCAAAAATTCAACTTTAAAGTAATTTGAAGCATTTTCAGAATGCAAAATTTCAGAAGGAAAATTCTCGAGAACCCATTTAAAAATTTTTCAAAAAATATATGCAAAAATTTCCCAAACCTAGTCATGTTTAGGCTCATTTTAAAGCACTTGACCTTCCAAACGTAATAAACTAAATTTAAAACTCAAAAAATCAATAACTAACTTGATATGGGGGATAATGTCCAGGAAACATGTTGCCAGGAAAACACCACCAGCGAAGCATGTCAAATAGGACAAGTAGCCTTGTTCGTTTTCACTCTGACTTCTTTTCATTACGCGGACAATCTGAAAATTACAATTTTTCTGAAAATTTGTCTCTAGAACCGAATTTGAGTAAATTTTTGTAACATTTTCGGAATTTAGGACACTTTTTTGAAATTTTCTGAAGTTTCCAGATTTGGGCGTGTTAAAACAGTCTAAAAGTGTTTTCTAGAAAATTCTGAGCTTTTTAGCTTCAAAATGAGCCCAAACACGAGTAAGCTCAGTAGCGTCGCGGTCGTGCGTCGCGTGCAATAGGGAAAAATCATAATGGGCGAAGCCTAGTCGTGTTCGGGCTCATTTTGAAGCTCAAGAACTCCCACATCTCAATAAAATGTTTCCAGATAGTTTGAACAATCCAAAAACGAGCATTTTCAGAAAATTGAAAAAAACATTTTTTTTTTGAAAATTTCGATTTTCCAAAATTTTCCAAAAAATCGAGTTTTCCCCATTTTGAAGTTGCTATTGTTAAGCTCAACTCATCAAGCGCTTCAAAATGAGCCCAAACACGACTAGGCTCCGCCCAATTTGAGTATTTCGGGC
>NC_013487.2:15370348-15372519 GCF_000004555.2 Caenorhabditis briggsae | reverse complement strand
TTTTTCAGAACTGTCGCAAATTTCGCAAATTGGGATGGTTCAAACCGACCAAAACCAGTTTATGGAAAATTGTGAGCGTCTTAGCATCAAAATGAGCCCAAACACGCCTAGGCTCCGCCCACTTTGAAATTTCTCTTCGACACGCGACGCACGACCGCGACGCGCCTGAAAAATCGAAGTGGGCGGAGCCTAGTCGTGATTAGGCTCATTTTGAAGCTCTCAGCAAGGCGAGCTCAGTAAATAAGTTAGTTTTTCATGAGAATCAACAGAATACTACTTTTTGGCTATCAATTCTTTGAATACTCGGTGTTTCAAAAGATTTAGGTCAAATTCAGCCATTTTTGTAGTAATTCAATGGGAAAATTCTAGAAAAATTTAGAATTTCCTAGTGTTTTCTTCATTAATTAGAGTTAGAGACACAGACAATGTAAGGGGGGAAAACTTGGAATCATGCCAAATTTCGTATTTACCTGTGAACGGAGAAATTCCAAGGGAAAGAGACGCAGAGAAAAAGAGAGAGAGAAAAACATTTTATGTGAAATTGAGGACAAAAATCGACGAACAAGATGAGACGGTTGTTAGAAATGTGGGCGCAATTAAAAACCGATTTGTTGTCGTCGGCTAGAAATTTTTTGGAATTTATTTTCAAAAAAAAATACAAAAAGGTATTTAGGGGTACTGTCTGTGGCAAAAAAGAACTTTGTTCGAAAATTCTATTCAAAAAAATACCGAAATTTCCGAAAAACTAACTACTATTAAAGAGGATTAAGAAGAAGGACAGAAAAATATGATGTTGTTGTCTAGGCGGGGGGGGGGGGGGGGGGCAAAAAATGACCCTGAAAATACAGTAAGGCTCATAACTTTCTTCAAAAACAATATTTTCAAAAAATTCAAACAGAATAAGATAGATCCTGAAAAGGGCTACAAAATAATATAAAACACTATGAAATTTGAAATCCAGCTCTTTGAAGAGGAGCCGCTAAACGGACAGCGAGGTAGTTCAGATCGCCTCCCACCTGGTCTCAATGCGTCGCCAACCCGTAACTTCCTTCAAAAATAGTATTTTAGAATAATTCAAAATGTAAAATGTAGGTCTTGAAAAGTGCTACAAAATGGTATAAAATACAAAAAAATTTAATTGCTAGGTTTTTCTGAGCGTATGCCGCTAACCGGGCTGCAAAGTTACCTGGCCTCAAAGGCCGTGCTACGCGCCGGATCATAACTCCCTTCAATATTAGCATTTTCAAATAATTTAAAACGTAAAATGTAGATCTTAAAAAGGGCTTCAAAATGGTATAAAACACTATAACTTTTAATTTTCAGATATTTGAATAGGACCCGATAAACGGAAAACAGAAGCTCAGCCTACCGCAAAGACTAATCTCAATGCGTCGGCGGCTCGTAACTTTCTTCAAAATTGATATTTTCGGAAAAATAAAAAAAGAAAAAATTAGATCTTGAAAAGGGCTACAAAACCATGTAAAACACTACAAAAGTTTTCTTACTAGAATTCCCAACCAAACCATAAATATGGGGAAAGAGTAGAACGGCTAGAAGATGGCTGGCGATGTCTTAATCGTTTAAAGGCTTTTTAGTACCAAAGTCGTTTTTCACAATAGATACATTTTATATCATTTTATAGCTCTTTTTAAGCTCTACATTTTTTGCTTTTAATTCATTTGCAAATATTGATTTTGAAAGGAGTTATGGGCCGGCGCGTAACATGGAGACCAGGCGGCCGATATGCTCAATTTTTTTGCTGTCCGGTTTTATGGCTCTTTCTGTAAAGCTATGCATTTTGTACAGTAAGAGGAGGGAGGAACAGGGATATCTAGCTTCGGGGGTAATCTTATGTACAAAAAAAGACCATTTTTGTGCAAAAAATTTCGCTTTTAAGACAGCAGCAACTATAAACTTCGATTTACCCCAAGAAATTCGTATTTTGTAGAATGATCTTCCCTAGAAAAAAGAAATCGTCGATTTAGAAAAAAAAGGAAAAAGGAAATCAATTAAATCGGGATGATTTTTTGAACTACCCAAAAGAAAAGAATCGAAGAATCAAGAAAAAAAAACGACCAAAATTCTCTGTAAAGTAGAAAATTAGAATCGGGAAAAATCAGAGAACAGAAATTTCATTTTTTTGAAAAAACTTTTTTTCCGAAAATTGTATT
>NC_013487.2:15369062-15369903 GCF_000004555.2 Caenorhabditis briggsae | reverse complement strand
ATCTCAAAAACTACGGTAGTTAGGAAAAAAGTGTCAACTACAAAAGTGAAGCTCTAGTTTTGTTTAGTCCAGAAATTTTTAAAAAATTGAAAAAACTCGAAAACTAAAAATTTAAAAAATTTTTAAGTTTTCAAAAACAAATTTTAGGAATTTTTTTAAATACCAAAATTTTAGGATTCTGAAATTTTTGGAAATTTCAAAAGCATTCATTTATAGACCATTGAATCAAAAGGAACTAAAAAAGAGTAAAAATACCATTAAAGGATCAGCCAGAAAAGTGGGCGTAGCCTATTTTCTGGGCCGAAGATTGGAAAATAGGGGGCAAAAATGGAGGATGGGGATAATTATTCAAGGCTTAGCAATCGAAAATTTTAGTACATGTGTTCTACAGTAAACAGTCTAGTCTAAAGGAGAAAAATGTGATTTTTGGAATTTTCAAAATATTTGAAAAACATTTTTTTTCGAAAATTTCTGAAAATTTTCTGTTTTTCAGATATTTTTCCTTCAAAAATCCTAAACTTTGGAATCTTTCGATCGATTTGGCTGAAATTTTCAGACTATATCAAACAAAAATAGAGCTTTATTTTTGTAGTTGAAAGAATCCCTCCAAAAATGCGATGTAGATCAAAAATCTGGTAGATCAATTTTTAGGAAGAAGGGGTTACTGTAGACTTGATACTTTTCAAAAATTAAATGAAGAGAACTAATCAAGTCATCCGATCCTACAGCGACAACTGGCCTCTCTACTTCGAAGCTCGACGAGGATCACCGGGTTTCGCAGAGGATCAACAAGGAAGACGACGTCGGATGCTTGATGCTGGAAGGAAGATGCTGCCCACTG
>NC_013487.2:15367084-15368879 GCF_000004555.2 Caenorhabditis briggsae | reverse complement strand
ATTTTTCAGTTCTAAATGAAAAATCAATTTCGAATCGAAAAAAGAGACAAAAAATTCGTTCATCTAATGGGTTCAATTAACCCTTTTTCTATAATTGGATTAGCCAATTTTTTGTAATTTGGAGAAAAAAGTTTTTTTTTTCTAAAATTGACCAAAAAACATTTAAAGAAGGATTTTTAAGATCTACAGTATTCAAATGCACTTTTGGATACTGATACTGTAGTTTGTAGCTGATCTGTGAAATTTGTTTTTTTCCAAAAAAAAATTTTTTTTCGAAAAATTTTTTCTTCCTCAAAAGAGGATTACAGATTCAATTGTTATGTTTTTCTTTCTAATTTTTGACCTTCTTAAATTTTGGAATAGAACATTCTAGTCTATGTCTTCTTGACCAATGAAACAACTTTCAAACTTACCAAAAATGTTTTTTTTTGAAAAATTAGATCCTTTAAAATTTAGTCAATTTATCTCGGTTACTGTGAAAGATATCAAAAAGTGATCAATTGATAAAATGTAGCTAGTATTATGATAAACATTTTATCAGTTGACCACTACTTGATATCACTTACAGTAACCGAGATATAGGTGCCCAAAGTTAAGGAGGCATCAAAGTGAAAGCATCGATTTGCGGCGCCAACTGAACGTCCTGTTACTCAAACTTTGAACCCATATACCTCAGTTCGTATGAAAGATATCAATAATTAGTCAATTGATAATATGTTTATCATATCATCACCAACATTTTGTTAGTGCACCACTTTTAGATATCTTTTACAGGAAATGAGATAAATTGGCTCAAAGTTAAGGGGTCAGCAGTTGCCGTGTAGCTCAGCCGACTTTGAACTCTGAACCCATATACCTCGGTTACTGTGAAAGATATCAAAAAATAATCAACTGATAAAGTTTTTATCATATTATCAGTATTAATTTATCCCTTTACCATTTTTTGTTATCTCTTACAAGAATCGAGATAAATTGGTTTGAAGTAGAAGTATAGATTAGCGGCGCCAACTGAGCATCCTGTTCCTCCAACGTTAAGTCCATATATCTCAGTTCCCATGGGAGATATCAAAAAGTAATAAACTACCAAAATGTTCACCATAATATCAGTATCATTTTATCAGTTTACCACTTTTTGATAACTTCTACAGTAACCGAGATGTATAGGCTCAAAGTTTTTTTTTATGGTAGCTAGGGAGATTCTATGGATTCTTGGATTTGTTTTAATAATGAAATCAATTCGCTTCAAAAAATTCATTGATTCGTTTTGAAATATTTTAAAAATATATTTAATTTTATAGGGAATTTGATCTCAATTATGAAAATGAGGATATCTGGTGGCTAGAGCGTATGCCTTTTTTCCATCCTGTGATCGTTCGGTTCCACATCCCTGGCAGACTGTCTGTAAAGAACTACATTCTGGCGCCAAAAAATATTTATAACTCACAGCGTAATTTCAAACACGAGTGATTGGGAGCTCCGAAATCGATTCTGAACAAGTCAGAAGAAGAAGACGCAGCTGCCGAATACGACATCTGAGGAATCTGATTTCGGAACATCTTTTACGTCCTAAAGTTGAATTATAACAAATGTTATCGATTGGCAAATTAATACTTATTGTCTATTCAAAATAATCGTTTTCTCTTTTTTCTTAATTTTTAGCAACAACATTCCAGTTACCTGCCAAATCGGTGACGCGTCCCCCCCCCCTCCTTTTTGTCCCCTTCCTGTCGCTTATATCATTTTTTTTTGTTTCAAATTACCATAGTTTTATTTTTTTGTTTGCCTCACTCTTTTT
>NC_013487.2:15341741-15366799 GCF_000004555.2 Caenorhabditis briggsae | reverse complement strand
ATGTACCCTTTTTCGATGTACCCTTGGATACTGTGAACCCTAGCTCCAATCACACTGCATCCGCAAATTTTCTCAATTACTAAAAAAATACCCACCCTGAGCTCGACGTCATTCCCAACTCAACGGTCGGAAGTCCTTGGGACATGTCGTGGGATCTTACGACAGCCGTCGAGCCCGAAGAGAATCCAGTGAGGCGGTCGGCGGTTTTTCTGGAATTGATAAATTTGTTGAGAGAGCGTGTGCACAAAACAAACGCGAGATCCGAGTTTCCCATCAAAAACTAGTCTAGAAACCATCAAAAAACGAACGTGGCCTAACTTTCCGAGTGGTGGCCTAGAAAATCCAAAAAATCGGCCACCAGGGAATTTTTGGTTTTTTCAGGGTTCCTAGGGTAGTTCTTGATGGGAAATCCGATTTTCATGGTTAGAAACATTGAAAATGAGTATTTTCATCAAAAACCAATTTTCGAGCTAATCCGACAATTGGGCGGAGCTTGAAATTCAAAAATTGAGTTGTAGGCCTTTTTTGTTATTTTCACACAAAATAAACTAGAAAGCTGGGTTTCTCGTGAAAAAATAGCCTAGAAATCATCAAAAACAGCGCATGGCCTAACTTTCCAAGTGGTGGCCTAGAAAAATCCAAAAACTCGGCCACCATAAAATTTCTCGTTTTTTCTTGGTTTCTTGGGTAGATTTTGATGGCACACTCGATTTTCATAATGAAAAACGCCGAAAAATTCTGATAATCCGCTAAAAATCTCGAAATTTTTTGTTTTTTATTGGTTTTTACGGTAGTTTTTGACGGGGAACTCGATTTTCGTAGTGAGCAATCTTGAACGTTAATGTTTTCCATCGAAAATCCAATTTTCGAGTTCATCTGAAAAGTGGGCGGAGCCCAATCGTGCTTCAGTGTTTTAGTGACTTTCCCATAGTTTAAGATGAAAAAAAAATTTAAAATCCAAACTTCCCGCTAAAAACTAGCCCAGAAAACCTCAAAAAACTGGCGTGGCCTAACTTTCCGCATGGTGGCCTAGAAAAATCCAAAAACTCGGTCAAGCTTCAAAAATGACTGTTTCCACTAAAAACCGACTCTTTACCACCCCAGAACAAGTCATTCTTAAAAGTGGGCGGAGCCTAATCGTAATTTGAGGATTTCCAGATTTTCCAATTGTTACAGACAAATCAACACGACATTTGGATTCCTCGCAAAAAGTTACGCTACAAATCGTCAAAAAATCATCGAAAAACCACTATGACCTAACTTTCCAAATGGTGGCCTAGAAAATCCAAAAACTCTGCCACCATGAAATTTCTCGTTTTTTCTTGGTTTCTGTGGTAGTTTTTGATGAGGAACTCGATTTTCACATTTTCAAGCTTCAAAAATGACTGTTTCCACTAAAAACCGATTCTTTACCACCCCAGAACAAGTCATTCCTAAAAGTGGGCGGAGCATTATCATCATTTAAAGATTTCCAGATTTTCCTATTGTTATAGACAGAAAAAAACACAAAATTTGGATTTCTCGCAAAAAGTTACTCTATAAATCATCAAAAACGACTCTTGGCCTAACTTTCTGCATGGTGGCCTAGAAAATGCAAAAACTCGGCCACCATAAAATTTTTGGTTTTTTAATGGTTTCCGGGGTAGTTTTTCTTGGAAAATTTGAATTTTTAAGTTTCAAAAACCACAAATGACTAGAAAAGACTGATTTTCAACGTTTTTGGAATTTTTGTAATCTTCAAAATCAGCTCACCTTTTTTAAACAAAAAATTGGAATAGGTAATATTCAGAAAAATCAATAATACACTTCAAAAGGTCCAGATTCAATTACGGGACCATTTTGAAGTGGGGGGAATAAAGGGAATTTTGATAAAAATCAATGATGTTTAGGGCCGGTGGAAAATCAGGTACCAGCCATAGGGGGGAGTATAATAGAGGAATGAAGGAGGGGGATGTCTGGTAATTGGAGAAGCGAGAGAGTGAGAGAGTGCCAGACAGTAAGAGTGAGAGAGTATTGGAAAAAGAGAGAGTGCTAGAGAAATGTTTTGATTGTTTAGACAGTCTGGAGAGGCACAGGGACTCTGCAAAAACATACCACATGACTCTTTTAGACCTTCATAACTTTCTTATTTTTCATCTTTCTTGAATTGTTTCAGTAGATTTGAGGTTAGCTTGTCAAGTGCTTCAAAATGAGCCCAAACACGACTAGGCTCCGCCCCCTTTGTATTTACCGGCGCGTCGCGGTCGTGCGTCGCGGCGTGTCAATGGGAAATTTGAAAGTGGGCGTGTTAAGACGCATTTTGAAGCATTTCATATGCTAAATTTCGATTTTGCAAAGAACTTCTGTAAATTTAAATTTCAGCGAATCAAATTGATGCCGAAGCTCCGCCCACTTTCAGTGTTTTTTGGTGTTTGATAGGTTGGAAAGCTTTTTAAAAAGGGAATGAACAAGAAATTCGAGTTTCCCATGAAAAACTACCCTAAAAACCATCAAAAGGGGTTCATGGCCTAGTTTTCCAAATGGTGGCCGAGAAAATCCAAAAACTCGGCCACCATGGAAATTACCTCTTTTTTCTTGGTTTCTGGGGTAGATTTTGATAGGGAATTCGGATTTTTACATTCCCAATCTTCAAAAATGACTAGTTTCACCCAAAATCCACAATTTACCACCCCAGAACAAGTCATTCTCAAAAGTGGGCGGAGCCTAATCGTAATTTGAGAATTTCCAGTATTTCCAATTGTTATAGACACATATAAACTCGAAATTCGGATTTCTCGCAAAAGGTTACTCTAAAAATCGTCAAAAAAACAGCAAAAAAGGGGCGTGGCCGAACTTTCCGCATGGTGGCCTAGAAAATCCAAAAACTCGGCCACCATGAAATTTGCCGTTTTTTCTTGGTTTCTAGGGTAGATTTTGTTGGCAAATTCGATTTTCATAGTGAAAAACGCCGAAAATTCTGATAATCCGCTAAAAATCTCGATTTTCACATTCTAACTTAAAGTGGGCGGAGCCTAAAATTTCGATGATTTTCCGCCGTTTTTTCTGGAATTTTTTCGAAAAAAAGAAGCAAATTTCACAACTATTTTGCGAGTTTATTTACACATCATTCACATGAACACACAACCAAAAAGAGTGAGGCAAACAAAAAAATAAAACTATGGTAATTTGAAACAAAAAAAAATGATATAAGCGACAGGAAGGGGACAAAAAGGAGGGGGGGGGGACGCGTCACCGATTTGGCAGGTAACTGGAATGTTGTTGCTAAAAATTAAGAAAAAAGAGAAAAATTTTGGGAAAAAATAGGCGGGAAGTTTGAAAAGTTGAGAAAATTCAAAATTTCAAAAATTTGAAATTTTTGGGCGGGAAAAAGAGGAAAAAAAGTGAAATCAACTAGAGAGATAAAATACACTTAAAAAAGATGGAACATTTGAGGGACATGACGAAAAATTAAAGGAAAATAGCGAAAATTGAGCTAAAAAAGGCTGAAAATCGGGTTTTTAAGCCAAAAATCGATATTCTAGGCCAAAAATGGTTGAAAATCGAATTTTTAGGGGAATGTTTAGCTTAAATTTCAGGAAAAATTAGGGAAAAAAAACATCAAAATTTATTCTCGAACATTGATCACAATTTGCTTCTGTTTCGGATCGTCGAATCGATCCATCGTCTGGACTGATTGAAGCATCACGTAGCCGAAGATCAGTCCTCCGATCAGCACCAGTGCAGAGATGATGCCCATCCACGAGCCGGCCGAGAAGGTTCCAGTGCAATCCTGCGAAAATTTCGAATTTTTTGAAATTTTTGGGATTTTCAAATTTTTTGAAAATTTTCTTGTATATCGCGCTCCTTTTCTATTTTCACACAGAATCCTTATCAAATTCGAATTCTACACTAAAAACTACCCTAGAAACGGTAAAAAAACGGGCGTGGCCGAACTTTCCACATGGTGGCCTAGAAAATCCAAAAACTCGGCCACCATAAAATTTCTCGTTTTTTCTTGGTTTCTTGGGTAGATTTTGATGGCAAATTCGATTTTCATAATGAAAAACGCCGAAAAATTCTGATAATCCGCTAAAAATCTCGATTTTCACATTCTAACTTAAAGTGGGCGGAGCCTAAAATTTTGATTATTTTCCGCCGTTTTTTTCTGGAATTTTTTCGAAAAAAAAAGAAGCAAATTTCACAACTATTTTGCCAAGAAAAAGTTGTATTTTGATAGGTTATGAGGTATTTTCGCTGTAAATAAACACAATATTCAAGTTTCCCATGAAAAATCAGCCTAAAAACCATCAAAAAACAAACGTGGCCGAACTTTTCAAATGGTGGCCTAGAAAATTTGAAAACTCGGCCACCTGGAAAATTTCAGCTTTTTCTTGGTTTGTGGGGTATATTTTGATGGGAAAATCGATTTTCAGAGTTGAAAAACCGAAAAATGGCCTAAAATAGCAAAAAAATCAACGTGGCCGAGTTTTCGGTTTCTAGGCCACCATCTCAAAAATGTGTTTTTCGGCTGGAAATTTGAAGTTTTCCTCATTATTTTGCTCTACAACAACTCTATTCTACGAAAAATTGCTCTAGAAAAGACCAAAAGTGCGAAAATCAAGGTTTTTTGGATTTCTAGGCCACCAAAACTCGGCCACCACCAAAAAGTAGCTCGGAATGGTCGAAAATTGGCTTGAATGGATCATTTTCACACAAAATCTTTATCAAATTCGAGCTCTACGCTAAAAATTAGGCTAGAAACCGTCAAAAAACGATCGTGGCCTAACTTTCCGCATGGTGGCCTAAAAAATCCAAAAACTCGGCCGCTGTGGAAACTTCTGTTTTTTCTTGGTTTCTGTGGTAGTTTTTGATGGGGAACTTAATTTTTGCATTTTCAAACCATAAAAACGACTAATTTCACCCAAAACCCCCTATTTACCAACCAAAAACAAGCCACTCTCAAAAGTGGGCGGAGCCTAATCGTAATTTGAGAATTTCCACAATTCCCGATTGCTAAAGACACAAATAAACAAAAAATTCGGAGTTCCGCAAAAAGTGACTCTAGAAATCGTCAAAAAATCATCAAAAACCGCTCACGGCCTAACTTCCCAAATGGTGGCCTAGAAAATCCAAAAACTCGGCCACCGTGAAAATTTCTGTTTTTTCTTGGTTTCTAGGATAGATTTTGATGGGAAATTTGAATTTTTAGGTTTCAGACGTCACAAGTGACTGGAAAAGTCGGATTTTCAGAATTCCAAAGCAATTACCTCAGCTTGAAGTGTGAACTGCTGCGCAGCCAACCACTTCTCGGGCTTCGAATTCACATTGAACAACTGAATCTGGGTGTTGACCAGGGAGATTCCAATTTTGACCGTATCCGTGTCCGAGGGGAAGAAAACGGCCTGAGTCTGTCCGCAGACCAACGACCAGCCGGCCACCGAATTGATCTTCGAGTATTGCGTCTCGGGTTCGCCGATCGTCTGTTCCATCACCTTGGCGCTCTGAAAAATTGGAAAATTAGCAAAAAAAACGGGTTTGGAAAAGCTGAAATTCGTCTAAAACAGTCAAAATTGGCCTAGAATGGCCTAGATTGGTCTAAAATGGCCTAAAAAGCTCAAAAATAGCCTAAAAAATCGTCTAGAATAGACAAGAATGGTGATGATTTTGGCCTAAAATGATCCGAAATCGATCGAAATGAGTCTAAAAATAGTCTGACATGGTCTAAAACGCGACAAAACAGTCGAAAATTGGGCTCAAATGGCTTTCAAAATGGTCCAAAATGGTCTAAAATAGCCCAAAAACGATCAGAACGGGTCAAAAATAAGCCTAACATGGTTCAAAATGGCCTAAAATAGCCGAAAATGAGCCAAAAAATGGTCTGAAAACAGCCTAAAAATCGTCTAGATGGTCTAAAATTGGCCAGAAAAGTTTTCAGCCCAATTTTAGACTACTTCAGATCAATTTTATGACCGTTTAAAACCGGATTTGGACCATTTTAGACCAAATTTTGGGCTCCAAAATTAGCCCTAAAATGGTCTAAAAAGGCCAAAAATGGTCAAAATCGGCCTAAAATGGTCGAAAAAAGTCAAATATTGGACTAAAAACATCCAAAATCGGCCTGAAATGGGCTAAAAATGGTCTGGATGGTCTAATATTGACCTGAAAAGCAAATTCTAGATCATTTCAGATCGATTTTCGGTCATTTTAAACCAGATTTGAATCGTTTCACATCAAATTCGGCCCGATCATGGACTAAAAATGGCCCGAAGGTGGCTAAAATGGTATAAAAACGTTCAAAATTGGTCTAAAATGGTCTAAAAATCGTCTGAAATTGGTATAAATCGTATCAGATCGGTCTGAAATGCCTATTTTAAGCCAAGAATTGGTTGTTTTGATCGATATTAAACTGCTGAAATTCGAATTTCAGCCATTTTTGGCACCAAAAATGCCAAAAAATCGCTGAAAAACGAGCAAAAATCGATTTTTAGCTCATTTTTCGCATTACAAACCTTATAGTTGCCCTGCCCAGTGACCGCCACATTATGCATCACGGCTCCCGTCAAACTCCAGTATCCGAAGACGTCTCCAGTGATTTTCAGCGTAAAATCTACGCTATCCCCACTCTTCATGGTGAAAGCGGGCGTGTTGAACTGCTTTCCAGTGACATCCTGATGCAATTGCGCTCGAACTCTAAAACTGAAGTTTCCCACGGGTCCTTTGAGGCACGAAGCGTCTCCATCGGCATACGAATACGTCAGGTTGGCTCCCGGCAGATAGGCGGCCGCGTAGCTAAAAGCTTTATCAGTCTTCTGTTGAACGACAACTGACAATCCCTCCAAATAGAATAGACAAGTCAAATTAGCCTCAGGCGTCGTCTTGATGGCCGAATTGTTGTATGGAGGGAGGACCAGCGGGAATGGATAGCTTCCTGTGGCTTCTGGACCCTCAGAAGACTCCGAAGCACCGTCCATCTCGTCTGTGGCCACTCTCTTCACTCGATTCGTTCTCTCGTGGAGGACGGCGTCGGTGGAGGTGACGACGCCAACGGAATTATCGATTCGCGAGATGAGTTGCTCGGCGAGCTGCTCCATCGACGTCCATTCCTCTCCGGCGATGATGTAGACGGCGGATCCGGCCTTGTATTCCTCAGATGACGTCACGACTTGAGCGGTGGACGCCTGCAAATCGGGCTTTTAGAAATATATAAGGAGCCTGAAAAGGCCTAAAATCGAGCCTAGTTGGCCTGAAAAGCCTCGGGACCGTTTAAAGCCTAAAACGCCTAAAATTGAACCTGAAAAGGTCGCCTAACAGGCTTGAAAAGCCTCTTGCCCATTTAAGGCCTAAAAGGCCTAAAAATGAGCCTTAAAAGGCCTAGAATCAAGCCTAGTTGGCCTGAAAAGCCTCTGGACCGTTTGATACCTATTTTTGGTCGGTTTGAGGTGATTAAAAGGCCTGAAAATGAGCTTAAGTGTCTAGAATCGGCCTGAAAAGCCTAACAGAATCGTCTATAACTGAAATAGTCCAAAAATGGTCCAAAATAGCTCAAAAATGACATGAGAAAGCCCAAAAATTGGATTTTTAGACTTACAATGAGCCTGAAACGCCTAGAATCGCACCTAAGTGGCCTCAAAAGCTTCTGAAAGATTCCTGAGCTCTAAATCGGCTGAAATGCCTCAAAAAAGGTCAAAATTGGTCCAAAATCATCTGAAATTCCTCGACTTCGACTGAAAATGGTCGAAAATGACCGGAATTAGCACTAAAATGCTCCAAAATAGTCTGAATTCGGCCTAAAATAGGTTAAAATGAACCAAAATAGCTCAAAATTGGTCTTAATCGGTCCGGAGCGGTCTAAAATTGCTCTAAACCAGGTCCAACTGAAATCGGTCTAAATAGGTCTGAAATTGCCCAAAAATGGGTCAAAAATGACCCAAAATAGCTCAAAATAGGCCTAAAATCGTCTGGAATCGTCTGGAATCGTCTGGAAGCACGCTAAACTAGTTCAAAACTGATATTCGTAGAGTTTGGGGTAAAATGGCCTAAAACGGTCGGAATTTGGCCTGAAATAGCTTAAAATAGGCTCAAAACGGTTGGAATGGTCTGAAATCACTCGAAATCACGGTCTCACTGAAATTGGTCCAAATAGGGTCTAAATGACCTGGAAATGGTCCAAAATGGGTCAAAAATCGTCTAAAACGCTCAAAATTGGTCTTAATCGATCCAGAATGGTCTGAAAGTCTTCTGGAGCGACTGGGACTGAAATTGACTGAAAAATACCCTAAAAATGGCTTAAAATGACCATAAATAGACTAAAACTTGATCTGAAAGGCCAAAAATAAGTCCATAACTCGTCTAGAAAGCCCAAATTGGTCTAAATTGGCCCGAAATGCTTCAAAGCCCAGAATGCCCATTTTCAGACTCAAAATGGCTCAAAAGCTTGATTTTCAGCCGAATTTCAGCCAAATTGCTCACCTCAATCGGATGCGGGAAGTATTGTGAGCCGTGGAAATTGCTGTTCTTCACAGATTTCGCCAAAAAGTCTGTCGTTGGTTCGGAGGAGTAGGCGTTGGCTTTCACCGAGAATTGACCTGGAAAATTTCAGATTTTCAGAGATTTTTAGGGGCTGAAAATCGCTGAAAATCAATTTTTTGAGCCTAAAACCGATTTTCAGACCATTTTTCATCGAAAAAATCGATTTTCAAGCCCAGAAATCGCTCTAATTGACCAATTAACGTCCTAATTAGAATTACCAAGAGTGAAATCTGGGTTAACAATGAAGACGACGGGCTCTTCTGGCGTCGCTGCTTTTGCCAATTTTTCGATGGATTCTCCTCTGGAATTAATTAGTTAATTAGCCCTAATTAGTCAACTAAATTACCTAATTTCTCTTTGATTCGAGAAAAGAACGGCGTCGTAGGCGAGCGCGGTGCTGGCGATCAGTGAAATGGTAATCGCGGAAAAAAGTACCCTCATTCTGCAAAATTTTAGACTATCGGGGTGTAATTACGGGTAATTAGGGGGTAATTAAGAAGAAAATGCATGCAAAATTGAAAATTTGAAGTTTCTAGGCTGAAAAACACGTTTTTGAAGCAAATTTTCAGTCAAAAAAGAGGTATTTCAGGTCTGAAAAGTGAGAAAATTGAATTTTTAGCGAAAAATTGGATTTTTCAGATTATGACGAATTTTCAGATTTTAGGCTGAAAATTTGGACTTTCTAAGCTGAAAAACACGATTTTACGGCTATTTTCAGCCTGAAAATCAGCTATTTGAACTCTAAAAGTAGGTTTTTTGAATTTTTTGAAGCAACATCTGCTTTTTCGAATTTTTTCAGATTTTCTGATTTTTGGCTGAAAATCGTCATTCTTAGAGCTGAAATTCACGATTTCGAAGCGATTTTACAGCTAAAAACGAGCTATTTTCAGCGGGAAATCGAGAAAAAAGGATTGTTAACAACAAAAAAATATTTTTTTGAAAATTTGATAATTTCAACAACTTTCACACCTTTCGGCTGGAAAATCGGCACTTTTTGAGCTGAAAAACACGATTTCTCAGCAATTTTTCACCTAAAAACCATCGATTTCCAGCCAGAAATCGAGAAATTTCACAATAAAAACGAAAACCGAAAAACCAACTTTTCGGGTCGAAATTTATCGAATTTTCGGGTTTTTCCGATAGAATTGGCTGAAAAATTCGATGAAATCTGAAAATTTGAGCGAAAATTGGTATAGAAAATAGTGTATTTAGAGGCGAGAGACCGAGAAATACCGGCCGGAGACGAGTGGCCAAAAATCGAAGTTCGGTCGCCGGCGACCAGTGCATTGGAGCGCGTTTGCTGAGTGGAGGGAATACGAGAGAGCGTTGGAAACGAGGAGGGTGCGAGAGAAGTGTGAGTCATTTGATCGGGGGGGAAAATCGCCAAAAATCACTGATTTTTGCTGATTTTTTCGGGAAAAATCGATAAAAAATCAGTTTCAGACAGTTTCAGATACAGAAAATCGATAAAAACCATAGAAAACCCGAAAAAAATGATAGAGAATGCGAAAAATCAATGATTTCTCTTATCAGTACTGATTGCTGATTGGTAATTACCGATATCACATAGGGGTATAGGCGGTGTTATTGATACGGTTTAAAAAAAAAATTTTCAAAATTTTTAAATTTTTGTCTGAAAATTTCAAATTTTGTAAAATTCCAATTTTCAGTCTATTTTAAGCAAAAATCGATAAGTCAAAAAACATTTTTAAAGCAAAAATTCCGAAAAAAAAATTCTAAATTTCAAAAATTCTAAATTTCAAAAATTTAAAATTCTAAAATTCAAAAATTCTAAAATTCTAAAATCCTAAAAATTCCGAAATTCTAAAAATTCTAAAATTAAAAAATTCCAAAATTTCAAAAATTCAAAAATTCAAAAATTCTAAAATTCTAAAATTCTAAAAATTCCAAAATTCTAAATTTCAAAAATTCTAAAATTCTAAAATTCTAAAATGTCTAAAATTCTAAAATTCTAAAATTCTAAAATTCTAAAATCATAAAAATTCCGAAATTCTAAAAATTCTAAAATTAAAAAATTCCAAAATTTCAAAAATTCAAAAATTCTAAAATTCTAAAATTCTAAAATTCTAAAAATTCCAAAATTCTAAATTTCAAAAATTCTAAAATTCTAAAATTCAAAAATTCTAAAATTCTAAAATTCTAAAATTCTAAAATTCAAAATTTCAAAAATTCAAAAATTCTGAAATTCAAAAATTCTGAAATTCTAAAATTCTAAAATTCTAAAATTCTAAAATTCTAAACTTCTAAAATTCTAAAATTCTGAAATTCTAAAATTCCAAAATTCTAAAATCATAAAAATTCTAAAATTCTAAAATTCTAAAATTCTAAAATTCTAAAATTCTAAAATTCTAAAATTCTAAAATTCTAAAATTCTAAAATTCTAAAATTCTAAAATTCTAAAATCATAAAAATTATAAAAATTCTGAAATTCTAAAATTCCAAATTCTAGTTCTAAAGTTCCAGAAAATTCCAAAATTCTAAAAAAACATTTTTAGCTGAAAAAATCTGAAAAATCCGAAAAAAAAATCAATTTTTAGGTCAAAAATCTTTATTTCGGGGGGTCAAAAATCGATAAGAACTCTAGCGAGAAGAATGACGAAAAAAATCATTATTTAGCAAAAAATTCAAATTTTAGCGAGAAAAAAATTAAAGAAAAAAGGCACGAATCGAGAGAAGAACGGGGGGCGAAATTTCAAAAAAAATTGGGAATTTTTACAGAGAAAATAGCGAAAAAATGTACAAAATATTGATTTTTTTAAATTGAATCTACAGTATGACATTATAGAACTGCGACACTTTAGAACCTGGATTTTCAAATGTTTTCGAAAAAAAAACTACAGGAAAAATGGCATTTCTTGGGGGATTTTCGGAGATTTCACAACTGCGACACTTCAGAACCGTGACATAATAGAACTATGACGTTTTAGAACTCTTATTTCGATCCAGATGGTCCCGGTTGCTGGGAGTTTTTCGCTAGAAAATCCTGTTGACTGACGAGAAGCGCTTCGGCGATCGGCACGTCATCAGAGTAGGCGTACGTGTCCCATTCTGCAAAACAATTCGGTTTTTAGGGTTAAATTTGGCCGAAAATTGGAATTTTCAGCTTTTTGGAACCCAAATTAGACTGAAAATGGCCTAAAAATACCGTATTTTTGGCTGAAAATTCCAAAAATTGACTGAAATTTGACTGAAAATCGCTGAAAAATATAAAAATCGGCGACTGAAAATCGAAGATGAGCAATCAACAAAAATTTTTTCAGCGATTTTCAGCCAAGCTTTGGTCATTTTAAGCCAAAAATTCGTCGTCACTTTCAGTCATTTTTAGCTATTTTCAGCCAAAAAATCAACTTTTTGACTCGAGCGATTTTCAGCTGATTTTCAGCTTTTCTATCAAATTTCAGGCCATTTTTCAGCGATTTTCAGCCAAGAATTGATCATTTTCAGTCATTTTTTGCCAGTTTTCAGCCTTTTTAACCAATTCTAGATCATTTTTTTCAGCTACTTTCAGCCAAAATTTTTTTTCATTTTCAGACATTTTTCAGCCATTTTTGATTGGTTTTCAGACAGAAATGCGTGTAATTTTCACAGCCAATTTTCAGCCTTTCCAACCAACATTCGGTCATTTTCAGATGATTTTCAACTGAAAATCCTAATTTTCAGCTTTTTGGAAGTTCGCAATTTTGGCTGAAAATGGCCTAAAATACCGTATTTTTGGCTGAAAATTCCAAAAATTGACTGAAAAGCGATTTTGAGCCAATTCTCAGCCTTTTTTAGCGATTCTAGACCATTTTTCAGCTATTTTCCACTAAAAATATTGTCATTTTCAGCTATTTTCAGTCATTTTCAGCCTTTTTAACCGATTTCCAGCCAAACCAATCATCATTTTCTAATGATTTTCAGCCGAAAATCGTTCATTTTAAGCCAGAAATTTGTCTTTTTCAGATGATTTTCAGCCAATTTTGGTTCATTTTTAGGTATTTTCAGTCGAAAAAATCAACTTTTTGACTCGTTTCCGAGATTTTAGAGCGATTTTCAGCCGATTTTCAGCTTTTCCAACAACTTTCAGGCCATTTTTCCGCGATTTTCAGTCATTTTGGAGTTGTTTTCAGCGAACAATTCGTTATTTTCAGTCATTTTCAGCTTTTCTAACCAATTTTAGACCATTTTTCAGCTAATTTCAGCCAATAATTGATCATTTTAAGTCAATTTTCAGCCATTTTCAGTCGAATTTCAGCCAAAAATCGATTTTCAGCTATAAAAAACCCACCCAAACTCTGCGCGGCCAACATTTCCTCATACAAACTGCCTCCGCCAGTCGAAGCTCCGCCCACTTCTCCGCCGCCTCCTGATGACGTGGATTGCTGACTTGTGGATGGTCCACTCTTGGATTCCAAATCCTTCAAATACGTCAACAGTGATTCGCGAGCGATTTGATCTTCCAGGTCCGCTTGCGTTCGTTGATAATCCGTCAAATCCATTTTGTCCTGGAAAAATTGATTTTTAGGGCTTAAAATAGCTTTAAAACAGCCTAAAAGGGCCTGAAATAGCCTGAACAGGGCTTGAATTAGCCTGAAAAGGGCCTAAAATGACCTTAAAAGGTCCTGAAATCGCCTAAAAATGGCCTGCAACAGCCAATGAAGAGCCTGAGATAGCCCAAACAGTGCCTGAAATAGCCTAAAAAGAGCCTAAATCAGCCTGATCAGGGCCTGAAACAGCCTAAAAAGGACCTAGAACATCCGAAACAGGGCCTGAATAGGCCTGAAATAGCCTAAAATGACCTGAACTAGCCTAAAAAAGGCTTAAATCAGCCTAAACAGTGCCTGAAATAGCCTTAACATGGCCTCAAATAGCTTAAGACGGGCCCAAAATAGCCTAGGTAGGGTCTGAGACTGCCTTAAAAGGGCCTGAAACAGCCTAAACAGGACCTAAACCAACCTAAAAAGGGCCTGAAACAGCCTAAACAGGACCTAAACCAACCTAAAAAGGGCCTGAAATAGCCTTTTCTGGGTCAAAATGGCCAAAGGTAGCGTTTAAAACTGTCAAAATGACTCAGAATAGGCCTGAAATTGCTCAAAATTCATCTGGAAGCTGAAAATTAACGCTGAGCAATCGAATTTTTCGTGGATTTCGGTCCATTTTCGGGTCATTTTCAGCGGTTTTTCAGCCCAAAAACCCAATTTTTGGTCCATTTTGACTCATTTTCCAGCCAAAAATCGCATTTTCAGCCAAATTTCGCATATTCTATACCTGTAACATGGTCTCCTCGATATGCTCCAATTCCGACTTGGCCATCGCTTTCGTCATCAAATCCTTATCAGCTGCGCCGGGGACCATTCCAGGCAGGCCTAGGCCCACGCCAATCGTTGGCACCTTCGGATCGAGGACTGAAAATTCGAAAATTGGGGGGAGAAATCGGCTTAAAATGATCATTTTCAGCATAAAAATGGCCTAAAGAAGGCCTTTTCAGCTTAAAATTGGCTCAAAAAAGATCCGAAAAGGCCTAAACAGCCTAAAAATCTGCCTAAAACAATCATTTTCAGCTGAAAAAACCGCAATTTTCAGCCGTTTCCAGCCTAAAACAGGCCTAAAAATGGCCTTTTCGGCCCAAAAATGCACCCCAAAAAACTCACTAGCATTATAGTGCACCGCCCGGTGGTAGCTCAGACGAAGTGGCGGATTCTGTTGTGGTGGGGCAGCCGAGGCTCCGCCCCCTTCCGCATTGGCTCCGCCCACTTCATTGGGTCCGCCCACTGGAGGGATGACTTCAGCGTCGGGACGTGGCATCAATACGTTTATGGGCTCTGAAATTTGAAAAAAAAAGTGAAATTATGGACACAAAAGGGGGCGTGGCCTAGGATTCAGGGATCGAACAGGGGGCGTGGCCTATTTTTCTGGGGTTGAAAGGGACGTGGCATATTTATAAGGGTCTCAAAAGGGGCGTGGCCTAACCAAATAGACCTTAAAAGGGGCGTGGTCTACTCACTAGAGATCGGAAAAGGGGCGTGGCTTATTTCGAAGGGATCGAAAAGGGGGCGTGGCCTAGAATTTTCGGGGTTTGTGGGTTTCTAGGCCATCAAAAAAACTCGGCCAGCCGCGAATTTTCGCCTAAAATCGGTCATTTTCAGCCGTTTTTGATGATTTTTGGCTCAAAATAAGCCGATTTTCACAATTTTTGGGTCATTTTGGCTCATTTGACAGCACTTTTCAGCTCAAAATTGTTCATTTTTAGCCAATTTTCACAATTTTTGGGTCATTTTGACCCATTTTTAAGTCTAAATTGTTCATTTTCCAGAACTTTTTGGCTGAAAATAATCCGATTTTCCATGATTTTTGGGCCATTTTGACCCATCTTTATAGCTTATTTTTGCAGATTTTGGCTCGAAATTAGCCGATTCTCATGATTTTTAGGTCATTTTAGCTCATTGTGAGGTCTAAATTGCTCATTTTCAGCTCAAAATCCTACATTTTTCATGTTTTTTGGGTCAATTTGGCTCATTTTTAGGTCTAAATTGCTCATTTTTCACATATTCTGGCTCAAAATTAGCCGATTTTCAAAACGTTTGGGTCATTTTGGCTCATTTTGACCCATTTTTAGGTTGAAATGGCTTATTTTTCGCAGATTTTGGCTCAAAATTATCCGATTTTCATGATTTTTGGCTCATTTTTCCCCTATTTTCGACACCTACCATCACTGTACTGATAAACCTCCACCGGCCGCGCGAACATCTCGGAAATGGCCTGCAACTCGACGTGATTCCCGTGCACATGGTCCGCCCGTTTCCTCTCTATGTAGTTCTCGTAGTTCTCCGTGATGAACTCTCTGAAATGGTCCCTATTCCTGAGCATATAGTCCATACACAGCTGCCGAATCTGTCCGTGCATCTCCTGATCCCCATAGATCTGCTCAGCGATCGCTCGAAACATGCACGCGCCGTCGCCCTCCATCTCCTTGATGATGAGGCCGCGACGGGCGAGACGGTCGGCGAAATCGGCTTCCAGCTGCAAGAAATGGCCATAAAATAGGCTGAAAATGGCTTGAAATAGACTTTAAAACGCTTAAAATGACTGAAAGTAGCACTAATATGGTCCAAAATAGCCCTAAAATGATTCTAAAAAGACCTAAAATAGTCCAAAATAGTCTTAAAATGGTCCAAAAGAGCCCTAAAATGGTCCAAAAGAGCCTTGAAATGCTCCAAAATCGACCAAAAATTGCTCAACGCCAGAAAAGTCGGACAATTAAAGCTGAGCAATCGCCGATTTCCGTTCGTTTCCGACCATTTTTAGTAATTTTTGGGTCATTTTCAGCGTATTTTCAGCCAAAAACCCTCATTTTTGGGTAATTTCGGGTCATTTTCAGCTCTTTTTGGTCCATTTCTAGTCATTTTTAGCCTATTTTGGGTCACTGGAAGCCGAAAAAAAAAATCAATTTTGGGTCATTTTGGCTCATTTTTTAGCGTATTCTACCTGGAAATTTTAGGCTGAGCAATCACAGATCCCCGTTGATTTTGGACCATTTTCAGTCAATTTCCGACCATTCTAGGTCATTTTAGGTCGAAAAAACTGATTTTTGGCCATTTTTGTGCTCATTTTCAGACCATTTTGGGTACTTTTTAGCGTATTTCCAGCCAAAATAGGTCATTTTCAGTCGATTTTCGATAATTTTGGCTCATTTTTAGCGTATTTCCTGCCAAAAAATCGCATTTCCAGTCAAATTTCAGCCAAAAAACTCACCGCGTCATCTCTCTGATGCTCCTCCCGATACTCGTCATCCGAATTGTAGTCTCCATTCCCGTTGCTCGACCCGTTTCGACGGCATTTCGCCGCCAAATCCACGTTTTCCGAGTTGTTCTGGGTTACTGTAGCTGATGGGGCGGCGGCGGTTGGGGGTACTGTAGATGGAGGAGGAGGAGGAGGAGGCGGGGCGTGAGGGTTACTGTAGGTTGAGGACGTGGCAGATGACGTCGGTTGGTGGGCGGGGCGTGGAGAGATGCCTGACGACTGTGGAATTGCCCCTGAAACTAGTCAAAATGATTGCTCAGCTTTAATTTTAGGCCTATTTTAAGGCCTTTTAGGTCATTTTCAGGCCATGCGAGGTCGATTTTGAGGACTTTTAGGCTGATTCAGGTCAATTTCAGGCGAATTAGGGTCATTTTTAGGCTAATTCAGGCGATTTTCAGGCCATTCAAGGCCGATTTTAAGATCGTTTAGGCCCATTTTAGGCTGACTCAGGCGAAATTAGGTCAATTTTAGGCAAATTCAGGCCTAATTCAGGTCAATGTTAGGTCAATTTTAGGCCATTCAAGACCAATTTTGAGGTCTTTTAGCCTTATTTTAGGCCAATTCTAGACTAACTCAGGCCAATTTCCGGCTAATTTAGGACAATATTAGGCTGATATAGGCCATTCAAGGCCGGTTTTAGGGTCTTTTAAGCAAATTTAGGTCAATTTCAGGCTGATTTAGGCCTAATTCAGGCTAGTTTAGGTCAATTTTAGGCTAATTCAGGTGATTTTAGGCCTTTTAAGCTTGTTTTAGGCCATTCAAGACCGGTTTTGAGGTCTTTCAGGCTAATTTCAGGCTGATCTAGGCCAATTTTAGGCTATTTTAGGTCAACTTTAGGCTAATTTCAGGCTGATTTAAGCCCATTTTTGGCCTTCCAAGGATGATTTTGAGGTCTTTCAGGCCTATTTTAGGCTGACTCAGGCGAAATTAGTCAATTTTAGGCTAATTTAGGTCTATTTTAGGCTAATTCAGGACAAATTTAGGTCAATTTTAGGTCATTCAAGACCAATTATGAGGTCTTTTAGGCCCATTTTAGGCAATTCAAGGCCGATTTTGAGGTCTTTTAAGCGAATTTAGGCAAATTCTAGGCTAACTTAAGACAATTTCCGGCTAATTTTGGTCAATTTTAGGCTGATATAGGCCATTGAAGGCCGATTTTAGGGTCTTTCAAGCAAATTTAGGCAAATTTAGGCCCAGGATGTTTTCAGGCCATGCAAGGCCGATCTTGAGATCTTTAAGGCTAATTTAGGTCATTTTTAGGCTAATTTAGGTCATTTTTAGGCTAATTTAGGCCTAATTCAGGCTAGTTTAGGTCAATTTTAGGCTACTTCAGGCGATTTTCAGGTCATTCAAGGCCGATTTTAAAGTCGTTCAGGCCCATTTTAGGCTGGTCAAGGCCTATTTTATGCCATTCAAGGCCGATTTTCAGGTGGTTTTTAGGCTAATTAAGGCTGATTTAGGCCAATTTTAGGCTATTCCAGGCCATTTTGGGCAGTTTTAGCCCATTTTTCAGCCATATTCAGCCAATTTTCAGCATGATTGCTCAGCTTCTAACATACATCTCTTGCTGTATGGTCCATCGTCCTGCTGCTGTGGAATTCGCTGATGATTCCGTTTCGCGCCAGACGAGCTGCCAACAATCGATTGATGATGGTGATGGTGATGGTGGCCACGATTTTGATCGCCAGAACTGCAAAAATCGATATTCGGGGCGGTGAAAATTTGGCTTAAAATCGATTTTTTCGACTGAAAATCGGTCAAAAATCGCTCGAAATTGTGATTTTTTCACAGTTTTCAGTCATTCTGTTTGCAAAAATCGATTTGATCGCCAAAAACTGCAAAAAATCGATTTTCGGGGGTGTAAATTTGGCTTAAAATCGATTTTTTCAACTGAAACTCGGTCAAAATCGCCTAAAATAGCGAATTCTGACTCAGTTTGGGCAATTTTCAGCTAATTTTCTCTGTTTTTGATCATTTTTAGCTCATTTTTAGCCATTTTCAGCCATTGTCTGATCGCCAAAAACTGCAAAAAATCGATTTTTGGGGTGGAAATTGCTCAAAATCGACTCAGAAAGCTTTAAATTTAAAGCTGAGCAACCGTTTATAGTCGATTTTTGAGCTCAAAAATCGGCAAAAAGTCGATTTTTCTCAATTTTTGGCCTATTTTCAGCAAATTTGGACTCATCGTTCTCGATTTTCAGCCATTCTCTGATCGCCAAAAACTGCAAAAAATCGATTTTTGGAGTGAAAATTTGGCTTAAAATCGAATTTTTCGACTGAAAATCGGTTTAAAATGACCTAAAATAGCGAATTTTGACTGAAATTTCAAGATTTTCAGCCATTCTCTGATCGTCAGAACTGCAAAAAATCGATTTTTGGGGTGGAAATTGCTCAAGATCGACTCAGAAAGCTTTAAATTTTAAGCTGAGCAATCGGTTTCTAGTCGATTTTGGAGCTCAAAAATCGCCAAAAACCAACTTTAAGCCATTTTCAGCCAATTCTGGCCCATTTTTCACGATTTTCAGCTCATTTTTCCACTATTTTCAGCCAAAACACTACCTTCCAGATGCTGAGCTACTCTTCTGCGCCGCGTCCTTTTCTCGCTTCTTTTTCACTGGCAAAATCGTCATTTTTCCGAGTTTTTTGGGGATTTGAAAAGTCTGAAAATGCTGAAAATTTGGCTGAAAATATGAAAAAAATCTGGAAAAAATGGGAAAATTCAGGTATAAAATCGCATGAAAAATCACGAAAATGAACCAAAAATTAAAGAAAAAATTGAAAATTTCAGCAAAAAACTGCATTTTTAGGAGAAGACATCGGGAAAAAAATCGGGGAAAATCGGGAAGAAAATAGACTACAAACTACAAAAAATAGATTTTAAAAACCCAAAAAAAATGTGCAAATAAATTATATAATTACATCAAAAATTCCAAAAATCCAGGAAAAAAGTGGGTGGAGCCTAACAATTTAGACTGAAATTTGGGGTTTTGAAAAGTGGGCGGAGCCTAGTATAAATTATAGAAAATTGGGAGAAAAAAGGGGCGGGGCTTAACTCAAAATAGAGAAAATATGGATCAAAAGGGGCGGAGCTTACTTCCAATTAGAGAAAATCGATCTTTAAAAATTTCGATCAAAAGGGGCGGAGCCTAATTATGATTTAAAGTGAAATTTAGAGGAAAAAATCGAGGCCAAAAGGGGGCGGGGCGTAGTTCAAATCACACGAAATCGGGGGGATCAAAAGGGGCGGAGCCTATTTCGAATTCGAGAAAACAAAAGATTATAGAGACATCGGGATCATCACAAGAATAGGGGGTTAAAAGGGGGCGGGGCTTAGTTCAAATCACACGAAATCGGGGGGATCAAAAGGGGCGGAGCCTAAAATATTAATTTTTTTTCGAATTTTAAAGCGAAAAATGGGTCGAAAATGGTCGAAAAAATTGCGAATTTGGAAGCGAACTTTCGATTGCTCAGCTTTAATTTTTACCCGATTTTAAGCATTTTTAGCGCTCATTTTCAGTCGAATTACAGCACGGGAAAATCGATTTTCCGGGTATTTTTAAAGATTTAAATTTTTTTTAAAGAAAAAAATTAAAAAAAAAAAAAAAAAAATTAAGGCTGAGCAATCGAAAATTCGGGTCGTCTAAAATAGGTCAAAAAACCCCCGCGTTTTAAGTGTCATTTTCAGACGTTTTTGGGTGCTGGAAATGCTCATTTTGGACCATTTTTAAGCCAATTTTTCAACAAAAAAATCGATTTTCAGACATTTTTAAGGCTAAAAATGCTGATTTTGGACCATTTTCAGCCAAATTTTTTCGCCAAAATCAATCGATTCCCGGATCAACGATATGATTGATATCAAAGGGCTCTCCGTCATCATCATCATCCTCTTCTTCACCTTCTGCCAATTGTACTTGTTCCAAAATGAATTCTTCCGCTCTTCGAAACTCGTCATCGGGTGCTTCTAGCAATTCGACGCCTTCTTCTTCCTCATCTTCCTCGTCTTCTGAAAATTCGAAGATTTTTGACTGAAAACCTCAAATAGCCGAAAATTGGTCTTTTCAGCCGATTTCGAGGTCGTTTAGGCTGATTTAGGCCTATCTCAAGCCGGTCAAGGCCAATTTTGGGCTAACTTGGTCATTTTTATGCCATTCAAGTCTGATTTTGAGGTCTTTTGGGCCCGTTTTAGGCTGATTTAGGCCAATTTTAAGCCAAAATTCCAGGAAAAAAGAACCTAAAATAGTTGAAAATTGGCATTTTGAGGCCATGTTGAGGTCGTTTAGACCCATTTTCGACTGGTTAAGGCCAATTTTGGGCTACGTCAGGTCATTCAAGAACCCATTTTGAGGTTTTTTAGGCTAATTTAGGCTAATTTTAAGCCAAAATTCCAGAAAAAAGGACCTAAAATAGTCTTTTGAGCCGATGTTGAGGTCTTTTAGGCCCAGTTTAGACTGGTCAAGGCCAATTTAAAGCCAAAGTTCCAGAAAAAAGGGCCTCAAATAGCTGAAAATTGGTATTTTCAGCCGATTTCGAGGCCGTTTAGGCCGATTCGAAGCTCCTTTCGGCCAATTTCAGGACATTCAAGTCTGTTTCTGAGGTCTTTCAGGCTGATTTAGGCACGGTTCAAGCTGGTCAAGGCTCATTTTAGGTCATTCAAAGCTGATTTTGAGGTCTTTTAGGCTGATTTAGGCCCATTTCAGGCTGGTCAAAGCCAATTTTTGGCTAAATTCAAGAGATTTTTGGCTAAATTCAAGAGAGCTATTTTGGGCCATTTTGGGGCTATTTTGGATCATTTCAGAGCTATTTTGGGCCATTTTGGGGCTATTTTGGATCATTTTAGAGCTATTTTGGGCCATTTTGGGGCTACTTTGGTCCATTTTTGGAATTTTTCTGTCGATTTTCATGTCATTTCTAGCTAGAATTAGTGTTTCTCAGCCCGTTTTAAGACGATTTGGTTCCTTTCCCGGGGCCATTTCGGACGATTTTCAGTGCATTTTTCGCTTTTTTGATCAATTTCTGTCAATTTTGGGACTTTTTTAGACAATTTCAGACATTTTTTGGGCTATTTATGGTCATTTCTAGTCATTTTCAGCCGATTTTGGGGTCATTTTAGACTATTTTAGGGCTGTTTTGGGTCATTTTTCGCCCATTTTTCAGTTTAAACCACCGTACCTTCATCCTCGTCGACATCTTATGGATCCTCCTCCTCCTCCTCCTCTTCTGAATCCGATGCGTAATCCGCATTCCGTCGTTCCCTCCGTCTTCTGAACAGCAAATCATCGTCAGCCAGTGCTCCGTTGAATCCATAATCGATGATTCGTTCGCGTAGAACGTCTTGAAGTGCCGCCTGATTTCCAATGATTGGTCGCATTGGCACTTGCACGGCAGGATTACGGTCATTCTGGAATCGAAAATTGAGCAATTTCGGGTGGAAAATGGCGGGAAGTTCAAAATTTTCGGTGCAAAAATCCCAAAAGTGAGCATTTTTAGATGAGAAATTCAAATTTTTTTGGGTTCAAAAAAGATCAAAATTGATGAAAATGCACCAAATTTCGCTTTTTAATGCTGAGCAATCGAAATTTTGGCTCATTTTTCCTAGTTTTCAGTCCATTTTTCAGCCTATTCTAGCCAGTTTTCCGGGAATACGGTCATTCTGGAAGCAAAAATGAGCAATTTCGGGTGAAAAATGGCGGGAAATTCAAATTGCTTGGTGCAAAAACCCCAAAAATGAGCATTTTTAGGGGAAAAATAGGTAGAAAATATGAAATTTTTGGTTTTAAAACAGCCAAAATGCACCAAATTTCTCATAAAAAGGCAAATTAAGGCTGAGCAATCAGAATTTCTGGCTCATTCTGGACCATTTTTTGTGGTTTTTGGTGCTCTTTTTCAAAGATTTAAGGCTGAGAAATCGAGATTTTTAGCCAATTTTCGGTCAAGCTCATTTTCAGTCAATTTTAGACCATTTGGACCAGAAAATGCGCTGAAAATCACGAAAAATGGTCCAGAATGAGCTCAAATTGGCTAAAAATGAGCGAAAATTCCGGTTTTTCAGGATTTCAGCATCAATTTCAGCCAAAAATTGTCATTTTTCAGAATTTTTCGTCAGGCATTTCCTGCCGATTTTGAGCTCATTGATGTCAATTTAAGCATGAGTAATCGACAATTTCAGTGCATTTTAGCTCATTTTTCGTCGATTTTCAGCCAATTTCAGCTGATTTTGGACTATTTGGACCGTAAAAATCGCTAAAAATCACACAAAACTGTCGAAAATGAGGCGAAATTGGTCGAAAATTCCGTAAAAATTGATTTTTTCGACCATTTTTCACCATTTTTAGCTCATTTTCAGTCAAATTTCAGCCAAAAACTTGATTTTTAGAAGAATTCAAGTCTGAGCAATGTGAATTTTGACTCATTTTCAGCGTATTTCAACCCATTCTGGACCATTTTCAGTCAATTTTAGCTCAATTTTAGCCCATTTTGAACCATTTTCAGCTCATTTTCAGTCAAATTTCAGCCAAAAACTCACCATCCGCGGTCCCCGTATATACTCCACCTCCTGATCGTGCCAATTCCGGAGCCCATTCAAAATCACGTCGATTGGAATGGGTTCCTCGTCCAAATTCTCTCTTTCCAGCCTCATTTCTTGGAATAGCGTTATCAGGTGCTGATCAGCCTCTCGTGATGGCGTGTACTCGGCTTGTTCCATCATCTGCACGGTAATTAGAGGGTAATTAGGGGGGTAATTAGATGGAAAATGCTCGAAAATTCGGAATTTCCGGGTCGAAATGGTCCAAAATTTCGAATTTTCTGCCTTTTTAAACATGAGCAATCGACAATTTTATGGATTTCGGCTCGTTTTTCATCAATTTTCCGCCTATTTTATGGGTAATTAGGGAGTAATTAGTCGAAAAATCGGTTTTAAATGGTTCAAAAAGGGATAATTCTTCAAAAATATCACTTTTTTGCTCAGATTTTAGCTATTTTTCAGAAAATTTCAGCCAATTTAAGCATGAGCAATCGTCAATTTTATGAAAATTAGCTCATTTTTCGTCAATTTTCAGCCTATTTCAGCTCATTCTGAACCATTTTTGGTGATTTTTGCATCAAAAAGTACCGTACCTCCCACACATTCGGATGTCTCAGTGCCAGCTCATGATTGAATCCCAATACGAGCAGATCCCGATTGTGTCTCTCGACACAACACTGCATGACGGCTTCGTTGAACAGGCGTACGGTGTGTTTGAATCCTTCGAGCTGCAAAATTACAGTATTAAGCATGAGCAATGGGTCCCAAATGGTTGAACAATGGCCGAAAATCGGTTACTGTAGGCTCTGGAGGAATACTGTAGCCGTCTTTTTCAGATTACTGTAGGTTTGGGGTACTGCAGGGGGACAAAAACTAAGCGTGAGCAATCAGCATTCTGGGTCCAAAATCAATTAAAATAGGTTACTTTAGCTCTGGAGGGATACTGTAGGTCTCTTTTTGATGCTTTAAGACAGTTAGGGGATACTGTAGGGAGAAATTAAGCATGAGCACTGGGTCCAATTCGTTTCAAATAGTTTTAAAAATTGGTGAAACCCCGGTTACTGTAATCCTGGGGGGGGGGGGGGTACTGTAGGTTTAATAAAGCCATTTTGAGGCGGTTAAGAGGGTACTGTAGGGTACAACAATTAAGCATGAGCAATCAGCCATTTTAGGGTCGAAAAACGGTTCAAAATGCGCTAAAATCGGTCTAAAACGGGTTACTATAGCTCCGGGGGTACTGTAGGTTCATCTATGCCTCGCCGATTACTGTAGCAGTCTGATAATTCAAAATGGATTACTGTAGCTTTCCTTTCTTCGATTAGGGGTACTGTAGGGGGATTACTGTAGCTCTGGAGATAGTGTATGTGCCCTAATTCGTTTTGAGGAGGGTATGGCGTACTGTCAGGGATTACTGTAGCTCTGGAGAAATTCGGTAGAGATACTGTAGCTTTCCTTTTCTTTGATTAGGGGTACTGTAGGGCGATTACTGTAGCTTTGGAGAGATACTGTAGCTCGTTCTTTTTTCGGTCAGGGGTACTGTAGAAAATCAGGGAGAGCAATCGATGGGAAATTGGCGTTTTGGGTCGTTTTGGTCGTTTTTGATCAATTTAAGCCTATTTTCAGCCATTTTCAGCTCAATTCGGGCAATTTCAGGTAGTTCTATACCGATTTTCGACCATTTTAAGCTATTTTAAGCCATTTTTCAGTAATTTTGACCAATTCTGGGTCATTTTGGATCAACTTTTGGCCATTTTAAGCCCATTTTGGACCATTTTTAGGCCATTCAGGACAATTCTAGGTCGTTTTGGACCATTTTTGGATCATTTTTGAACAATTTTAGGTCGTTTTAGACCGATTTTTAGCTATTTTAGGCCATTTTTGAAGCTATTTTGACCGATTCTAGGTCGTTTTTGGCCAATTTTTGACGGCTTTAGACCAATTTAAGCCCATTTCCAGCCATTCATTTCCCCTACCTGAGCCTGAGCAATGGGACATTCAGGACAATTCTAGATCGTTTTGGACCGATTTTTTTTTAAACCTGATCTTCTGCCAATTTCAGCTATTTTTCAGCCAAATTATTTCAGCTTCGGACCGATTTTAGACGATTTTCGGTCGCTTTCGAAATACTGAGAGCAATGAATCTGACGTCAATTTTGAGCGAATTTTTAGCCATTTTGGGCCAATTTCAGGCCGTTTTAGACCGATTTTTGACTGTTTTAAGCCTTTT